>NC_142776.1:14706391-15306391 GCF_988280905.1 Pimephales promelas | reverse complement strand
TGTTAGGCGGTTGCTAGGGTATTCTGGACGGTTGCGAAGGTGTTCTGGGTGGTTGCTGGGTTGTTTTGGTTTGTTTCTAGGGTGTTCTGGGTGGTTGCTATGATGTTGCTTGGTGGTTGCTAGGGTGTTCTGGTTGGTTGGACATTTATTTCTCATGATGTCATTTCAGCCAGAAAAATATTTTACCTACTAAACATGTTTCTGGCCCAAAAGTACTAGATCTTGAACTTTCCATACATATTCATAGACTATGTAATATAACATTCTGATGTTATATTACATAGGTCAATTTTTGACCTCCATGAATACTTTTATGGCCCACGGGTACTTGATCTGTGTGTTAATGTACCGAGAGATTTACATCTCATGATGTCATTTCATCCAGACAAATATTTGACCTACTGAACATGTTTCTGGTCCAAAAGTTCTTGATCTTGAACTTTCCATACAGACTCATAGACTCCAATAGATGCTTCCTAAGAAGCCATAGAGAAGTCCATATCTGACATATTGAACTCATTTCTGGTCAAGGGTTTCTCAAATAGTTTAAAACAATATAGACTTTTAGACTCCTTCTGATGTTATATTAGATATACATAGGTCAAATTTGACCTCCATGAACACATTTATGGCACATTTCCTGAAGAAAATGTGAAGTGGAGCTTGAAGCGGCAAATCTCAGCACCCGGTTGCTAGGGTGTTCTGGGAGGTTGCTACGGTGTTCTGGGTGGTTGGTAGGTTTTTTTTAGGGTATTCTGGGTGGTTGCTATGGTGTTGCTATGCGGTTGCTAGGGTGTTCTGGGAGGTTGCTACGGTGTTCTGGGTGGTTGGTAGGTTTTTTTTAGGGTATTCTGGGTGGTTGCTATGGTGTTGCTATGCGGTTGCTAGGGTATTCTGGGTGGTTGGAAAGGTGTTCTGGGTGGTTGCTAGGGTGTTGCTATGTGGTTGCTAGGGTATTCTGGGTGGTTGTGAAGCTGTTCTGGGTGGTTGCTAGGGTGTTGCTATGCGGTTGCTAGGGTATTCTGGGTGGTTGGAAAGGTGTTCTGGGTGGTTGCTAGGGTGTTGCTATGTGGTTGCTAGGGTATTCTGGGTGGTTGTGAAGCTGTTCTGGGTGGTTGCTAGGGTGTTGCAAGGCGGTTGCTAGGGTATTCTGGGTGGTTGCGAAGGTGTTCTGGGTGGTTGCTGGTTTGTTCTGGGTGGTTGCTATGCTGTTGCTTGGTGGTTGCTAGGGTGTTCTGGTTGGTTGGAGATTTATTTTTCATGATGTCATTTCAGCCAGAAAAATATTTTACCTACTAAACATGTTTCTGGCCCAAAAGTACTAGATCTTGAACTTTCCATACATTTTCATAGACTATGTAATATAACATTCTGATGTTATATTACATAGGTCAATTTTTGACCTCCATGAATACTTTTATGGCCCACGGGTACTTGATCTGTGGATATACAGAGAGATTTACATCTCATGATGTCATTTCAGCCAGAGAAATATTTGACCTACTGAACATGTTTCTGGCCCAAAAGTTCTTGATCTTGAACTTTCCATACAGACTCATAGACTCCAATAGATGACCCTGGCAACCGCCTAGCAACATTAGCACCTAGCAACCACATAAAAACACCATAGCAACCACCCAGAATACCCTAACAACCACCTAGCAACCACACAGAACACCCTGGTAACCGGGTGGTGAGATTTGCCACTTCAGGCTCAACTTCACATTTTCTTCTGGAAATGTGCCATAAATGTGTTCCTGGTGGTCAAAAATGTATCTATGTATATCTAATCTAACATCAGAAGAAGTCTAAAAGTTTACATTGTTTTAAACTTTTTGAGGAACCTTTGACCAGAAATGAGTTCAATGACATCACGAGAAGTAAATCTATCGGTATATTAACTCACAGATCAAGTACCCGTGGGACATAAATGTGTTCCTGGAGGTCAAAAATTGACCTATATATATCTAATATAATTGACCAATGTATATCTTATATAACATGAGAAGGAGGTCAAATATTTGTCTGGCTGAAATTACATCATGAGAAGTAAATCTCTCGGTATACTCACCCATAGATCAAGTACCCGTGGGCCATAAATGTTTTCCTGGAGGTCAAAAATTGACCTATGTATAGCTAATATAACATCAGAAGGAATCTATAAGTTTATATTGTTTTAAACTATTTTGAGGAACTTTTCACCAGAAATGAGTTCAATAGGTCAGATATGGACTTCTCTATGGCTTCTTAGGAAGCGTCTATTGGAGTCTATGAGTCTGTATGGAAAGTTCAAGATCAAGAACTTTTGGGCCAGAAACATGTTCAGTAGGTCAAATATTTGTCTGGCTGAAATGACATCATGAGATGTAAATCTCTCTGTATATTAACCCACAGATCAAGTACCTGTGGGCCATAAAAGTATTCATGGAGGTCAAAAATTGACCTATGTAGTATAACATCAGAATGTTATATTACATAGTCTATGAATATGTATGGAAAGTTCAAGATCTAGTACTTTTGGGCCAGAAACATGTTTAGTAGGTAAAATATTTTTCTGGCTGAAATGACATCATGAGAAATAAACCAACCAGAACACCCTAGCAACCACCAAGCAACAGCATAGCAACCACCCAGAACACCCTAGAAACAAACCAAAACAACCCAGCAACCACCCAAAACACCTTCGCAACCACCCAGAATACCCTAGCAACCACATAGCAACACCCTAGCAACCAACCAGAACACCTTCGCAACCACCCAGAATACCCTAGCAACCGCATAGCAACACCTTAGCAACCACCCAGAATACCCTAAAAAAAACCTACCAACCACCCAGAACACCGTAGCAACCTCCCAGAACACCCTAGCAACCGGGTGCTGAGATTTGCCGCTTCAAGCTCCACTTCACATTTTCTTCAGGAAATGTGCCATAAATGTGTTCATGGAGGTCAAATTTGACCTATGTATATCTAATTTAACATAAGAAGGAGTCTAAAAGTCTATATTGTTTTAAACTTTTTGAGAAACCTTTGACCCGAAATGAGTTCAATATGTCAGATATGGACTTCTCTGTGGCTTAGGAATCATCTGTTGGAGTCTATGAGTATGTATGTTTGGAAAGTTCAAGATCAAGTACTTTTGGGCAAGAAACATGTTCAGTAGGTCAAATATTTGTCTGGCTGAAATGACATCATGAGATGTAAATCTCTTGGTATATTAACCAACAGATCCAAGTACCCGTGGGCCATAAAAGTGTTCATGGAGGTCAAAAATTGACCTATGTAATATAACATCAGAATGTTATATTACATAGTCTGTGAGTATGTGTGGAAAGTTCAAGATCAAGTATTTTTGGACCAGAAACATGTTCAGTAGGTAAAATATTTTTCTGGCTGAAATGACATCATGAGAAGTAAATCTCCAACCAACCAGAACACCCTAGCAACCACCAAGCAACAGCCTAGCAACCATCCAGAACACCCTATAAACAAACCAGAACACCCCAGCAACCATCTGGCAACACCCTAGCAACCACCATTAACACCCCAGCAATCGCCTAGCAACACCCTAGCAACCACATAGCAACACCATAGCAACCACCCAGAATACCCCAGCAACCGCCTAGCAACACCCTAGCAACCACCCAGAACACCTTAGCAACCACCCAGAATACCCTAGCAACCGCATAGCAACACCATAGCAACCACCCAGAATACCCTAAAAAAACACCTAGCAACCACCCAGAACACCGTAGCAACCTCCCAGAACACCCTAGCAACCGGTTGGATTTAGCTCTTAACTAATAAATTCTTTTGTAATATAATGTAATATGATATAAACTAATCAATATGTTTATATTGTTTGAAACCTTTTGAGGACCCTTTTACCATAACAATATAAACTTCTAGAGTCCATCTGATGTTGTATTAGCTATACATGGGTCAATTTTTGACCTATGTAACACATTTATGGCACATTTCCAGAATAAATTGTGAAGTACTGCTTGCAGTGGCAAATCTCACCACCCGGTTGCTAGGGTGTTCCCGGTGGTTGCTACAGTGTTCTGGGTGGTTGCTAGGTGGTTGTTAGGGTATTCCGGGTGGTTGCTAGGGTGTTGCTAGGGTGTTCTGGGTGGTTACTAGGGTGTTGCTAGGTGGTTGCTAGGGTGTTCTGGGTGGTTGCTTGGGTGTTGCTAGGGTTGGTTGCTTGGTAGGGTGTTGCTAAGGTGTTCTGGGTGGTTGCTAGGTGGTTGCTAGAGTGTTGCTAAGGTGTTCTGTGTGGTTGCTAGGGTGATTTAGGTGGTTACTATGGTAGTCTTAGTGGTTCCTATGGTGTTTCTAGGTGGTTGGTAGTGTCCAAATTACTATAGAGTTTTTATAATGTTTTTGGCAATTGATTTATATATCATCAAAAGGAGCCCATAAGTTTTTCAGAAATAATTTCAATAGGTCAGATGTGGACAATTCTATATGGCCTAGGAACCATCAAAAGGAGTCTATGAGTATGTAGAAAGTTCAAAATCAAGTACACATGGGCAAGAAATACAGTCTTTAGGTCAAATATCTGTCTGGCTAAAATAACATGATAAGAGGTCATTCTGTATAGTATCCTGATTTTCAAAGAACACCTTAGCCAGAAATATGTTCAGTAGTTAAAATAAGGACTCTTGTATGGCTTCAGTAACATCAAAAGGAGTTAATGAGTATGTTTAGAATGTTCAAGATCAAGTACTCGTGGGCCAGAACTATATTCAGTAGGTCAAAAAGGAACCTATCTATAGCTCATGTAATATCAGAAGGAGTCTAAAAGTTTTTCTTGTTTAAAAACTTTTGAGGACCCTTTGACCAGACATGAGTTAAATACTTAAGATATGGACATTCTATATGCTTTAAGAAGCATCAAAAGGAGTCTATGAGAATTTATACAAAAAGTTCGAGACCTAGTACTCGTCGGCAAGGACTATGTTTGTGGGTCAATGAGGAACCTCTAGGCCTACAAAGCAGTCTAAGAAGTAGCATAAGAAGTAGTCTATTTTTTATGTATAGAAAGTTCAATATCAGGTACTCGTGGAACAGATATATGTTCAGGATATGTTCAAATATCTTCCTGCTCATAAAACATCATAAGTAGTAAATATCAATGTATAGTAACCTAATGATATAGTAACCTATGTTCAGTAGGTCAAATAGGAACCTTTGTATAGCTTATATATCATCAAAAGGTGTCTAATAAGCTTATATTGCTTAAAAACTTTTGAGGTCCCTTTTACCAGAAATGAGTTCAATAACTATACTATGCACTGTAAAGCTCATGTGTTGTTTTCTCGTCTGTGCACAAATAAATTAGTTTGTAAAATAGAAATGCATGCAAAATCACGTTATATCTTTTCATTGCAACGAGGAACAAGTTAGATATGTCATGCAATGCGACGAAACACATCTCAGGTGTTTTCTTTTCATTGCACAGAGGTTAGTTAAAGCGTGCATATGCATAACGAGGAACAAGTTAGATATGTCATGCAATGCACTGAAACCCATGTTAGGTGTTTTCTTTTCACTGCAGAGAGGTTTTTGCGTGGATATGCATAACGAGAAACAAGTTATATCTATCATGCACTGCAATGAAACTCATCTTAGGTGTTTTCTTTTTATTGCACAGAGGTTAGTTATTACGTGCATATGCATAACGAGGAACAAGTTAGATATGTCAATGCACTGAAACCCATGTTAGGTGTTTTCTTTTCACTGCAGAGAGGTTACTTATTTGCGTGCATATGCATAACGAGAAACAAGTTATATCTATCATGCAATGCAATGAAACACATCTTAGGTGTTTTCTTTTTATTACACAGAGGTTAGTTATTACGTGCATATGCATTACGAGGAACAAATTAGATATGTCATGCAATGCACTGAAACCCATGTTAGGTGTTTTCTTTCACTGCAGAAAGGTTAGCTATTTGCGTGCATATGCATAACGAGAAACAAGTTATATCTATCATGCAATGCAATGAAACACATCTTAGGTGTTTTCTTTTCATTGCACAGAGGATAGTTATTGCATGCATACATAACGAGGAACAAGTTAGATATGTCATGCAATGCAATGAAACACATCTTAGGTATTTTCTTTTCATTGCACAGAGGTTAGTTATTCCGTGCATATGAATAACGAGTAACAAGTTAGATATGTCATGCAATGCACTGAAACACATCTTAGGTGTTTTCTTTTCACTGCACAAAGCGAGTTATTGCGTGCATATGCGTAACGAGAAACAAGTTAGATCTGTCATGCAATGCACTGAAACACATCTTAGGTGTTTTCTTTTCACTGCACAGAGCGAGTTATTGCGTGTATATGCATAACGAGAAACAAGTTAGATCTGTCATGCAATGCACTGAAACACATCTTAGGTGTTTTCTTTTCACTGCACAGAGGTTAGTTATTGCGTGCATATGCATAACGATGAACAAGTTAGATAGGTCATGCAATGCGATGAAACACATCTTAGGTGTTTTCTTTTCATTGCACAGATGATAGTTATTGCATGCATACATGACGAGGAACAAGTTAGATTAGGTCATGCAATGCATTGAAACACATCTTAGTTGTTTTCTTTTCATTGCACAGAGGTTATTGCGTGCATATGTATAACGAGGAACAAGTTAGATATGTCATGCAATGCAATGAAACACATCTTAGGTGTTTTCTTTTCATTGCACAGAGGTTAGTTATTCCGTGCATATGAATAACGAGTAACAAGTTAGATATATCATGTAATGCACTGAAACACATCTTAGGTGTTTTCTTTTCACTGCACAGAGCGAGTTATTGCGTGCATATGCATTAACGAAAAACAAGTTAGATCTGTCATGCAATGCACTGAAACACATCTTAGGTGTTTTCTTTTCACTGCACAGAGGTTAGTTATTGCTTGCATGTGCATAACGAGGAACAAGTTAGATAGGTCATGCAATGCGATGAAACACATCTTAGGTGTTTTCTTTTCATTGCACAGAGGATAGTTATTGCATGCATACATAACGAGGAACAAGTTAGATAGGTCATGCAATGCATTGAAACACATCTTAGTTGTTTTCTTTTCACTGCACAGAGCGAGTTATTGCGTGCATATGCATAACGAGAAACAAGTTAGATCTGTCATGCAATGCACTGAAACACATCTTAGGTGTTTTCTTTTCACTGCACAGAGCGAGTTATTGCGTGTATATGCATAACGAGAAACAAGTTAGATCTGTCATGCAATGCACTGAAACACATCTTAGGTGTTTTCTTTTCACTGCACAGAGGTTAGTTATTGCTTGCATATGCATAACGAGGAACAAGTTAGATAGGTCATGCAATGCGATGAAACACATCTTAGGTGTTTTCTTTTCATTGCACAGAGGATAGTTATTGCATGCATACATAACGAGGAACAAGTTAGATAGGTCATGCAATGCATTGAAACACATCTTAGTTGTTTTCTTTTCACTGCACAGAGCGAGTTATTGCGTGCATATGCATAACGAGAAACAAGTTAGATCTGTCATGCAATGCACTGAAACACATCTTAGGTGTTTTCTTTTCACTGCACAGAGCGAGTTATTGCGTGTATATGCATAACGAGAAACAAGTTAGATCTGTCATGCAATGCACTGAAACACATCTTAGGTGTTTTCTTTTCACTGCACAGAGGTTAGTTATTGCGTGCATATGTATAACGAGGAACAAGTTAGATATGTCATGCAATGCAATGAAACACATCTTAGGTGTTTTCTTTTCATTGGACAGAGGTTAGTTCTCGTGTGCATATGCAATGCAATCCTAAAGCACAAGCATTGCAAATCTCTTCGTTGCACAAGGAACAAGTCAAAACAGAAATTAATTAGTTGTAGAATGGAAATGCATGGAAAAGCACGCGTGTTTTATCTTTTCTTTTCATTGCAAAGAATTCATTTCATACAATTGCTTTTCATTCATGCAATCCAATGAAACTAGATATTAGGTGTTTTCTTTTCATTGCACAGAGAAACATGTTAGTTATTGCGTGCATATTCTTTAATGCACAACGTTAGACGTTAGATGTGTTTTCGTTGAACAACGGAATGAGTTAGATATTGAATGCGTTCCTCTGTTGCACAAAGGAACGAGTAAGTTATTGCATTGCACGACCGCTCAAGTGATGTTTTTTCGTCAGTGCACAAAAGAATTAGTAGTAGAATCCATGCGAAAGAGTCAAAGGGTCCTCAAAGGTTTTAATAAATATTAACTTATTGACTTTTGATGATTTGTAAGCTATAGATAGGTTCCTTTTTGTCCTAGTGAACATTTCTGGCTCACGGGTACTTGATTCTAAGCCAAAGAGAAGTCCATATCTGACCTATTGTACTAATTTCTGGTCTATGTTTCCTCAAATGTTTTTAAATAATATCAACTGATAGACTCAATTTGATGTTATATACATAGGTTCCTTTTTGACCTACTGAACATGTTTCTAGCCTATGGGTAAATAATTGATCCTTCTCATGATGTTATTTCAGCCAGAAAGATTTTTGACCTACTGAACATATTTCTGGCCCAAAAGTACTTGATCTTGAACTTTCCATACATACTCATAGACTCCAATAAATGCTTCCTAAGCCATGGACAAGTCCATATCTGACCTTTTGAACTAATTTCTGGTCAAAGGTTCCTCAAAAACTTTAAAACGATATAAACTTATAGACTCCTTCTGATGTTATATTACATAGGTCAATTTTTGACCTCCAGGAACACTTTTATGGCCCACGGGTCCTTGGTATGTGGGTTATTATACCGAGAGATTTACTTCTCATGATGTCATTTCAGCCAGACAAAAATTTGACCTACTGAACATGTTTCTGGCCCAAAAGTACTTGATCTTGAACTTTCCAAACATACTCATAGACTCAACAGATGCTTTCTAAGCCATAGAGAAGTCCATATCTGACCTATTGAACTCATTTCTGGTCAAAGGATCCTCAAAAGGTTTTAAACAATATAAACTTATAGACTCCTGATGTTACATTAGCTATACATAGGTCAATTTTTGACCTTCAGAAACCAGTTATGGTCCACGGGTATTTGATGTTTGGGTTAATGTACCGAGAGCTTTGCTTCTCATGATGTAATTTCAGCCATAAATATATTTGACCTACTGAACATATATCTGGCCCAAAAGTACTTGACCTTGTACTTTCCATTCATACTCATAGACTCCAACAGATGCTTCCTAAGCCATAGAGAAGTCCATATCTGACATATTGAACTAATTTCTGGTCAAAGATTTCTCAAAAAGTTTAAAACAATATAAACTTTTAGACTCCTTCTGATGTTATATTAGATATACATAGGTCAATTTTGACCTCCATGAACACATGTATGGCACATTTCCAGAAGAAAATGTGAAGTGCTTGAAGCGGCAAATCTCAGCACCCGGTTGCTAGGTTGTTCTGGGAGGTTGCTACGGTGTTCTGGGTGGTTGCTGGGTGTTTTTTTTTAGGGTATTCTTGGTGGTTGCTATGGCGTTGCTATGCGGTTCTTAGGGTATTCTGGGTGGTTGCGAAGGTGTTCTGGGTGGTTGCTAGGGTGTTGATATGTGGTTGCTAGTGTATTCTGGGTGGTTGCGAAGCTGTTCTGGGTGGTTGCTAGGGTGTTGCTAGGCGGTTGCTAGGGTATTCTGGACGGTTGCGAAGGTGATCTGGGTGGTTGCTGGGTTGTTTTGGTTTGTTTCTAGGGTGTTCTGGGTGGTTGCTATGATGTTGCTTGGTGGTTGCTAGGGTGTTCTGGTTGGTTGGAGATTTATTTCTCATGATGTCATTTCAGCCAGAAAAATATTTTACCTACTAAACATGTTTCTGGCCCAAAAGTACTTGATCTTGAACTTTCCAAACATACTCATAGACTCAACAGATGCTTTCTAAGCCATAGAGAAGTCCATATCTGACCTATTGAACTCATTTCTGGTCAAAGGATCCTCAAAAGGTTTTAAACAATATAAACTTATAGACTCCTGATGTTACATTAGCTATACATAGGTCAATTTTTGACCTTCAGAAACCAGTTATGGTCCACGGGTATTTGATGTTTGGGTTAATGTACCGAGAGCTTTGCTTCTCATGATGTAATTTCAGCCATAAATATATTTGACCTACTGAACATATATCTGGCCCAAAAGTACTTGACCTTGTACTTTCCATTCATACTCATAGACTCCAACAGATGCTTCCTAAGCCATAGAGAAGTCCATATCTGACATATTGAACTAATTTCTGGTCAAAGATTTCTCAAAAAGTTTAAAACAATATAAACTTTTAGACTCCTTCTGATGTTATATTAGATATACATAGGTCAATTTTGACCTCCATGAACACATTTATGGCACATTTCCAGAAGAAAATGTGAAGTGCTTGAAGCGGCAAATCTCAGCACCCGGTTGCTAGGTTGTTCTGGGAGGTTGCTACGGTGTTCTGGGTGGTTGCTGGGTGTTTTTTTTTAGGGTATTCTTGGTGGTTGCTATGGCGTTGCTATGCGGTTCTTAGGGTATTCTGGGTGGTTGCGAAGGTGTTCTGGGTGGTTGCTAGGGTGTTGATATGTGGTTGCTAGTGTATTCTGGGTGGTTGCGAAGCTGTTCTGGGTGGTTGCTAGGGTGTTGCTAGGCGGTTGCTAGGGTATTCTGGACGGTTGCGAAGGTGATCTGGGTGGTTGCTGGGTTGTTTTGGTTTGTTTCTAGGGTGTTCTGGGTGGTTGCTATGATGTTGCTTGGTGGTTGCTAGGGTGTTCTGGTTGGTTGGAGATTTATTTCTCATGATGTCATTTCAGCCAGAAAAATATTTTACCTACTAAACATGTTTCTGGCCCAAAAGTACTAGATCTTGAACTTTCCATACATATTCATAGACTATGTAATATAACATTCTGATGTTATATTACATAGGTCAATTTTTGACCTCCATGAATACTTTTATGGTCCACGGGTACTTGATCTGTGGGTTAATATACAGAGAGATTTACATCTCATGATGTCATTTCAGCCAGAGAAATATTTGACCTACTGAACATGTTTCTGGCCCAAAAGTTCTTGATCTTGAACTTTCCATACAGACTCATAGACTCCAATAGATGCTTCCTAAGAAGCCATAGAGAAGTCCATATCTGACCTATTGAACTCATTTCTGGTGAAAAGTTCCTCAAAATAGTTTAAAACAATATAAACTTATAGATTCCTTCTGATGTTATATTAGCTATACATAGGTCAATTTTTGACCTCCAGGAACACATTTATGTCCCACGGGTACTTGATCTGTGGGTTAATATACCGATAGATTTACTTCTCGTGATCTCATTGAACTCATTTCTTGTCAAAGGTTTCTCAAAAAGTTTAAAACAATGTA
The DNA here is from genome assembly GCF_988280905.1 of Pimephales promelas. Lineage (NCBI taxonomy): Eukaryota > Metazoa > Chordata > Actinopteri > Cypriniformes > Leuciscidae > Pimephales > Pimephales promelas. Next base: position 15,294,977 of record NC_142776.1, on the reverse strand, counting down.
AACTTTTAGACTTCTTCTGATGTTATATTAGATATACATAGATCAATTTTTGACCACCAGGAACACATTTATGGCACATTTCCAAAAGAAAATATGAAGTGGAGCTTGAAGCGGCAAATCTCAGCACCCGGTTGCTAGGGTGTTCTGGGAGGTTGCTACGGTGTTCTGGGTGGTTGCTAGGTGGTTTTTTTTAGGGTATTCTGGGTGGTTGCTATGGTGTTGCTATGCGGTTGCTAGGGTATTCTGGGTGGTTGCGAAGGTGTTCTGGGTGGTTGCTAGGGTGTTGCTATGTGGTTGCTAGGGTGTTGCTAGGCGATTGCTGGGGTGTTAATGGTGGTTGCTAGGGTGTTGCCAGATGGTTGCTGGGGTGTTCTGGTTTGTTTATAGGGTGTTCTGGATGGTTGCTAGGCTGTTGCTTGGTGGTTGCTAGGGTGTTCTGGTTGGTTGGAGATTTACTTCTTATGATGTCATTTCAGCCAGAAAAATATTTTACCTACTGAACATGTTTCTGGTCCAAAAATACTTGATCTTGAACTTTCCACACATACTCACAGACTATGTAATATAACATTCTGATGTTATATTACATAGGTCAATTTTTGACCTCCATGAACACTTTTATGGCCCACGGGTACTTGGATCTGTTGGTTAATATATCAAGAGATTTACATCTCATGATGTCATTTCAGCCAGACAAATATTTGACTTACTGAACATGTTTCTTGCCCAAAAGTACTTGATCTTGAACTTTCCAAACATACTCATAGACTCCAACAGATGATTCCTAAGCCACAGAGAAGTCCATATCTGACATATTGAACTCATTTCGGGTCAAAGGTTTCTCAAAAAGTTTAAAACAATATAGACTTTTAGACTCCTTCTGATGTTATATTAGATATACATAGGTCAATTTTGACCTCCATGAACACATTTATGGCACATTTCCTGAAGAAAATGTGAAGTGGAGCTTGAAGCGCCAAATCTCAGCACCCGGTTGCTAGGGTGTTCTGGGAGGTTGCTACGGTGTTCTGGGTGGTTGGTAGGTTTTTTTTAGGGTATTCTGGGTGGTTGCTAAGGTGTTGCTATGCGGTTGCTAGGGTATTCTGGGTGGTTGCGAAGGTGTTCTGGGTGGTTGCTAGGGTGTTGCTATGTGCTTGCTAGGGTATTCTGGGTGGTTGCGAAGCTGTTCGGGGTGGTTGCTAGGGTGTTGCAAGGCGGTTGCTAGGGTATTCTGGGTGGTTGCGAAGGTGTTCTGGGTGGTTGCTGGGTTGTTTTGGTTTGTTTCTAGGGTGTTCTGGGTGGTTGCTATGCTGTTGCTTGGTGGTTGCTAGGGTGTTCTGGTTGGTTGGAGATTTATTTCTCATGATGTCATTTCAGCCAGAAAAATATTTTACCTACTAAACATGTTTCTGGCCCAAAAGTACTAGATCTTGAACTTTCCATACATATTCATAGACTATGTAATATAACATTCTGATGTTATATTACATAGGTCAATTTTTGACCTCCATGAATACTTTTATGGCCCACGGGTACTTGATCTGTGTGTTAATGTACCGAGAGATTTACATCTCATGATGTCATTTCATCCAGACAAATATTTGACCTACTGAACATGTTTCTGGTCCAAAAGTTCTTGATCTTGAACTTTCCATACAGACTCATAGACTCCAATAGATGCTTCCTAAGAAGCCATAGAGAAGTCCATATCTGACATATTGAACTCATTTCTGGTCAAGGGTTTCTCAAATAGTTTAAAACAATATAGACTTTTAGACTCCTTCTGATGTTATATTAGATATACATAGGTCAAATTTGACCTCCATGAACACATTTATGGCACATTTCCTGAAGAAAATGTGAAGTGGAGCTTGAAGCGGCAAATCTCAGCACCCGGTTGCTAGGGTGTTCTGGGAGGTTGCTACGGTGTTCTGGGTGGTTGGTAGGTTTTTTTTAGGGTATTCTGGGTGGTTGCTATGGTGTTGCTATGCGGTTGCTAGGGTGTTCTGGGAGGTTGCTACGGTGTTCTGGGTGGTTGGTAGGTTTTTTTAGGGTATTCTGGGTGGTTGCTATGGTGTTGCTATGCGGTTGCTAGGGTATTCTGGGTGGTTGCGAAGGTGTTCTGGGTGGTTGCTAGGGTGTTGCTATGTGGTTGCTAGGGTATTCTGGGTGGTTGTGAAGCTGTTCTGGGTGGTTGCTAGGGTGTTGCAAGGCGGTTGCTAGCGTATTCTGGGTGGTTGCGAAGGTGTTCTGGGTGGTTGCTGGTTTGTTCTGGGTGGTTGCTATGCTGTTGCTTGGTGGTTGCTAGGGTGTTCTGGTTGGTTGGAGATTTATTTTTCATGATGTCATTTCAGCCAGAAAAATATTTTACCTACTAAACATGTTTCTGGCCCAAAAGTACTAGATCTTGAACTTTCCATACATTTTCATAGACTATGTAATATAACATTCTGATGTTATATTACATAGGTCAATTTTTGACCTCCATGAATACTTTTATGGCCCACGGGTACTTGATCTGTGTGTTAATGTACCGAGAGATTTACATCTCATGATGTCATTTCATCCAGACAAATATTTGACCTACTGAACATGTTTCTGGTCCAAAAGTTCTTGATCTTGAACTTTCCATACAGACTCATAGACTCCAATAGATGCTTCCTAAGAAGCCATAGAGAAGTCCATATCTGACATATTGAACTCATTTCTGGTCAAGGGTTTCTCAAATAGTTTAAAACAATATAGACTTTTAGACTCCTTCTGATGTTATATTAGATATACATAGGTCAAATTTGACCTCCATGAACACATTTATGGCACATTTCCTGAAGAAAATGTGAAGTGGAGCTTGAAGCGGCAAATCTCAGCACCCGGTTGCTAGGGTGTTCTGGGAGGTTGCTACGGTGTTCTGGGTGGTTGGTAGGTTTTTTTTAGGGTATTCTGGGTGGTTGCTATGGTGTTGCTATGCGGTTGCTAGGGTGTTCTGGGAGGTTGCTACGGTGTTCTGGGTGGTTGGTAGGTTTTTTTAGGGTATTCTGGGTGGTTGCTATGGTGTTGCTATGCGGTTGCTAGGGTATTCTGGGTGGTTGCGAAGGTGTTCTGGGTGGTTGCTAGGGTGTTGCTATGTGGTTGCTAGGGTATTCTGGGTGGTTGTGAAGCTGTTCTGGGTGGTTGCTAGGGTGTTGCAAGGCGGTTGCTAGGGTATTCTGGGTGGTTGCGAAGGTGTTCTGGGTGGTTGCTGGTTTGTTCTGGGTGGTTGCTATGCTGTTGCTTGGTGGTTGCTAGGGTGTTCTGGTTGGTTGGAGATTTATTTTTCATGATGTCATTTCAGCCAGAAAAATATTTTACCTACTAAACATGTTTCTGGCCCAAAAGTACTAGATCTTGAACTTTCCATACATTTTCATAGACTATGTAATATAACATTCTGATGTTATATTACATAGGTCAATTTTTGACCTCCATGAATACTTTTATGGCCCACGGGTACTTGATCTGTGGGTTAATATACAGAGAGATTTACATCTCATGATGTCATTTCAGCCAGAGAAATATTTGACCTACTGAACATGTTTCTGGCCCAAAAGTTCTTTGGCCAACTTCTTTGGCCAGAAGTTGGCCAAGCAACCAACCCTAGCAACACCCAAGCAACCACCCAGAACAAGGTGTTCTAAGGTGTTCTGGGTGGTTGCTAGGTGGTTGCTAGAGTGTTGCTAAGGTGTTCTGTGTGGTTGCTAGGGTGATTTAGGTGGTTACTATGGTAGTCTGTGTGGTTCCTATGGTGTTTCTAGGTGGTTGGTAGTGTCCAAATTACTATAGAGTTTTTATAATGTTTTTGGCAATTGATTTATATATCATCAAAAGGAGCCCATAAGTTTTTCAGAAATAATTTCAATAGGTCAGATGTGGACAATTCTATATGGCCTAGGAACCATCAAAAGGAGTCTATGAGTATGTAGAAAGTTCAAAATCAAGTACACATGGGCAAGAAATACAGTCTTTAGGTCAAATATCTGTCTGGCTAAAATAACATGATAAGAGGTCATTCTGTATAGTATCCTGATTTTCAAAGAACACCTTAGCCAGAAATATGTTCAGTAGTTAAAATAAGGACTCTTGTATGGCTTCAGTAACATCAAAAGGAGTTAATGAGTATGTTTAGAATGTTCAAGATCAAGTACTCGTGGGCCAGAACTATATTCAGTAGGTCAAAAAGGAACCTATCTATAGCTCATGTAATATCAGAAGGAGTCTAAAAGTTTTTCTTGTTTAAAAACTTTTGAGGACCCTTTGACCAGACATGAGTTAAATACTTAAGATATGGACATTCTATATGCTTTAAGAAGCATCAAAAGGAGTCTATGAGAATTTATACAAAAAGTTCGAGACCTAGTACTCGTCGGCAAGGACTATGTTTGTGGGTCAATGAGGAACCTCTAGGCCTACAAAGCAGTCTAAGAAGTAGCATAAGAAGTAGTCTATTTTTTATGTATAGAAAGTTCAATATCAGGTACTCGTGGAACAGATATATGTTCAGGATATGTTCAAATATCTTCCTGCTCATAAAACATCATAAGTAGTAAATATCAATGTATAGTAACCTAATGATATAGTAACCTATGTTCAGTAGGTCAAATAGGAACCTTTGTATAGCTTATATATCATCAAAAGGTGTCTAATAAGCTTATATTGCTTAAAAACTTTTGAGGTCCCTTTTACCAGAAATGAGTTCAATAACTATACTATGCACTGTAAAGCTCATGTGTTGTTTTCTCGTCTGTGCACAAATAAATTAGTTTGTAAAATAGAAATGCATGCAAAATCACGTTATATCTTTTCATTGCAACGAGGAACAAGTTAGATATGTCATGCAATGCGACGAAACACATCTCAGGTGTTTTCTTTTCATTGCACAGAGGTTAGTTAAAGCGTGCATATGCATAACGAGGAACAAGTTAGATATGTCATGCAATGCACTGAAACCCATGTTAGGTGTTTTCTTTTCACTGCAGAGAGGTTTTTGCGTGGATATGCATAACGAGAAACAAGTTATATCTATCATGCACTGCAATGAAACTCATCTTAGGTGTTTTCTTTTTATTGCACAGAGGTTAGTTATTACGTGCATATGCATAACGAGGAACAAGTTAGATATGTCAATGCACTGAAACCCATGTTAGGTGTTTTCTTTTCACTGCAGAGAGGTTACTTATTTGCGTGCATATGCATAACGAGAAACAAGTTATATCTATCATGCAATGCAATGAAACACATCTTAGGTGTTTTCTTTTTATTACACAGAGGTTAGTTATTACGTGCATATGCATTACGAGGAACAAATTAGATATGTCATGCAATGCACTGAAACCCATGTTAGGTGTTTTCTTTCACTGCAGAAAGGTTAGCTATTTGCGTGCATATGCATAACGAGAAACAAGTTATATCTATCATGCAATGCAATGAAACACATCTTAGGTGTTTTCTTTTCATTGCACAGAGGATAGTTATTGCATGCATACATAACGAGGAACAAGTTAGATATGTCATGCAATGCAATGAAACACATCTTAGGTATTTTCTTTTCATTGCACAGAGGTTAGTTATTCCGTGCATATGAATAACGAGTAACAAGTTAGATATGTCATGCAATGCACTGAAACACATCTTAGGTGTTTTCTTTTCACTGCACAAAGCGAGTTATTGCGTGCATATGCGTAACGAGAAACAAGTTAGATCTGTCATGCAATGCACTGAAACACATCTTAGGTGTTTTCTTTTCACTGCACAGAGCGAGTTATTGCGTGTATATGCATAACGAGAAACAAGTTAGATCTGTCATGCAATGCACTGAAACACATCTTAGGTGTTTTCTTTTCACTGCACAGAGGTTAGTTATTGCGTGCATATGCATAACGATGAACAAGTTAGATAGGTCATGCAATGCGATGAAACACATCTTAGGTGTTTTCTTTTCATTGCACAGATGATAGTTATTGCATGCATACATGACGAGGAACAAGTTAGATTAGGTCATGCAATGCATTGAAACACATCTTAGTTGTTTTCTTTTCATTGCACAGAGGTTATTGCGTGCATATGTATAACGAGGAACAAGTTAGATATGTCATGCAATGCAATGAAACACATCTTAGGTGTTTTCTTTTCATTGCACAGAGGTTAGTTATTCCGTGCATATGAATAACGAGTAACAAGTTAGATATATCATGTAATGCACTGAAACACATCTTAGGTGTTTTCTTTTCACTGCACAGAGCGAGTTATTGCGTGCATATGCATTAACGAAAAACAAGTTAGATCTGTCATGCAATGCACTGAAACACATCTTAGGTGTTTTCTTTTCACTGCACAGAGGTTAGTTATTGCTTGCATGTGCATAACGAGGAACAAGTTAGATAGGTCATGCAATGCGATGAAACACATCTTAGGTGTTTTCTTTTCATTGCACAGAGGATAGTTATTGCATGCATACATAACGAGGAACAAGTTAGATAGGTCATGCAATGCATTGAAACACATCTTAGTTGTTTTCTTTTCACTGCACAGAGCGAGTTATTGCGTGCATATGCATAACGAGAAACAAGTTAGATCTGTCATGCAATGCACTGAAACACATCTTAGGTGTTTTCTTTTCACTGCACAGAGCGAGTTATTGCGTGTATATGCATAACGAGAAACAAGTTAGATCTGTCATGCAATGCACTGAAACACATCTTAGGTGTTTTCTTTTCACTGCACAGAGGTTAGTTATTGCTTGCATATGCATAACGAGGAACAAGTTAGATAGGTCATGCAATGCGATGAAACACATCTTAGGTGTTTTCTTTTCATTGCACAGAGGATAGTTATTGCATGCATACATAACGAGGAACAAGTTAGATAGGTCATGCAATGCATTGAAACACATCTTAGTTGTTTTCTTTTCACTGCACAGAGCGAGTTATTGCGTGCATATGCATAACGAGAAACAAGTTAGATCTGTCATGCAATGCACTGAAACACATCTTAGGTGTTTTCTTTTCACTGCACAGAGCGAGTTATTGCGTGTATATGCATAACGAGAAACAAGTTAGATCTGTCATGCAATGCACTGAAACACATCTTAGGTGTTTTCTTTTCACTGCACAGAGGTTAGTTATTGCGTGCATATGTATAACGAGGAACAAGTTAGATATGTCATGCAATGCAATGAAACACATCTTAGGTGTTTTCTTTTCATTGGACAGAGGTTAGTTCTCGTGTGCATATGCAATGCAATCCTAAAGCACAAGCATTGCAAATCTCTTCGTTGCACAAGGAACAAGTCAAAACAGAAATTAATTAGTTGTAGAATGGAAATGCATGGAAAAGCACGCGTGTTTTATCTTTTCTTTTCATTGCAAAGAATTCATTTCATACAATTGCTTTTCATTCATGCAATCCAATGAAACTAGATATTAGGTGTTTTCTTTTCATTGCACAGAGAAACATGTTAGTTATTGCGTGCATATTCTTTAATGCACAACGTTAGACGTTAGATGTGTTTTCGTTGAACAACGGAATGAGTTAGATATTGAATGCGTTCCTCTGTTGCACAAAGGAACGAGTAAGTTATTGCATTGCACGACCGCTCAAGTGATGTTTTTTCGTCAGTGCACAAAAGAATTAGTAGTAGAATCCATGCGAAAGAGTCAAAGGGTCCTCAAAGGTTTTAATAAATATTAACTTATTGACTTTTGATGATTTGTAAGCTATAGATAGGTTCCTTTTTGTCCTAGTGAACATTTCTGGCTCACGGGTACTTGATTCTAAGCCAAAGAGAAGTCCATATCTGACCTATTGTACTAATTTCTGGTCTATGTTTCCTCAAATGTTTTTAAATAATATCAACTGATAGACTCAATTTGATGTTATATACATAGGTTCCTTTTTGACCTACTGAACATGTTTCTAGCCTATGGGTAAATAATTGATCCTTCTCATGATGTTATTTCAGCCAGAAAGATTTTTGACCTACTGAACATATTTCTGGCCCAAAAGTACTTGATCTTGAACTTTCCATACATACTCATAGACTCCAATAAATGCTTCCTAAGCCATGGACAAGTCCATATCTGACCTTTTGAACTAATTTCTGGTCAAAGGTTCCTCAAAAACTTTAAAACGATATAAACTTATAGACTCCTTCTGATGTTATATTACATAGGTCAATTTTTGACCTCCAGGAACACTTTTATGGCCCACGGGTCCTTGGTATGTGGGTTATTATACCGAGAGATTTACTTCTCATGATGTCATTTCAGCCAGACAAAAATTTGACCTACTGAACATGTTTCTGGCCCAAAAGTACTTGATCTTGAACTTTCCAAACATACTCATAGACTCAACAGATGCTTTCTAAGCCATAGAGAAGTCCATATCTGACCTATTGAACTCATTTCTGGTCAAAGGATCCTCAAAAGGTTTTAAACAATATAAACTTATAGACTCCTGATGTTACATTAGCTATACATAGGTCAATTTTTGACCTTCAGAAACCAGTTATGGTCCACGGGTATTTGATGTTTGGGTTAATGTACCGAGAGCTTTGCTTCTCATGATGTAATTTCAGCCATAAATATATTTGACCTACTGAACATATATCTGGCCCAAAAGTACTTGACCTTGTACTTTCCATTCATACTCATAGACTCCAACAGATGCTTCCTAAGCCATAGAGAAGTCCATATCTGACATATTGAACTAATTTCTGGTCAAAGATTTCTCAAAAAGTTTAAAACAATATAAACTTTTAGACTCCTTCTGATGTTATATTAGATATACATAGGTCAATTTTGACCTCCATGAACACATGTATGGCACATTTCCAGAAGAAAATGTGAAGTGCTTGAAGCGGCAAATCTCAGCACCCGGTTGCTAGGTTGTTCTGGGAGGTTGCTACGGTGTTCTGGGTGGTTGCTGGGTGTTTTTTTTTAGGGTATTCTTGGTGGTTGCTATGGCGTTGCTATGCGGTTCTTAGGGTATTCTGGGTGGTTGCGAAGGTGTTCTGGGTGGTTGCTAGGGTGTTGATATGTGGTTGCTAGTGTATTCTGGGTGGTTGCGAAGCTGTTCTGGGTGGTTGCTAGGGTGTTGCTAGGCGGTTGCTAGGGTATTCTGGACGGTTGCGAAGGTGATCTGGGTGGTTGCTGGGTTGTTTTGGTTTGTTTCTAGGGTGTTCTGGGTGGTTGCTATGATGTTGCTTGGTGGTTGCTAGGGTGTTCTGGTTGGTTGGAGATTTATTTCTCATGATGTCATTTCAGCCAGAAAAATATTTTACCTACTAAACATGTTTCTGGCCCAAAAGTACTTGATCTTGAACTTTCCAAACATACTCATAGACTCAACAGATGCTTTCTAAGCCATAGAGAAGTCCATATCTGACCTATTGAACTCATTTCTGGTCAAAGGATCCTCAAAAGGTTTTAAACAATATAAACTTATAGACTCCTGATGTTACATTAGCTATACATAGGTCAATTTTTGACCTTCAGAAACCAGTTATGGTCCACGGGTATTTGATGTTTGGGTTAATGTACCGAGAGCTTTGCTTCTCATGATGTAATTTCAGCCATAAATATATTTGACCTACTGAACATATATCTGGCCCAAAAGTACTTGACCTTGTACTTTCCATTCATACTCATAGACTCCAACAGATGCTTCCTAAGCCATAGAGAAGTCCATATCTGACATATTGAACTAATTTCTGGTCAAAGATTTCTCAAAAAGTTTAAAACAATATAAACTTTTAGACTCCTTCTGATGTTATATTAGATATACATAGGTCAATTTTGACCTCCATGAACACATTTATGGCACATTTCCAGAAGAAAATGTGAAGTGCTTGAAGCGGCAAATCTCAGCACCCGGTTGCTAGGTTGTTCTGGGAGGTTGCTACGGTGTTCTGGGTGGTTGCTGGGTGTTTTTTTTTAGGGTATTCTTGGTGGTTGCTATGGCGTTGCTATGCGGTTCTTAGGGTATTCTGGGTGGTTGCGAAGGTGTTCTGGGTGGTTGCTAGGGTGTTGATATGTGGTTGCTAGTGTATTCTGGGTGGTTGCGAAGCTGTTCTGGGTGGTTGCTAGGGTGTTGCTAGGCGGTTGCTAGGGTATTCTGGACGGTTGCGAAGGTGATCTGGGTGGTTGCTGGGTTGTTTTGGTTTGTTTCTAGGGTGTTCTGGGTGGTTGCTATGATGTTGCTTGGTGGTTGCTAGGGTGTTCTGGTTGGTTGGAGATTTATTTCTCATGATGTCATTTCAGCCAGAAAAATATTTTACCTACTAAACATGTTTCTGGCCCAAAAGTACTAGATCTTGAACTTTCCATACATATTCATAGACTATGTAATATAACATTCTGATGTTATATTACATAGGTCAATTTTTGACCTCCATGAATACTTTTATGGTCCACGGGTACTTGATCTGTGGGTTAATATACAGAGAGATTTACATCTCATGATGTCATTTCAGCCAGAGAAATATTTGACCTACTGAACATGTTTCTGGCCCAAAAGTTCTTGATCTTGAACTTTCCATACAGACTCATAGACTCCAATAGATGCTTCCTAAGAAGCCATAGAGAAGTCCATATCTGACCTATTGAACTCATTTCTGGTGAAAAGTTCCTCAAAATAGTTTAAAACAATATAAACTTATAGATTCCTTCTGATGTTATATTAGCTATACATAGGTCAATTTTTGACCTCCAGGAACACATTTATGTCCCACGGGTACTTGATCTGTGGGTTAATATACCGATAGATTTACTTCTCGTGATCTCATTGAACTCATTTCTTGTCAAAGGTTTCTCAAAAAGTTTAAAACAATGTAAACTTTTAGACTTCTTCTGATGTTATATTAGATATACATAGATCAATTTTTGACCACCAGGAACACATTTATGGCACATTTCCAAAAGAAAATATGAAGTGGAGCTTGAAGCGGCAAATCTCAGCACCCGGTTGCTAGGGTGTTCTGGGAGGTTGCTACGGTGTTCTGGGTGGTTGCTAGGTGGTTTTTTTTAGGGTATTCTGGGTGGTTGCTATGGTGTTGCTATGCGGTTGCTAGGGTATTCTGGGTGGTTGCGAAGGTGTTCTGGGTGGTTGCTAGGGTGTTGCTATGTGGTTGCTAGGGTGTTGCTAGGCGATTGCTGGGGTGTTAATGGTGGTTGCTAGGGTGTTGCCAGATGGTTGCTGGGGTGTTCTGGTTTGTTTATAGGGTGTTCTGGATGGTTGCTAGGCTGTTGCTTGGTGGTTGCTAGGGTGTTCTGGTTGGTTGGAGATTTACTTCTTATGATGTCATTTCAGCCAGAAAAATATTTTACCTACTGAACATGTTTCTGGTCCAAAAATACTTGATCTTGAACTTTCCACACATACTCACAGACTATGTAATATAACATTCTGATGTTATATTACATAGGTCAATTTTTGACCTCCATGAACACTTTTATGGCCCACGGGTACTTGGATCTGTTGGTTAATATATCAAGAGATTTACATCTCATGATGTCATTTCAGCCAGACAAATATTTGACTTACTGAACATGTTTCTTGCCCAAAAGTACTTGATCTTGAACTTTCCAAACATACTCATAGACTCCAACAGATGATTCCTAAGCCACAGAGAAGTCCATATCTGACATATTGAACTCATTTCGGGTCAAAGGTTTCTCAAAAAGTTTAAAACAATATAGACTTTTAGACTCCTTCTGATGTTATATTAGATATACATAGGTCAATTTTGACCTCCATGAACACATTTATGGCACATTTCCTGAAGAAAATGTGAAGTGGAGCTTGAAGCGCCAAATCTCAGCACCCGGTTGCTAGGGTGTTCTGGGAGGTTGCTACGGTGTTCTGGGTGGTTGGTAGGTTTTTTTTAGGGTATTCTGGGTGGTTGCTAAGGTGTTGCTATGCGGTTGCTAGGGTATTCTGGGTGGTTGCGAAGGTGTTCTGGGTGGTTGCTAGGGTGTTGCTATGTGCTTGCTAGGGTATTCTGGGTGGTTGCGAAGCTGTTCGGGGTGGTTGCTAGGGTGTTGCAAGGCGGTTGCTAGGGTATTCTGGGTGGTTGCGAAGGTGTTCTGGGTGGTTGCTGGGTTGTTTTGGTTTGTTTCTAGGGTGTTCTGGGTGGTTGCTATGCTGTTGCTTGGTGGTTGCTAGGGTGTTCTGGTTGGTTGGAGATTTATTTCTCATGATGTCATTTCAGCCAGAAAAATATTTTACCTACTAAACATGTTTCTGGCCCAAAAGTACTAGATCTTGAACTTTCCATACATATTCATAGACTATGTAATATAACATTCTGATGTTATATTACATAGGTCAATTTTTGACCTCCATGAATACTTTTATGGCCCACGGGTACTTGATCTGTGTGTTAATGTACCGAGAGATTTACATCTCATGATGTCATTTCATCCAGACAAATATTTGACCTACTGAACATGTTTCTGGTCCAAAAGTTCTTGATCTTGAACTTTCCATACAGACTCATAGACTCCAATAGATGCTTCCTAAGAAGCCATAGAGAAGTCCATATCTGACATATTGAACTCATTTCTGGTCAAGGGTTTCTCAAATAGTTTAAAACAATATAGACTTTTAGACTCCTTCTGATGTTATATTAGATATACATAGGTCAAATTTGACCTCCATGAACACATTTATGGCACATTTCCTGAAGAAAATGTGAAGTGGAGCTTGAAGCGGCAAATCTCAGCACCCGGTTGCTAGGGTGTTCTGGGAGGTTGCTACGGTGTTCTGGGTGGTTGGTAGGTTTTTTTTAGGGTATTCTGGGTGGTTGCTATGGTGTTGCTATGCGGTTGCTAGGGTGTTCTGGGAGGTTGCTACGGTGTTCTGGGTGGTTGGTAGGTTTTTTTAGGGTATTCTGGGTGGTTGCTATGGTGTTGCTATGCGGTTGCTAGGGTATTCTGGGTGGTTGCGAAGGTGTTCTGGGTGGTTGCTAGGGTGTTGCTATGTGGTTGCTAGGGTATTCTGGGTGGTTGTGAAGCTGTTCTGGGTGGTTGCTAGGGTGTTGCAAGGCGGTTGCTAGCGTATTCTGGGTGGTTGCGAAGGTGTTCTGGGTGGTTGCTGGTTTGTTCTGGGTGGTTGCTATGCTGTTGCTTGGTGGTTGCTAGGGTGTTCTGGTTGGTTGGAGATTTATTTTTCATGATGTCATTTCAGCCAGAAAAATATTTTACCTACTAAACATGTTTCTGGCCCAAAAGTACTAGATCTTGAACTTTCCATACATTTTCATAGACTATGTAATATAACATTCTGATGTTATATTACATAGGTCAATTTTTGACCTCCATGAATACTTTTATGGCCCACGGGTACTTGATCTGTGTGTTAATGTACCGAGAGATTTACATCTCATGATGTCATTTCATCCAGACAAATATTTGACCTACTGAACATGTTTCTGGTCCAAAAGTTCTTGATCTTGAACTTTCCATACAGACTCATAGACTCCAATAGATGCTTCCTAAGAAGCCATAGAGAAGTCCATATCTGACATATTGAACTCATTTCTGGTCAAGGGTTTCTCAAATAGTTTAAAACAATATAGACTTTTAGACTCCTTCTGATGTTATATTAGATATACATAGGTCAAATTTGACCTCCATGAACACATTTATGGCACATTTCCTGAAGAAAATGTGAAGTGGAGCTTGAAGCGGCAAATCTCAGCACCCGGTTGCTAGGGTGTTCTGGGAGGTTGCTACGGTGTTCTGGGTGGTTGGTAGGTTTTTTTTAGGGTATTCTGGGTGGTTGCTATGGTGTTGCTATGCGGTTGCTAGGGTGTTCTGGGAGGTTGCTACGGTGTTCTGGGTGGTTGGTAGGTTTTTTTAGGGTATTCTGGGTGGTTGCTATGGTGTTGCTATGCGGTTGCTAGGGTATTCTGGGTGGTTGCGAAGGTGTTCTGGGTGGTTGCTAGGGTGTTGCTATGTGGTTGCTAGGGTATTCTGGGTGGTTGTGAAGCTGTTCTGGGTGGTTGCTAGGGTGTTGCAAGGCGGTTGCTAGGGTATTCTGGGTGGTTGCGAAGGTGTTCTGGGTGGTTGCTGGTTTGTTCTGGGTGGTTGCTATGCTGTTGCTTGGTGGTTGCTAGGGTGTTCTGGTTGGTTGGAGATTTATTTTTCATGATGTCATTTCAGCCAGAAAAATATTTTACCTACTAAACATGTTTCTGGCCCAAAAGTACTAGATCTTGAACTTTCCATACATTTTCATAGACTATGTAATATAACATTCTGATGTTATATTACATAGGTCAATTTTTGACCTCCATGAATACTTTTATGGCCCACGGGTACTTGATCTGTGGGTTAATATACAGAGAGATTTACATCTCATGATGTCATTTCAGCCAGAGAAATATTTGACCTACTGAACATGTTTCTGGCCCAAAAGTTCTTTGGCCAACTTCTTTGGCCAGAAGTTGGCCAAGCAACCAACCCTAGCAACACCCAAGCAACCACCCAGAACAAGGTGTTCTAAGGTGTTCTGGGTGGTTGCTAGGTGGTTGCTAGAGTGTTGCTAAGGTGTTCTGTGTGGTTGCTAGGGTGATTTAGGTGGTTACTATGGTAGTCTGTGTGGTTCCTATGGTGTTTCTAGGTGGTTGGTAGTGTCCAAATTACTATAGAGTTTTTATAATGTTTTTGGCAATTGATTTATATATCATCAAAAGGAGCCCATAAGTTTTTCAGAAATAATTTCAATAGGTCAGATGTGGACAATTCTATATGGCCTAGGAACCATCAAAAGGAGTCTATGAGTATGTAGAAAGTTCAAAATCAAGTACACATGGGCAAGAAATACAGTCTTTAGGTCAAATATCTGTCTGGCTAAAATAACATGATAAGAGGTCATTCTGTATAGTATCCTGATTTTCAAAGAACACCTTAGCCAGAAATATGTTCAGTAGTTAAAATAAGGACTCTTGTATGGCTTCAGTAACATCAAAAGGAGTTAATGAGTATGTTTAGAATGTTCAAGATCAAGTACTCGTGGGCCAGAACTATATTCAGTAGGTCAAAAAGGAACCTATCTATAGCTCATGTAATATCAGAAGGAGTCTAAAAGTTTTTCTTGTTTAAAAACTTTTGAGGACCCTTTGACCAGACATGAGTTAAATACTTAAGATATGGACATTCTATATGCTTTAAGAAGCATCAAAAGGAGTCTATGAGAATTTATACAAAAAGTTCGAGACCTAGTACTCGTCGGCAAGGACTATGTTTGTGGGTCAATGAGGAACCTCTAGGCCTACAAAGCAGTCTAAGAAGTAGCATAAGAAGTAGTCTATTTTTTATGTATAGAAAGTTCAATATCAGGTACTCGTGGAACAGATATATGTTCAGGATATGTTCAAATATCTTCCTGCTCATAAAACATCATAAGTAGTAAATATCAATGTATAGTAACCTAATGATATAGTAACCTATGTTCAGTAGGTCAAATAGGAACCTTTGTATAGCTTATATATCATCAAAAGGTGTCTAATAAGCTTATATTGCTTAAAAACTTTTGAGGTCCCTTTTACCAGAAATGAGTTCAATAACTATACTATGCACTGTAAAGCTCATGTGTTGTTTTCTCGTCTGTGCACAAATAAATTAGTTTGTAAAATAGAAATGCATGCAAAATCACGTTATATCTTTTCATTGCAACGAGGAACAAGTTAGATATGTCATGCAATGCGACGAAACACATCTCAGGTGTTTTCTTTTCATTGCACAGAGGTTAGTTAAAGCGTGCATATGCATAACGAGGAACAAGTTAGATATGTCATGCAATGCACTGAAACCCATGTTAGGTGTTTTCTTTTCACTGCAGAGAGGTTTTTGCGTGGATATGCATAACGAGAAACAAGTTATATCTATCATGCACTGCAATGAAACTCATCTTAGGTGTTTTCTTTTTATTGCACAGAGGTTAGTTATTACGTGCATATGCATAACGAGGAACAAGTTAGATATGTCAATGCACTGAAACCCATGTTAGGTGTTTTCTTTTCACTGCAGAGAGGTTACTTATTTGCGTGCATATGCATAACGAGAAACAAGTTATATCTATCATGCAATGCAATGAAACACATCTTAGGTGTTTTCTTTTTATTACACAGAGGTTAGTTATTACGTGCATATGCATTACGAGGAACAAATTAGATATGTCATGCAATGCACTGAAACCCATGTTAGGTGTTTTCTTTCACTGCAGAAAGGTTAGCTATTTGCGTGCATATGCATAACGAGAAACAAGTTATATCTATCATGCAATGCAATGAAACACATCTTAGGTGTTTTCTTTTCATTGCACAGAGGATAGTTATTGCATGCATACATAACGAGGAACAAGTTAGATATGTCATGCAATGCAATGAAACACATCTTAGGTATTTTCTTTTCATTGCACAGAGGTTAGTTATTCCGTGCATATGAATAACGAGTAACAAGTTAGATATGTCATGCAATGCACTGAAACACATCTTAGGTGTTTTCTTTTCACTGCACAAAGCGAGTTATTGCGTGCATATGCGTAACGAGAAACAAGTTAGATCTGTCATGCAATGCACTGAAACACATCTTAGGTGTTTTCTTTTCACTGCACAGAGCGAGTTATTGCGTGTATATGCATAACGAGAAACAAGTTAGATCTGTCATGCAATGCACTGAAACACATCTTAGGTGTTTTCTTTTCACTGCACAGAGGTTAGTTATTGCGTGCATATGCATAACGAGGAACAAGTTAGATAGGTCATGCAATGCGATGAAACACATCTTAGGTGTTTTCTTTTCATTGCACAGATGATAGTTATTGCATGCATACATGACGAGGAACAAGTTAGATTAGGTCATGCAATGCATTGAAACACATCTTAGTTGTTTTCTTTTCATTGCACAGAGGTTATTGCGTGCATATGCATAACGAGGAACAAGTTAGATATGTCATGCAATGCAATGAAACACATCTTAGGTGTTTTCTTTTCATTGCACAGAGGTTAGTTATTCCGTGCATATGAATAACGAGTAACAAGTTAGATATATCATGTAATGCACTGAAACACATCTTAGGTGTTTTCTTTTCACTGCACAGAGCGAGTTATTGCGTGCATATGCATTAACGAAAAACAAGTTAGATCTGTCATGCAATGCACTGAAACACATCTTAGGTGTTTTCTTTTCACTGCACAGAGGTTAGTTATTGCTTGCATGTGCATAACGAGGAACAAGTTAGATAGGTCATGCAATGCGATGAAACACATCTTAGGTGTTTTCTTTTCATTGCACAGAGGATAGTTATTGCATGCATACATAACGAGGAACAAGTTAGATAGGTCATGCAATGCATTGAAACACATCTTAGTTGTTTTCTTTTCACTGCACAGAGCGAGTTATTGCGTGCATATGCATAACGAGAAACAAGTTAGATCTGTCATGCAATGCACTGAAACACATCTTAGGTGTTTTCTTTTCACTGCACAGAGCGAGTTATTGCGTGTATATGCATAACGAGAAACAAGTTAGATCTGTCATGCAATGCACTGAAACACATCTTAGGTGTTTTCTTTTCACTGCACAGAGGTTAGTTATTGCTTGCATATGCATAACGAGGAACAAGTTAGATAGGTCATGCAATGCGATGAAACACATCTTAGGTGTTTTCTTTTCATTGCACAGAGGATAGTTATTGCATGCATACATAACGAGGAACAAGTTAGATAGGTCATGCAATGCATTGAAACACATCTTAGTTGTTTTCTTTTCACTGCACAGAGCGAGTTATTGCGTGCATATGCATAACGAGAAACAACTTAGATCTGTCATGCAATGCACTGAAACACATCTTAGGTGTTTTCTTTTCACTGCACAGAGCGAGTTATTGCGTGTATATGCATAACGAGAAACAAGTTAGATCTGTCATGCAATGCACTGAAACACATCTTAGGTGTTTTCTTTTCACTGCACAGAGGTTAGTTATTGCGTGCATATGTATAACGAGGAACAAGTTAGATATGTCATGCAATGCAATGAAACCCATGTTAGGTGTTTTCTTTTCACTGCAGAGAGGTTACTTATTTGCGTGCATATGCATAACGAGAAACAAGTTATATCTATCATGCAATGCAATGAAACACATCTTAGGTGTTTTCTTTTTATTACACAGAGGTTAGTTATTACGTGCATATGCATTACGAGGAACAAATTAGATATGTCATGCAATGCACTGAAACCCATGTTAGGTGTTTTCTTTTCACTGCAGAAAGGTTAGCTATTTGCGTGCATATGCATAACGAGAAACAAGTTATATCTATCATGCAATGCAATGAAACACATCTTAGGTGTTTTCTTTTCACTGCACAGAGCGAGTTATTGCGTGTATATGCATAACGAGAAACAAGTTAGATCTGTCATGCAATGCACTGAAACACATCTTAGGTGTTTTCTTTTCACTGCACACACAGAGGTTAGTTATTGCGTGCATATGCATAACGAGGAACAAGTTAGATAGGTCATGCAATGCGATGAAACACATCTTAGGTGTTTTCTTTTCATTGCACAGATGATAGTTATTGCATGCATACATGACGAGGAACAAGTTAGATTAGGTCATGCAATGCATTGAAACACATCTTAGTTGTTTTCTTTTCATTGCACAGAGGTTATTGCGTGCATATGCATAACGAGGAACAAGTTAGATATGTCATGCAATGCAATGAAACACATCTTAGGTGTTTTCTTTTCATTGCACAGAGGTTAGTTATTCCGTGCATATGAATAACGAGTAACAAGTTAGATATGTCATGTAATGCACTGAAACACATCTTAGGTGTTTTCTTTTCACTGCACAGAGCGAGTTATTGCGTGCATATGCATAACGAAAAACAAGTTAGATCTGTCATGCAATGCACTGAAACACATCTTAGGTGTTTTCTTTTCACTGCACAGAGGTTAGTTATTGCTTGCATGTGCATAACGAGGAACACGTTAGATAGGTCATGCAATGCGATGAAACACATCTTAGGTGTTTTCTTTTCATTGCACAGAGGATAGTTATTGCATGCATACATAACGAGGAACAAGTTAGATAGGTCATGCAATGCATTGAAACACATCTTAGTTGTTTTCTTTTCACTGCACAGAGCGAGTTATTGCGTGCATATGCATAACGAGAAACAAGTTAGATCTGTCATGCAATGCACTGAAACACATCTTAGGTGTTTTCTTTTCACTGCACAGAGCGAGTTATTCCGTGCATATGAATAACGAGTAACAAGTTAGATATGTCATGTAATGCACTGAAACACATCTTAGGTGTTTTCTTTTCACTGCACAGAGCGAGTTATTGCGTGCATATGCGTAACGAGAAACAAGTTAGATCTGTCATGCAATGCACTGAAACACATCTTAGGTGTTTTCTTTTCACTGCACAGAGGTTAGTTATTGCTTGCATGTGCATAACGAGGAACAAGTTAGATAGGTCATGCAATGCGATGAAACACATCTTAGGTGTTTTCTTTTCATTGCACAGAGGATAGTTATTGCATGCATACATAACGAGGAACAAGTTAGATAGGTCATGCAATGCATTGAAACACATCTTAGTTGTTTTCTTTTCACTGCACAGAGCGAGTTATTGCGTGCATATGCATAACGAGAAACAAGTTAGATCTGTCATGCAATGCACTGAAACACATCTTAGGTGTTTTCTTTTCACTGCACAGAGCGAGTTATTGCGTGTATATGCATAACGAGAAACAAGTTAGATCTGTCATGCAATGCACTGAAACACATCTTAGGTGTTTTCTTTTCACTGCACAGAGGTTAGTTATTGCTTGCATATGCATAACGAGGAACAAGTTAGATAGGTCATGCAATGCGATGAAACACATCTTAGGTGTTTTCTTTTCATTGCACAGAGGATAGTTATTGCATGCATACATAACGAGGAACAAGTTAGATAGGTCATGCAATGCATTGAAACACATCTTAGTTGTTTTCTTTTCACTGCACAGAGCGAGTTATTGCGTGCATATGCATAACGAGAAACAAGTTAGATCTGTCATGCAATGCACTGAAACACATCTTAGGTGTTTTCTTTTCACTGCACAGAGCGAGTTATTGCGTGTATATGCATAACGAGAAACAAGCTAGATCTGTCATGCAATGCACTGAAACACATCTTAGGTGTTTTCTTTTCACTGCACAGAGGTTAGTTATTGCGTGCATATGTATAACGAGGAACAAGTTAGATATGTCATGCAATGCAATGAAACACATCTCAGGTGTTTTCTTTTCATTGGACAGAGGTTAGTTATCGTGTGCATATGCAATGCAATCCTAAAGCACAAGCATTGCAAATCTCTTCGTTGCACAAGGAACAAGTCAAAACAGAAATTAATTAGTTGTAGAATGGAAATGCATGGAAAAGCACGCGTGTTTTATCTTTTCTTTTCATTGCAAAGAATTCATTTCATACAATTGCTTTTCATTCATGCAATCCAATGAAACTAGATATTAGGTGTTTTCTTTTCATTGCACAGAGAAACATGTTAGTTATTGCGTGCATATTCTTTAATGCACAACGTTAGACGTTAGATGTGTTTTCGTTGAACAACGGAATGAGTTAGATATTGAATGCGTTCCTCTGTTGCACAAAGGAACGAGTAAGTTATTGCATTGCACGACCGCTCAAGTGATGTTTTTTCGTCAGTGCACAAAAGAATTAGTAGTAGAATCCATGCGAAAGAGTCAAAGGGTCCTCAAAGGTTTTAATAAATATTAACTTATTGACTTTTGATGATTTGTAAGCTATAGATAGGTTCCTTTTTGTCCTAGTGAACATTTCTGGCTCACGGGTACTTGATTCTAAGCCAAAGAGAAGTCCATATCTGACCTATTGTACTAATTTCTGGTCTATGTTTCCTCAAATGTTTTTAAATAATATCAACTGATAGACTCAATTTGATGTTATATACATAGGTTCCTTTTTGACCTACTGAACATGTTTCTAGCCTATGGGTAAATAATTGATCCTTCTCATGATGTTATTTCAGCCAGAAAGATATTTGACCTACTGAACATATTTCTGGCCCAAAAGTACTTGATCTTGAACTTTCCATACATACTCATAGACTCCAATAAATGCTTCCTAAGCCATGGACAAGTCCATATCTGACCTTTTGAACTAATTTCTGGTCAAAGGTTCCTCAAAAACTTTAAAACGATATAAACTTATAGACTCCTTCTGATGTTATATTACATAGGTCAATTTTTGACCTCCAGGAACACTTTTATGGCCCACGGGTCCTTGGTATGTGGGTTATTATACCGAGAGATTTACTTCTCATGATGTCATTTCAGCCAGACAAAAATTTGACCTACTGAACATGTTTCTGGCCCAAAAGTACTTGATCTTGAACTTTCCAAACATACTCATAGACTCAACAGATGCTTTCTAAGCCATAGAGAAGTCCATATCTGACCTATTGAACTCATTTCTGGTCAAAGGATCCTCAAAAGGTTTTAAACAATATAAACTTATAGACTCCTGATGTTACATTAGCTATACATAGGTCAATTTTTGACCTTCAGAAACCAGTTATGGTCCACGGGTATTTGATGTTTGGGTTAATGTACCGAGAGCTTTGCTTCTCATGATGTAATTTCAGCCATAAATATATTTGACCTACTGAACATATATCTGGCCCAAAAGTACTTGACCTTGTACTTTCCATTCATACTCATAGACTCCAACAGATGCTTCCTAAGCCATAGAGAAGTCCATATCTGACATATTGAACTAATTTCTGGTCAAAGATTTCTCAAAAAGTTTAAAACAATATAAACTTTTAGACTCCTTCTGATGTTATATTAGATATACATAGGTCAATTTTGACCTCCATGAACACATTTATGGCACATTTCCAGAAGAAAATGTGAAGTGCTTGAAGCGGCAAATCTCAGCACCCGGTTGCTAGGGTGTTCTGGGAGGTTGCTACGGTGTTCTGGGTGGTTGCTGGGTGTTTTTTTTTAGGGTATTCTTGGTGGTTGCTATGGCGTTGCTATGCGGTTCTTAGGGTATTCTGGGTGGTTGCGAAGGTGTTCTGGGTGGTTGCTAGGGTGTTGATATGTGGTTGCTAGTGTATTCTGGGTGGTTGCGAAGCTGTTCTGGGTGGTTGCTAGGGTGTTGCTAGGCGGTTGCTAGGGTATTCTGGACGGTTGCGAAGGTGTTCTGGGTGGTTGCTGGGTTGTTTTGGTTTGTTTCTAGGGTGTTCTGGGTGGTTGCTATGATGTTGCTTGGTGGTTGCTAGGGTGTTCTGGTTGGTTGGAGATTTATTTCTCATGATGTCATTTCAGCCAGAAAAATATTTTACCTACTAAACATGTTTCTGGCCCAAAAGTACTAGATCTTGAACTTTCCATACATATTCATAGACTATGTAATATAACATTCTGATGTTATATTACATAGGTCAATTTTTGACCTCCATGAATACTTTTATGGTCCACGGGTACTTGATCTGTGGGTTAATATACAGAGAGATTTACATCTCATGATGTCATTTCAGCCAGAGAAATATTTGACCTACTGAACATGTTTCTGGCCCAAAAGTTCTTGATCTTGAACTTTCCATACAGACTCATAGACTCCAATAGATGCTTCCTAAGAAGCCATAGAGAAGTCCATATCTGACCTATTGAACTCATTTCTGGTGAAAAGTTCCTCAAAATAGTTTAAAACAATATAAACTTATAGATTCCTTCTGATGTTATATTAGCTATACATAGGTCAATTTTTGACCTCCAGGAACACATTTATGTCCCACGGGTACTTGATCTGTGGGTTAATATACCGATAGATTTACTTCTCGTGATCTCATTGAACTCATTTCTTGTCAAAGGTTTCTCAAAAAGTTTAAAACAATGTAAACTTTTAGACTTCTTCTGATGTTATATTAGATATACATAGATCAATTTTTGACCACCAGGAACACATTTATGGCACATTTCCAGAAGAAAATATGAAGTGGAGCTTGAAGCGGCAAATCTCAGCACCCGGTTGCTAGGGTGTTCTGGGAGGTTGCTACGGTGTTCTGGGTGGTTGCTAGGTGGTTTTTTTTAGGGTATTCTGGGTGGTTGCTATGGTGTTGCTATGCGGTTGCTAGGGTATTCTGGGTGGTTGCGAAGGTGTTCTGGCTGGTTGCTAGGGTGTTGCTATGTGGTTGCTAGGGTGTTGCTAGGCGATTGCTGGGGTGTTAATGGTGGTTGCTAGGGTGTTGCCAGATGGTTGCTGGGGTGTTCTGGTTTGTTTATAGGGTGTTCTGGATGGTTGCTAGGCTGTTGCTTGGTGGTTGCTAGGGTGTTCTGGTTGGTTGGAGATTTACTTCTCATGATGTCATTTCAGCCAGAAAAATATTTTACCTACTGAACATGTTTCTGGTCCAAAAATACTTGATCTTGAACTTTCCACACATACTCACAGACTATGTAATATAACATTCTGATGTTATATTACATAGGTCAATTTTTGACCTCCATGAACACTTTTATGGCCCACGGGTACTTGGATCTGTTGGTTAATATACCAAGAGATTTACATCTCATGATGTCATTTCAGCCAGACAAATATTTGACTTACTGAACATGTTTCTTGCCCAAAAGTACTTGATCTTGAACTTTCCAAACATACTCATAGACTCCAACAGATGATTCCTAAGCCACAGAGAAGTCCATATCTGACATATTGAACTCATTTCGGGTCAAAGGTTTCTCAAAAAGTTTAAAACAATATAGACTTTTAGACTCCTTCTGATGTTATATTAGATATACATAGGTCAATTTTGACCTCCATGAACACATTTATGGCACATTTCCTGAAGAAAATGTGAAGTGGAGCTTGAAGCGGCAAATCTCAGCACCCGGTTGCTAGGGTGTTCTGGGAGGTTGCTACGGTGTTCTGGGTGGTTGGTAGGTTTTTTTTAGGGTATTCTGGGTGGTTGCTAAGGTGTTGCTATGCGGTTGCTAGGGTATTCTGGGTGGTTGCGAAGGTGTTCTGGGTGGTTGCTAGGGTGTTGCTATGTGCTTGCTAGGGTATTCTGGGTGGTTGCGAAGCTGTTCGGGGTGGTTGCTAGGGTGTTGCAAGGCGGTTGCTAGGGTATTCTGGGTGGTTGCGAAGGTGTTCTGGGTGGTTGCTGGGTTGTTTTGGTTTGTTTCTAGGGTGTTCTGGGTGGTTGCTATGCTGTTGCTTGGTGGTTGCTAGGGTGTTCTGGTTGGTTGGAGATTTATTTCTCATGATGTCATTTCAGCCAGACAAATATTTGACCTACTGAACATGTTTCTGGCCCAAAAGTACTTGATCTTGAACTTTCCAAACATACTCATAGACTCCAACAGATGCTTCCTAAGCCACAGAGAAGTCCATATCTGACATATTGAACTCATTTCTGGTCAAAGGTTTCTCAAAAAGTTTAAAACAATATAGACTTTTAGACTCCTTCTGATGTTATATTAGATATACATAGGTCAATTTTGACCTCCATGAACACATTTATGGCACATTTCCTGAAGAAAATGTGAAGTGGAGCTTGAAGCGGCAAATCTCAGCACCCGGTTGCTAGGGTGTTCTGGGAGGTTGCTACCGTGTTTTGGGTGGTTGGTAGTTTTTTTTTAGGGTATTCTGGGTAGTTGCTATGGTGTTGCTATGCGGTTGCTAGGGTATTCTGGGTGGTTGCGAAGGTGTTCTGGGTGGTTGCTAGGGTGTTGATATGTGGTTGCTAGTGTATTCTGGGTGGTTGCGAAGCTGTTCTGGGTGGTTGCTAGGGTGTTGTTAGGCGGTTGCTAGGGTATTCTGGACGGTTGCGAAGGTGTTCTGGGTGGTTGCTGGGTTGTTTTGGTTTGTTTCTAGGGTGTTCTGGGTGGTTGCTATGATGTTGCTTGGTGGTTGCTAGGGTGTTCTGGTTGGTTGGACATTTATTTCTCATGATGTCATTTCAGCCAGAAAAATATTTTACCTACTAAACATGTTTCTGGCCCAAAAGTACTAGATCTTGAACTTTCCATACATATTCATAGACTATGTAATATAACATTCTGATGTTATATTACATAGGTCAATTTTTGACCTCCATGAATACTTTTATGGCCCACGGGTACTTGATCTGTGTGTTAATGTACCGAGAGATTTACATCTCATGATGTCATTTCATCCAGACAAATATTTGACCTACTGAACATGTTTCTGGTCCAAAAGTTCTTGATCTTGAACTTTCCATACAGACTCATAGACTCCAATAGATGCTTCCTAAGAAGCCATAGAGAAGTCCATATCTGACATATTGAACTCATTTCTGGTCAAGGGTTTCTCAAATAGTTTAAAACAATATAGACTTTTAGACTCCTTCTGATGTTATATTAGATATACATAGGTCAAATTTGACCTCCATGAACACATTTATGGCACATTTCCTGAAGAAAATGTGAAGTGGAGCTTGAAGCGGCAAATCTCAGCACCCGGTTGCTAGGGTGTTCTGGGAGGTTGCTACGGTGTTCTGGGTGGTTGGTAGGTTTTTTTTAGGGTATTCTGGGTGGTTGCTATGGTGTTGCTATGCGGTTGCTAGGGTGTTCTGGGAGGTTGCTACGGTGTTCTGGGTGGTTGGTAGGTTTTTTTTAGGGTATTCTGGGTGGTTGCTATGGTGTTGCTATGCGGTTGCTAGGGTATTCTGGGTGGTTGGAAAGGTGTTCTGGGTGGTTGCTAGGGTGTTGCTATGTGGTTGCTAGGGTATTCTGGGTGGTTGTGAAGCTGTTCTTGGTGGTTGCTAGGGTGTTGCTATGCGGTTGCTAGGGTATTCTGGGTGGTTGGAAAGGTGTTCTGGGTGGTTGCTAGGGTGTTGCTATGTGGTTGCTAGGGTATTCTGGGTGGTTGTGAAGCTGTTCTGGGTGGTTGCTAGGGTGTTGCAAGGCGGTTGCTAGGGTATTCTGGGTGGTTGCGAAGGTGTTCTGGGTGGTTGCTGGTTTGTTCTGGGTGGTTGCTATGCTGTTGCTTGGTGGTTGCTAGGGTGTTCTGGTTGGTTGGAGATTTATTTTTCATGATGTCATTTCAGCCAGAAAAATATTTTACCTACTAAACATGTTTCTGGCCCAAAAGTACTAGATCTTGAACTTTCCATACATTTTCATAGACTATGTAATATAACATTCTGATGTTATATTACATAGGTCAATTTTTGACCTCCATGAATACTTTTATGGCCCACGGGTACTTGATCTGTGGGTTAATATACAGAGAGATTTACATCTCATGATGTCATTTCAGCCAGAGAAATATTTGACCTACTGAACATGTTTCTGGCCCAAAAGTTCTTGATCTTGAACTTTCCATACAGACTCATAGACTCCAATAGATGACCCTGGCAACCGCCTAGCAACATTAGCACCTAGCAACCACATAAAAACACCATAGCAACCACCCAGAATACCCTAACAACCACCTAGCAACCACACAGAACACCCTGGTAACCGGGTGGTGAGATTTGCCACTTCAGGCTCAACTTCACATTTTCTTCTGGAAATGTGCCATAAATGTGTTCCTGGTGGTCAAAAATGTATCTATGTATATCTAATCTAACATCAGAAGAAGTCTAAAAGTTTACATTGTTTTAAACTTTTTGAGGAACCTTTGACCAGAAATGAGTTCAATGACATCACGAGAAGTAAATCTATCGGTATATTAACTCACAGATCAAGTACCCGTGGGACATAAATGTGTTCCTGGAGGTCAAAAATTGACCTATATATATCTAATATAATTGACCAATGTATATCTTATATAACATGAGAAGGAGGTCAAATATTTGTCTGGCTGAAATTACATCATGAGAAGTAAATCTCTCGGTATACTCACCCATAGATCAAGTACCCGTGGGCCATAAATGTTTTCCTGGAGGTCAAAAATTGACCTATGTATAGCTAATATAACATCAGAAGGAATCTATAAGTTTATATTGTTTTAAACTATTTTGAGGAACTTTTCACCAGAAATGAGTTCAATAGGTCAGATATGGACTTCTCTATGGCTTCTTAGGAAGCGTCTATTGGAGTCTATGAGTCTGTATGGAAAGTTCAAGATCAAGAACTTTTGGGCCAGAAACATGTTCAGTAGGTCAAATATTTGTCTGGCTGAAATGACATCATGAGATGTAAATCTCTCTGTATATTAACCCACAGATCAAGTACCTGTGGGCCATAAAAGTATTCATGGAGGTCAAAAATTGACCTATGTAGTATAACATCAGAATGTTATATTACATAGTCTATGAATATGTATGGAAAGTTCAAGATCTAGTACTTTTGGGCCAGAAACATGTTTAGTAGGTAAAATATTTTTCTGGCTGAAATGACATCATGAGAAATAAACCAACCAGAACACCCTAGCAACCACCAAGCAACAGCATAGCAACCACCCAGAACACCCTAGAAACAAACCAAAACAACCCAGCAACCACCCAAAACACCTTCGCAACCACCCAGAATACCCTAGCAACCACATAGCAACACCCTAGCAACCAACCAGAACACCTTCGCAACCACCCAGAATACCCTAGCAACCGCATAGCAACACCTTAGCAACCACCCAGAATACCCTAAAAAAAAACCTACCAACCACCCAGAACACCGTAGCAACCTCCCAGAACACCCTAGCAACCGGGTGCTGAGATTTGCCGCTTCAAGCTCCACTTCACATTTTCTTCAGGAAATGTGCCATAAATGTGTTCATGGAGGTCAAATTTGACCTATGTATATCTAATTTAACATAAGAAGGAGTCTAAAAGTCTATATTGTTTTAAACTTTTTGAGAAACCTTTGACCCGAAATGAGTTCAATATGTCAGATATGGACTTCTCTGTGGCTTAGGAATCATCTGTTGGAGTCTATGAGTATGTATGTTTGGAAAGTTCAAGATCAAGTACTTTTGGGCAAGAAACATGTTCAGTAGGTCAAATATTTGTCTGGCTGAAATGACATCATGAGATGTAAATCTCTTGGTATATTAACCAACAGATCCAAGTACCCGTGGGCCATAAAAGTGTTCATGGAGGTCAAAAATTGACCTATGCAATATAACATCAGAATGTTATATTACATAGTCTGTGAGTATGTGTGGAAAGTTCAAGATCAAGTATTTTTGGACCAGAAACATGTTCAGTAGGTAAAATATTTTTCTGGCTGAAATGACATCATGAGAAGTAAATCTCCAACCAACCAGAACACCCTAGCAACCACCAAGCAACAGCCTAGCAACCATCCAGAACACCCTATAAACAAACCAGAACACCCCAGCAACCATCTGGCAACACCCTAGCAACCACCATTAACACCCCAGCAATCGCCTAGCAACACCCTAGCAACCACATAGCAACACCATAGCAACCACCCAGAATACCCCAGCAACCGCCTAGCAACACCCTAGCAACCACCCAGAACACCTTAGCAACCACCCAGAATACCCTAGCAACCGCATAGCAACACCATAGCAACCACCCAGAATACCCTAAAAAAACACCTAGCAACCACCCAGAACACCGTAGCAACCTCCCAGAACACCCTAGCAACCGGTTGGATTTAGCTCTTAACTAATAAATTCTTTTGTAATATAATGTAATATGATATAAACTAATCAATATGTTTATATTGTTTGAAACCTTTTGAGGACCCTTTTACCATAACAATATAAACTTCTAGAGTCCATCTGATGTTGTATTAGCTATACATGGGTCAATTTTTGACCTATGTAACACATTTATGGCACATTTCCAGAATAAATTGTGAAGTACTGCTTGCAGTGGCAAATCTCACCACCCGGTTGCTAGGGTGTTCCCGGTGGTTGCTACAGTGTTCTGGGTGGTTGCTAGGTGGTTGTTAGGGTATTCCGGGTGGTTGCTAGGGTGTTGCTAGGGTGTTCTGGGTGGTTACTAGGGTGTTGCTAGGTGGTTGCTAGGGTGTTCTGGGTGGTTGCTTGGGTGTTGCTAGGGTTGGTTGCTTGGTAGGGTGTTGCTAAGGTGTTCTGGGTGGTTGCTAGGTGGTTGCTAGAGTGTTGCTAAGGTGTTCTGTGTGGTTGCTAGGGTGATTTAGGTGGTTACTATGGTAGTCTTAGTGGTTCCTATGGTGTTTCTAGGTGGTTGGTAGTGTCCAAATTACTATAGAGTTTTTATAATGTTTTTGGCAATTGATTTATATATCATCAAAAGGAGCCCATAAGTTTTTCAGAAATAATTTCAATAGGTCAGATGTGGACAATTCTATATGGCCTAGGAACCATCAAAAGGAGTCTATGAGTATGTAGAAAGTTCAAAATCAAGTACACATGGGCAAGAAATACAGTCTTTAGGTCAAATATCTGTCTGGCTAAAATAACATGATAAGAGGTCATTCTGTATAGTATCCTGATTTTCAAAGAACACCTTAGCCAGAAATATGTTCAGTAGTTAAAATAAGGACTCTTGTATGGCTTCAGTAACATCAAAAGGAGTTAATGAGTATGTTTAGAATGTTCAAGATCAAGTACTCGTGGGCCAGAACTATATTCAGTAGGTCAAAAAGGAACCTATCTATAGCTCATGTAATATCAGAAGGAGTCTAAAAGTTTTTCTTGTTTAAAAACTTTTGAGGACCCTTTGACCAGACATGAGTTAAATACTTAAGATATGGACATTCTATATGCTTTAAGAAGCATCAAAAGGAGTCTATGAGAATTTATACAAAAAGTTCGAGACCTAGTACTCGTCGGCAAGGACTATGTTTGTGGGTCAATGAGGAACCTCTAGGCCTACAAAGCAGTCTAAGAAGTAGCATAAGAAGTAGTCTATTTTTTATGTATAGAAAGTTCAATATCAGGTACTCGTGGAACAGATATATGTTCAGGATATGTTCAAATATCTTCCTGCTCATAAAACATCATAAGTAGTAAATATCAATGTATAGTAACCTAATGATATAGTAACCTATGTTCAGTAGGTCAAATAGGAACCTTTGTATAGCTTATATATCATCAAAAGGTGTCTAATAAGCTTATATTGCTTAAAAACTTTTGAGGTCCCTTTTACCAGAAATGAGTTCAATAACTATACTATGCACTGTAAAGCTCATGTGTTGTTTTCTCGTCTGTGCACAAATAAATTAGTTTGTAAAATAGAAA
This sequence comes from Pimephales promelas, assembly GCF_988280905.1. NCBI lineage: Eukaryota > Metazoa > Chordata > Actinopteri > Cypriniformes > Leuciscidae > Pimephales > Pimephales promelas. The sequence continues at coordinate 15,264,743 of NC_142776.1, read as the reverse complement.
TGCATGCAAAATCACGTTATATCTTTTCATTGCAACGAGGAACAAGTTAGATATGTCATGCAATGCGACGAAACACATCTCAGGTGTTTTCTTTTCATTGCACAGAGGTTAGTTAAAGCGTGCATATGCATAACGAGGAACAAGTTAGATATGTCATGCAATGCACTGAAACCCATGTTAGGTGTTTTCTTTTCACTGCAGAGAGGTTTTTGCGTGGATATGCATAACGAGAAACAAGTTATATCTATCATGCACTGCAATGAAACTCATCTTAGGTGTTTTCTTTTTATTGCACAGAGGTTAGTTATTACGTGCATATGCATAACGAGGAACAAGTTAGATATGTCAATGCACTGAAACCCATGTTAGGTGTTTTCTTTTCACTGCAGAGAGGTTACTTATTTGCGTGCATATGCATAACGAGAAACAAGTTATATCTATCATGCAATGCAATGAAACACATCTTAGGTGTTTTCTTTTTATTACACAGAGGTTAGTTATTACGTGCATATGCATTACGAGGAACAAATTAGATATGTCATGCAATGCACTGAAACCCATGTTAGGTGTTTTCTTTCACTGCAGAAAGGTTAGCTATTTGCGTGCATATGCATAACGAGAAACAAGTTATATCTATCATGCAATGCAATGAAACACATCTTAGGTGTTTTCTTTTCATTGCACAGAGGATAGTTATTGCATGCATACATAACGAGGAACAAGTTAGATATGTCATGCAATGCAATGAAACACATCTTAGGTATTTTCTTTTCATTGCACAGAGGTTAGTTATTCCGTGCATATGAATAACGAGTAACAAGTTAGATATGTCATGCAATGCACTGAAACACATCTTAGGTGTTTTCTTTTCACTGCACAAAGCGAGTTATTGCGTGCATATGCGTAACGAGAAACAAGTTAGATCTGTCATGCAATGCACTGAAACACATCTTAGGTGTTTTCTTTTCACTGCACAGAGCGAGTTATTGCGTGTATATGCATAACGAGAAACAAGTTAGATCTGTCATGCAATGCACTGAAACACATCTTAGGTGTTTTCTTTTCACTGCACAGAGGTTAGTTATTGCGTGCATATGCATAACGAGGAACAAGTTAGATAGGTCATGCAATGCGATGAAACACATCTTAGGTGTTTTCTTTTCATTGCACAGATGATAGTTATTGCATGCATACATGACGAGGAACAAGTTAGATTAGGTCATGCAATGCATTGAAACACATCTTAGTTGTTTTCTTTTCATTGCACAGAGGTTATTGCGTGCATATGCATAACGAGGAACAAGTTAGATATGTCATGCAATGCAATGAAACACATCTTAGGTGTTTTCTTTTCATTGCACAGAGGTTAGTTATTCCGTGCATATGAATAACGAGTAACAAGTTAGATATATCATGTAATGCACTGAAACACATCTTAGGTGTTTTCTTTTCACTGCACAGAGCGAGTTATTGCGTGCATATGCATTAACGAAAAACAAGTTAGATCTGTCATGCAATGCACTGAAACACATCTTAGGTGTTTTCTTTTCACTGCACAGAGGTTAGTTATTGCTTGCATGTGCATAACGAGGAACAAGTTAGATAGGTCATGCAATGCGATGAAACACATCTTAGGTGTTTTCTTTTCATTGCACAGAGGATAGTTATTGCATGCATACATAACGAGGAACAAGTTAGATAGGTCATGCAATGCATTGAAACACATCTTAGTTGTTTTCTTTTCACTGCACAGAGCGAGTTATTGCGTGCATATGCATAACGAGAAACAAGTTAGATCTGTCATGCAATGCACTGAAACACATCTTAGGTGTTTTCTTTTCACTGCACAGAGCGAGTTATTGCGTGTATATGCATAACGAGAAACAAGTTAGATCTGTCATGCAATGCACTGAAACACATCTTAGGTGTTTTCTTTTCACTGCACAGAGGTTAGTTATTGCTTGCATATGCATAACGAGGAACAAGTTAGATAGGTCATGCAATGCGATGAAACACATCTTAGGTGTTTTCTTTTCATTGCACAGAGGATAGTTATTGCATGCATACATAACGAGGAACAAGTTAGATAGGTCATGCAATGCATTGAAACACATCTTAGTTGTTTTCTTTTCACTGCACAGAGCGAGTTATTGCGTGCATATGCATAACGAGAAACAAGTTAGATCTGTCATGCAATGCACTGAAACACATCTTAGGTGTTTTCTTTTCACTGCACAGAGCGAGTTATTGCGTGTATATGCATAACGAGAAACAAGTTAGATCTGTCATGCAATGCACTGAAACACATCTTAGGTGTTTTCTTTTCACTGCACAGAGGTTAGTTATTGCGTGCATATGTATAACGAGGAACAAGTTAGATATGTCATGCAATGCAATGAAACACATCTTAGGTGTTTTCTTTTCATTGGACAGAGGTTAGTTCTCGTGTGCATATGCAATGCAATCCTAAAGCACAAGCATTGCAAATCTCTTCGTTGCACAAGGAACAAGTCAAAACAGAAATTAATTAGTTGTAGAATGGAAATGCATGGAAAAGCACGCGTGTTTTATCTTTTCTTTTCATTGCAAAGAATTCATTTCATACAATTGCTTTTCATTCATGCAATCCAATGAAACTAGATATTAGGTGTTTTCTTTTCATTGCACAGAGAAACATGTTAGTTATTGCGTGCATATTCTTTAATGCACAACGTTAGACGTTAGATGTGTTTTCGTTGAACAACGGAATGAGTTAGATATTGAATGCGTTCCTCTGTTGCACAAAGGAACGAGTAAGTTATTGCATTGCACGACCGCTCAAGTGATGTTTTTTCGTCAGTGCACAAAAGAATTAGTAGTAGAATCCATGCGAAAGAGTCAAAGGGTCCTCAAAGGTTTTAATAAATATTAACTTATTGACTTTTGATGATTTGTAAGCTATAGATAGGTTCCTTTTTGTCCTAGTGAACATATTTCTGGCTCACGGGTACTTGATTCTAAGCCAAAGAGAAGTCCATATCTGACCTATTGTACTAATTTCTGGTCTATGTTTCCTCAAATGTTTTTAAATAATATCAACTGATAGACTCAATTTGATGTTATATACATAGGTTCCTTTTTGACCTACTGAACATGTTTCTAGCCTATGGGTAAATAATTGATCCTTCTCATGATGTTATTTCAGCCAGAAAGATATTTGACCTACTGAACATATTTCTGGCCCAAAAGTACTTGATCTTGAACTTTCCATACATACTCATAGACTCCAATAAATGCTTCCTAAGCCATGGACAAGTCCATATCTGACCTTTTGAACTAATTTCTGGTAAAAGGTTCCTCAAAAACTTTAAAACGATATAAACTTATAGACTCCTTCTGATGTTATATTACATAGGTCAATTTTTGACCTCCAGGAACACTTTTATGGCCCACGGGTCCTTGGTATGTGGGTTATTATACCGAGAGATTTACTTCTCATGATGTCATTTCAGCCAGACAAAAATTTGACCTACTGAACATGTTTCTGGCCCAAAAGTACTTGATCTTGAACTTTCCAAACATACTCATAGACTCAACAGATGCTTTCTAAGCCATAGAGAAGTCCATATCTGACCTATTGAACTCATTTCTGGTCAAAGGATCCTCAAAAGGTTTTAAACAATATAAACTTATAGACTCCTGATGTTACATTAGCTATACATAGGTCAATTTTTGACCTTCAGAAACCAGTTATGGTCCACGGGTATTTGATGTTTGGGTTAATGTACCGAGAGCTTTGCTTCTCATGATGTAATTTCAGCCATAAATATATTTGACCTACTGAACATATATCTGGCCCAAAAGTACTTGACCTTTTACTTTCCATTCATACTCATAGACTCCAACAGATGCTTCCTAAGCCATAGAGAAGTCCATATCTGACATATTGAACTAATTTCTGGTCAAAGATTTCTCAAAAAGTTTAAAACAATATAAACTTTTAGACTCCTTCTGATGTTATATTAGATATACATAGGTCAATTTTGACCTCCATGAACACATTTATGGCACATTTCCAGAAGAAAATGTGAAGTGCTTGAAGCGGCAAATCTCAGCACCCGGTTGCTAGGTTGTTCTGGGAGGTTGCTACGGTGTTCTGGGTGGTTGCTGGGTGTTTTTTTTTAGGGTATTCTTGGTGGTTGCTATGGCGTTGCTATGCGGTTCTTAGGGTATTCTGGGTGGTTGCGAAGGTGTTCTGGGTGGTTGCTAGGGTGTTGATATGTGGTTGCTAGTGTATTCTGGGTGGTTGCGAAGCTGTTCTGGGTGGTTGCTAGGGTGTTGCTAGGCGGTTGCTAGGGTATTCTGGACGGTTGCGAAGGTGATCTGGGTGGTTGCTGGGTTGTTTTGGTTTGTTTCTAGGGTGTTCTGGGTGGTTGCTATGATGTTGCTTGGTGGTTGCTAGGGTGTTCTGGTTGGTTGGAGATTTATTTCTCATGATGTCATTTCAGCCAGAAAAATATTTTACCTACTAAACATGTTTCTGGCCCAAAAGTACTAGATCTTGAACTTTCCATACATATTCATAGACTATGTAATATAACATTCTGATGTTATATTACATAGGTCAATTTTTGACCTCCATGAATACTTTTATGGTCCACGGGTACTTGATCTGTGGGTTAATATACAGAGAGATTTACATCTCATGATGTCCTTTCAGCCAGAGAAATATTTGACCTACTGAACATGTTTCTGGCCCAAAAGTTCTTGATCTTGAACTTTCCATACAGACTCATAGACTCCAATAGATGCTTCCTAAGAAGCCATAGAGAAGTCCATATCTGACCTATTGAACTCATTTCTGGTGAAAAGTTCCTCAAAATAGTTTAAAACAATATAAACTTATAGATTCCTTCTGATGTTATATTAGCTATACATAGGTCAATTTTTGACCTCCAGGAACACATTTATGTCCCACGGGTACTTGATCTGTGGGTTAATATACCGATAGATTTACTTCTCGTGATCTCATTGAACTCATTTCTTGTCAAAGGTTTCTCAAAAAGTTTAAAACAATGTAAACTTTTAGACTTCTTCTGATGTTATATTAGATATACATAGATCAATTTTTGACCACCAGGAACACATTTATGGCACATTTCCAGAAGAAAATATGAAGTGGAGCTTGAAGCGGCAAATCTCAGCACCCGGTTGCTAGGGTGTTCTGGGAGGTTGCTACGGTGTTCTGGGTGGTTGCTAGGTGGTTTTTTTTAGGGTATTCTGGGTGGTTGCTATGGTGTTGCTATGCGGTTGCTAGGGTATTCTGGGTGGTTGCGAAGGTGTTCTGGGTGGTTGCTAGGGTGTTGCTATGTGGTTGCTAGGGTGTTGCTAGGCGATTGCTGGGGTGTTAATGGTGGTTGCTAGGGTGTTGCCAGATGGTTGCTGGGGTGTTCTGGTTTGTTTATAGGGTGTTCTGGATGGTTGCTAGGCTGTTGCTTGGTGGTTGCTAGGGTGTTCTGGTTGGTTGGAGATTTACTTCTCATGATGTCATTTCAGCCAGAAAAATATTTTACCTACTGAACATGTTTCTGGTCCAAAAATACTTGATCTTGAACTTTCCACACATACTCACAGACTATGTAATATAACATACTGATGTTATATTACATAGGTCAATTTTTGACCTCCATGAACACTTTTATGGCCCACGGGTACTTGGATCTGTTGGTTAATATACCAAGAGATTTACATCTCATGATGTCATTTCAGCCAGACAAATATTTGACTTACTGAACATGTTTCTTGCCCAAAAGTACTTGATCTTGAACTTTCCAAACATACTCATAGACTCCAACAGATGATTCCTAAGCCACAGAGAAGTCCATATCTGACATATTGAACTCATTTCGGGTCAAAGGTTTCTCAAAAAGTTTAAAACAATATAGACTTTTAGACTCCTTCTGATGTTATATTAGATATACATAGGTCAATTTTGACCTCCATGAACACATTTATGGCACATTTCCTGAAGAAAATGTGAAGTGGAGCTTGAAGCGGCAAATCTCAGCACCCGGTTGCTAGGGTGTTCTGGGAGGTTGCTACGGTGCTCTGGGTGGTTGGTAGGTTTTTTTTAGGGTATTCTGGGTGGTTGCTAAGGTGTTGCTATGCGGTTGCTAGGGTATTCTGGGTGGTTGCGAAGGTGTTCTGGGTGGTTGCTAGGGTGTTGCTATGTGCTTGCTAGGGTATTCTGGGTGGTTGCGAAGCTGTTCGGGGTGGTTGCTAGGGTGTTGCAAGGCGGTTGCTAGGGTATTCTGGGTGGTTGCGAAGGTGTTCTGGGTGGTTGCTGGGTTGTTTTGGTTTGTTTCTAGGGTGTTCTGGGTGGTTGCTATGCTGTTGCTTGGTGGTTGCTAGGGTGTTCTGGTTGGTTGGAGATTTATTTCTCATGATGTCATTTCAGCCAGACAAATATTTGACCTACTGAACATGTTTCTGGCCCAAAAGTACTTGATCTTGAACTTTCCAAACATACTCATAGACTCCAACAGATGCTTCCTAAGCCACAGAGAAGTCCATATCTGACATATTGAACTCATTTCTGGTCAAAGGTTTCTCAAAAAGTTTAAAACAATATAGACTTTTAGACTCCTTCTGATGTTATATTAGATATACATAGGTCAATTTTGACCTCCATGAACACATTTATGGCACATTTCCTGAAGAAAATGTGAAGTGGAGCTTGAAGTGGCAAATCTCAGCAACCGGTTGCTAGGGTGTTCTGGGAGGTTGCTACCGTGTTTTGGGTGGTTGGTAGTTTTTTTTTAGGGTATTCTGGGTAGTTGCTATGGTGTTGCTATGCGGTTGCTAGGGTATTCTGGGTGGTTGCGAAGGTGTTCTGGGTGGTTGCTAGGGTGTTGATATGTGGTTGCTAGTGTATTCTGGGTGGTTGCGAAGCTGTTCTGGGTGGTTGCTAGGGTGTTGTTAGGCGGTTGCTAGGGTATTCTGGACGGTTGCGAAGGTGTTCTGGGTGGTTGCTGGGTTGTTTTGGTTTGTTTCTAGGGTGTTCTGGGTGGTTGCTATGATGTTGCTTGGTGGTTGCTAGGGTGTTCTGGTTGGTTGGACATTTATTTCTCATGATGTCATTTCAGCCAGAAAAATATTTTACCTACTAAACATGTTTCTGGCCCAAAAGTACTAGATCTTGAACTTTCCATACATATTCATAGACTATGTAATATAACATTCTGATGTTATATTACATAGGTCAATTTTTGACCTCCATGAATACTTTTATGGCCCACGGGTACTTGATCTGTGTGTTAATGTACCGAGAGATTTACATCTCATGATGTCATTTCATCCAGACAAATATTTGACCTACTGAACATGTTTCTGGTCCAAAAGTTCTTGATCTTGAACTTTCCATACAGACTCATAGACTCCAATAGATGACCCTGGCAACCGCCTAGCAACATTAGCACCTAGCAACCACATAAAAACACCATAGCAACCACCCAGAATACCCTAACAACCACCTAGCAACCACACAGAACACCCTGGTAACCGGGTGGTGAGATTTGCCACTTCAGGCTCAACTTCACATTTTCTTCTGGAAATGTGCCATAAATGTGTTCCTGGTGGTCAAAAATGTATCTATGTATATCTAATCTAACATCAGAAGAAGTCTAAAAGTTTACATTGTTTTAAACTTTTTGAGGAACCTTTGACCAGAAATGAGTTCAATGACATCACGAGAAGTAAATCTATCGGTATATTAACTCACAGATCAAGTACCCGTGGGACATAAATGTGTTCCTGGAGGTCAAAAATTGACCTATATATATCTAATATAATTGACCAATGTATATCTTATATAACATGAGAAGGAGGTCAAATATTTGTCTGGCTGAAATTACATCATGAGAAGTAAATCTCTCGGTATACTCACCCATAGATCAAGTACCCGTGGGCCATAAATGTTTTCCTGGAGGTCAAAAATTGACCTATGTATAGCTAATATAACATCAGAAGGAATCTATAAGTTTATATTGTTTTAAACTATTTTGAGGAACTTTTCACCAGAAATGAGTTCAATAGGTCAGATATGGACTTCTCTATGGCTTCTTAGGAAGCGTCTATTGGAGTCTATGAGTCTGTATGGAAAGTTCAAGATCAAGAACTTTTGGGCCAGAAACATGTTCAGTAGGTCAAATATTTGTCTGGCTGAAATGACATCATGAGATGTAAATCTCTCTGTATATTAACCCACAGATCAAGTACCTGTGGGCCATAAAAGTATTCATGGAGGTCAAAAATTGACCTATGTAGTATAACATCAGAATGTTATATTACATAGTCTATGAATATGTATGGAAAGTTCAAGATCTAGTACTTTTGGGCCAGAAACATGTTTAGTAGGTAAAATATTTTTCTGGCTGAAATGACATCATGAGAAATAAACCAACCAGAACACCCTAGCAACCACCAAGCAACAGCATAGCAACCACCCAGAACACCCTAGAAACAAACCAAAACAACCCAGCAACCACCCAAAACACCTTCGCAACCACCCAGAATACCCTAGCAACCACATAGCAACACCCTAGCAACCAACCAGAACACCTTCGCAACCACCCAGAATACCCTAGCAACCGCATAGCAACACCTTAGCAACCACCCAGAATACCCTAAAAAAAACCTACCAACCACCCAGAACACCGTAGCAACCTCCCAGAACACCCTAGCAACCGGGTGCTGAGATTTGCCGCTTCAAGCTCCACTTCACATTTTCTTCAGGAAATGTGCCATAAATGTGTTCATGGAGGTCAAATTTGACCTATGTATATCTAATTTAACATAAGAAGGAGTCTAAAAGTCTATATTGTTTTAAACTTTTTGAGAAACCTTTGACCCGAAATGAGTTCAATATGTCAGATATGGACTTCTCTGTGGCTTAGGAATCATCTGTTGGAGTCTATGAGTATGTATGTTTGGAAAGTTCAAGATCAAGTACTTTTGGGCAAGAAACATGTTCAGTAGGTCAAATATTTGTCTGGCTGAAATGACATCATGAGATGTAAATCTCTTGGTATATTAACCAACAGATCCAAGTACCCGTGGGCCATAAAAGTGTTCATGGAGGTCAAAAATTGACCTATGCAATATAACATCAGAATGTTATATTACATAGTCTGTGAGTATGTGTGGAAAGTTCAAGATCAAGTATTTTTGGACCAGAAACATGTTCAGTAGGTAAAATATTTTTCTGGCTGAAATGACATCATGAGAAGTAAATCTCCAACCAACCAGAACACCCTAGCAACCACCAAGCAACAGCCTAGCAACCATCCAGAACACCCTATAAACAAACCAGAACACCCCAGCAACCATCTGGCAACACCCTAGCAACCACCATTAACACCCCAGCAATCGCCTAGCAACACCCTAGCAACCACATAGCAACACCATAGCAACCACCCAGAATACCCCAGCAACCGCCTAGCAACACCCTAGCAACCACCCAGAACACCTTAGCAACCACCCAGAATACCCTAGCAACCGCATAGCAACACCATAGCAACCACCCAGAATACCCTAAAAAAACACCTAGCAACCACCCAGAACACCGTAGCAACCTCCCAGAACACCCTAGCAACCGGTTGGATTTAGCTCTTAACTAATAAATTCTTTTGTAATATAATGTAATATGATATAAACTAATCAATATGTTTATATTGTTTGAAACCTTTTGAGGACCCTTTTACCATAACAATATAAACTTCTAGAGTCCATCTGATGTTGTATTAGCTATACATGGGTCAATTTTTGACCTATGTAACACATTTATGGCACATTTCCAGAATAAATTGTGAAGTACTGCTTGCAGTGGCAAATCTCACCACCCGGTTGCTAGGGTGTTCCCGGTGGTTGCTACAGTGTTCTGGGTGGTTGCTAGGTGGTTGTTAGGGTATTCCGGGTGGTTGCTAGGGTGTTGCTAGGGTGTTCTGGGTGGTTACTAGGGTGTTGCTAGGTGGTTGCTAGGGTGTTCTGGGTGGTTGCTTGGGTGTTGCTAGGGTTGGTTGCTTGGTAGGGTGTTGCTAAGGTGTTCTGGGTGGTTGCTAGGTGGTTGCTAGAGTGTTGCTAAGGTGTTCTGTGTGGTTGCTAGGGTGATTTAGGTGGTTACTATGGTAGTCTTAGTGGTTCCTATGGTGTTTCTAGGTGGTTGGTAGTGTCCAAATTACTATAGAGTTTTTATAATGTTTTTGGCAATTGATTTATATATCATCAAAAGGAGCCCATAAGTTTTTCAGAAATAATTTCAATAGGTCAGATGTGGACAATTCTATATGGCCTAGGAACCATCAAAAGGAGTCTATGAGTATGTAGAAAGTTCAAAATCAAGTACACATGGGCAAGAAATACAGTCTTTAGGTCAAATATCTGTCTGGCTAAAATAACATGATAAGAGGTCATTCTGTATAGTATCCTGATTTTCAAAGAACACCTTAGCCAGAAATATGTTCAGTAGTTAAAATAAGGACTCTTGTATGGCTTCAGTAACATCAAAAGGAGTTAATGAGTATGTTTAGAATGTTCAAGATCAAGTACTCGTGGGCCAGAACTATATTCAGTAGGTCAAAAAGGAACCTATCTATAGCTCATGTAATATCAGAAGGAGTCTAAAAGTTTTTCTTGTTTAAAAACTTTTGAGGACCCTTTGACCAGACATGAGTTAAATACTTAAGATATGGACATTCTATATGCTTTAAGAAGCATCAAAAGGAGTCTATGAGAATTTATACAAAAAGTTCGAGACCTAGTACTCGTCGGCAAGGACTATGTTTGTGGGTCAATGAGGAACCTCTAGGCCTACAAAGCAGTCTAAGAAGTAGCATAAGAAGTAGTCTATTTTTTATGTATAGAAAGTTCAATATCAGGTACTCGTGGAACAGATATATGTTCAGGATATGTTCAAATATCTTCCTGCTCATAAAACATCATAAGTAGTAAATATCAATGTATAGTAACCTAATGATATAGTAACCTATGTTCAGTAGGTCAAATAGGAACCTTTGTATAGCTTATATATCATCAAAAGGTGTCTAATAAGCTTATATTGCTTAAAAACTTTTGAGGTCCCTTTTACCAGAAATGAGTTCAATAACTATACTATGCACTGTAAAGCTCATGTGTTGTTTTCTCGTCTGTGCACAAATAAATTAGTTTGTAAAATAGAAATGCATGCAAAATCACGTTATATCTTTTCATTGCAACGAGGAACAAGTTAGATATGTCATGCAATGCGACGAAACACATCTCAGGTGTTTTCTTTTCATTGCACAGAGGTTAGTTAAAGCGTGCATATGCATAACGAGGAACAAGTTAGATATGTCATGCAATGCACTGAAACCCATGTTAGGTGTTTTCTTTTCACTGCAGAGAGGTTTTTGCGTGGATATGCATAACGAGAAACAAGTTATATCTATCATGCACTGCAATGAAACTCATCTTAGGTGTTTTCTTTTTATTGCACAGAGGTTAGTTATTACGTGCATATGCATAACGAGGAACAAGTTAGATATGTCAATGCACTGAAACCCATGTTAGGTGTTTTCTTTTCACTGCAGAGAGGTTACTTATTTGCGTGCATATGCATAACGAGAAACAAGTTATATCTATCATGCAATGCAATGAAACACATCTTAGGTGTTTTCTTTTTATTACACAGAGGTTAGTTATTACGTGCATATGCATTACGAGGAACAAATTAGATATGTCATGCAATGCACTGAAACCCATGTTAGGTGTTTTCTTTCACTGCAGAAAGGTTAGCTATTTGCGTGCATATGCATAACGAGAAACAAGTTATATCTATCATGCAATGCAATGAAACACATCTTAGGTGTTTTCTTTTCATTGCACAGAGGATAGTTATTGCATGCATACATAACGAGGAACAAGTTAGATATGTCATGCAATGCAATGAAACACATCTTAGGTATTTTCTTTTCATTGCACAGAGGTTAGTTATTCCGTGCATATGAATAACGAGTAACAAGTTAGATATGTCATGCAATGCACTGAAACACATCTTAGGTGTTTTCTTTTCACTGCACAAAGCGAGTTATTGCGTGCATATGCGTAACGAGAAACAAGTTAGATCTGTCATGCAATGCACTGAAACACATCTTAGGTGTTTTCTTTTCACTGCACAGAGCGAGTTATTGCGTGTATATGCATAACGAGAAACAAGTTAGATCTGTCATGCAATGCACTGAAACACATCTTAGGTGTTTTCTTTTCACTGCACAGAGGTTAGTTATTGCGTGCATATGCATAACGAGGAACAAGTTAGATAGGTCATGCAATGCGATGAAACACATCTTAGGTGTTTTCTTTTCATTGCACAGATGATAGTTATTGCATGCATACATGACGAGGAACAAGTTAGATTAGGTCATGCAATGCATTGAAACACATCTTAGTTGTTTTCTTTTCATTGCACAGAGGTTATTGCGTGCATATGCATAACGAGGAACAAGTTAGATATGTCATGCAATGCAATGAAACACATCTTAGGTGTTTTCTTTTCATTGCACAGAGGTTAGTTATTCCGTGCATATGAATAACGAGTAACAAGTTAGATATATCATGTAATGCACTGAAACACATCTTAGGTGTTTTCTTTTCACTGCACAGAGCGAGTTATTGCGTGCATATGCATTAACGAAAAACAAGTTAGATCTGTCATGCAATGCACTGAAACACATCTTAGGTGTTTTCTTTTCACTGCACAGAGGTTAGTTATTGCTTGCATGTGCATAACGAGGAACAAGTTAGATAGGTCATGCAATGCGATGAAACACATCTTAGGTGTTTTCTTTTCATTGCACAGAGGATAGTTATTGCATGCATACATAACGAGGAACAAGTTAGATAGGTCATGCAATGCATTGAAACACATCTTAGTTGTTTTCTTTTCACTGCACAGAGCGAGTTATTGCGTGCATATGCATAACGAGAAACAAGTTAGATCTGTCATGCAATGCACTGAAACACATCTTAGGTGTTTTCTTTTCACTGCACAGAGCGAGTTATTGCGTGTATATGCATAACGAGAAACAAGTTAGATCTGTCATGCAATGCACTGAAACACATCTTAGGTGTTTTCTTTTCACTGCACAGAGGTTAGTTATTGCTTGCATATGCATAACGAGGAACAAGTTAGATAGGTCATGCAATGCGATGAAACACATCTTAGGTGTTTTCTTTTCATTGCACAGAGGATAGTTATTGCATGCATACATAACGAGGAACAAGTTAGATAGGTCATGCAATGCATTGAAACACATCTTAGTTGTTTTCTTTTCACTGCACAGAGCGAGTTATTGCGTGCATATGCATAACGAGAAACAAGTTAGATCTGTCATGCAATGCACTGAAACACATCTTAGGTGTTTTCTTTTCACTGCACAGAGCGAGTTATTGCGTGTATATGCATAACGAGAAACAAGTTAGATCTGTCATGCAATGCACTGAAACACATCTTAGGTGTTTTCTTTTCACTGCACAGAGGTTAGTTATTGCGTGCATATGTATAACGAGGAACAAGTTAGATATGTCATGCAATGCAATGAAACACATCTTAGGTGTTTTCTTTTCATTGGACAGAGGTTAGTTCTCGTGTGCATATGCAATGCAATCCTAAAGCACAAGCATTGCAAATCTCTTCGTTGCACAAGGAACAAGTCAAAACAGAAATTAATTAGTTGTAGAATGGAAATGCATGGAAAAGCACGCGTGTTTTATCTTTTCTTTTCATTGCAAAGAATTCATTTCATACAATTGCTTTTCATTCATGCAATCCAATGAAACTAGATATTAGGTGTTTTCTTTTCATTGCACAGAGAAACATGTTAGTTATTGCGTGCATATTCTTTAATGCACAACGTTAGACGTTAGATGTGTTTTCGTTGAACAACGGAATGAGTTAGATATTGAATGCGTTCCTCTGTTGCACAAAGGAACGAGTAAGTTATTGCATTGCACGACCGCTCAAGTGATGTTTTTTCGTCAGTGCACAAAAGAATTAGTAGTAGAATCCATGCGAAAGAGTCAAAGGGTCCTCAAAGGTTTTAATAAATATTAACTTATTGACTTTTGATGATTTGTAAGCTATAGATAGGTTCCTTTTTGTCCTAGTGAACATATTTCTGGCTCACGGGTACTTGATTCTAAGCCAAAGAGAAGTCCATATCTGACCTATTGTACTAATTTCTGGTCTATGTTTCCTCAAATGTTTTTAAATAATATCAACTGATAGACTCAATTTGATGTTATATACATAGGTTCCTTTTTGACCTACTGAACATGTTTCTAGCCTATGGGTAAATAATTGATCCTTCTCATGATGTTATTTCAGCCAGAAAGATATTTGACCTACTGAACATATTTCTGGCCCAAAAGTACTTGATCTTGAACTTTCCATACATACTCATAGACTCCAATAAATGCTTCCTAAGCCATGGACAAGTCCATATCTGACCTTTTGAACTAATTTCTGGTAAAAGGTTCCTCAAAAACTTTAAAACGATATAAACTTATAGACTCCTTCTGATGTTATATTACATAGGTCAATTTTTGACCTCCAGGAACACTTTTATGGCCCACGGGTCCTTGGTATGTGGGTTATTATACCGAGAGATTTACTTCTCATGATGTCATTTCAGCCAGACAAAAATTTGACCTACTGAACATGTTTCTGGCCCAAAAGTACTTGATCTTGAACTTTCCAAACATACTCATAGACTCAACAGATGCTTTCTAAGCCATAGAGAAGTCCATATCTGACCTATTGAACTCATTTCTGGTCAAAGGATCCTCAAAAGGTTTTAAACAATATAAACTTATAGACTCCTGATGTTACATTAGCTATACATAGGTCAATTTTTGACCTTCAGAAACCAGTTATGGTCCACGGGTATTTGATGTTTGGGTTAATGTACCGAGAGCTTTGCTTCTCATGATGTAATTTCAGCCATAAATATATTTGACCTACTGAACATATATCTGGCCCAAAAGTACTTGACCTTTTACTTTCCATTCATACTCATAGACTCCAACAGATGCTTCCTAAGCCATAGAGAAGTCCATATCTGACATATTGAACTAATTTCTGGTCAAAGATTTCTCAAAAAGTTTAAAACAATATAAACTTTTAGACTCCTTCTGATGTTATATTAGATATACATAGGTCAATTTTGACCTCCATGAACACATTTATGGCACATTTCCAGAAGAAAATGTGAAGTGCTTGAAGCGGCAAATCTCAGCACCCGGTTGCTAGGTTGTTCTGGGAGGTTGCTACGGTGTTCTGGGTGGTTGCTGGGTGTTTTTTTTTAGGGTATTCTTGGTGGTTGCTATGGCGTTGCTATGCGGTTCTTAGGGTATTCTGGGTGGTTGCGAAGGTGTTCTGGGTGGTTGCTAGGGTGTTGATATGTGGTTGCTAGTGTATTCTGGGTGGTTGCGAAGCTGTTCTGGGTGGTTGCTAGGGTGTTGCTAGGCGGTTGCTAGGGTATTCTGGACGGTTGCGAAGGTGATCTGGGTGGTTGCTGGGTTGTTTTGGTTTGTTTCTAGGGTGTTCTGGGTGGTTGCTATGATGTTGCTTGGTGGTTGCTAGGGTGTTCTGGTTGGTTGGAGATTTATTTCTCATGATGTCATTTCAGCCAGAAAAATATTTTACCTACTAAACATGTTTCTGGCCCAAAAGTACTAGATCTTGAACTTTCCATACATATTCATAGACTATGTAATATAACATTCTGATGTTATATTACATAGGTCAATTTTTGACCTCCATGAATACTTTTATGGTCCACGGGTACTTGATCTGTGGGTTAATATACAGAGAGATTTACATCTCATGATGTCATTTCAGCCAGAGAAATATTTGACCTACTGAACATGTTTCTGGCCCAAAAGTTCTTGATCTTGAACTTTCCATACAGACTCATAGACTCCAATAGATGCTTCCTAAGAAGCCATAGAGAAGTCCATATCTGACCTATTGAACTCATTTCTGGTGAAAAGTTCCTCAAAATAGTTTAAAACAATATAAACTTATAGATTCCTTCTGATGTTATATTAGCTATACATAGGTCAATTTTTGACCTCCAGGAACACATTTATGTCCCACGGGTACTTGATCTGTGGGTTAATATACCGATAGATTTACTTCTCGTGATCTCATTGAACTCATTTCTTGTCAAAGGTTTCTCAAAAAGTTTAAAACAATGTAAACTTTTAGACTTCTTCTGATGTTATATTAGATATACATAGATCAATTTTTGACCACCAGGAACACATTTATGGCACATTTCCAGAAGAAAATATGAAGTGGAGCTTGAAGCGGCAAATCTCAGCACCCGGTTGCTAGGGTGTTCTGGGAGGTTGCTACGGTGTTCTGGGTGGTTGCTAGGTGGTTTTTTTTAGGGTATTCTGGGTGGTTGCTATGGTGTTGCTATGCGGTTGCTAGGGTATTCTGGGTGGTTGCGAAGGTGTTCTGGGTGGTTGCTAGGGTGTTGCTATGTGGTTGCTAGGGTGTTGCTAGGCGATTACTGGGGTGTTAATGGTGGTTGCTAGGGTGTTGCCAGATGGTTGCTGGGGTGTTCTGGTTTGTTTATAGGGTGTTCTGGATGGTTGCTAGGCTGTTGCTTGGTGGTTGCTAGGGTGTTCTGGTTGGTTGGAGATTTACTTCTCATGATGTCATTTCAGCCAGAAAAATATTTTACCTACTGAACATGTTTCTGGTCCAAAAATACTTGATCTTGAACTTTCCACACATACTCACAGACTATGTAATATAACATACTGATGTTATATTACATAGGTCAATTTTTGACCTCCATGAACACTTTTATGGCCCACGGGTACTTGGATCTGTTGGTTAATATACCAAGAGATTTACATCTCATGATGTCATTTCAGCCAGACAAATATTTGACTTACTGAACATGTTTCTTGCCCAAAAGTACTTGATCTTGAACTTTCCAAACATACTCATAGACTCCAACAGATGATTCCTAAGCCACAGAGAAGTCCATATCTGACATATTGAACTCATTTCGGGTCAAAGGTTTCTCAAAAAGTTTAAAACAATATAGACTTTTAGACTCCTTCTGATGTTATATTAGATATACATAGGTCAATTTTGACCTCCATGAACACATTTATGGCACATTTCCTGAAGAAAATGTGAAGTGGAGCTTGAAGCGGCAAATCTCAGCACCCGGTTGCTAGGGTGTTCTGGGAGGTTGCTACGGTGCTCTGGGTGGTTGGTAGGTTTTTTTTAGGGTATTCTGGGTGGTTGCTAAGGTGTTGCTATGCGGTTGCTAGGGTATTCTGGGTGGTTGCGAAGGTGTTCTGGGTGGTTGCTAGGGTGTTGCTATGTGCTTGCTAGGGTATTCTGGGTGGTTGCGAAGCTGTTCGGGGTGGTTGCTAGGGTGTTGCAAGGCGGTTGCTAGGGTATTCTGGGTGGTTGCGAAGGTGTTCTGGGTGGTTGCTGGGTTGTTTTGGTTTGTTTCTAGGGTGTTCTGGGTGGTTGCTATGCTGTTGCTTGGTGGTTGCTAGGGTGTTCTGGTTGGTTGGAGATTTATTTCTCATGATGTCATTTCAGCCAGACAAATATTTGACCTACTGAACATGTTTCTGGCCCAAAAGTACTTGATCTTGAACTTTCCAAACATACTCATAGACTCCAACAGATGCTTCCTAAGCCACAGAGAAGTCCATATCTGACATATTGAACTCATTTCTGGTCAAAGGTTTCTCAAAAAGTTTAAAACAATATAGACTTTTAGACTCCTTCTGATGTTATATTAGATATACATAGGTCAATTTTGACCTCCATGAACACATTTATGGCACATTTCCTGAAGAAAATGTGAAGTGGAGCTTGAAGTGGCAAATCTCAGCAACCGGTTGCTAGGGTGTTCTGGGAGGTTGCTACCGTGTTTTGGGTGGTTGGTAGTTTTTTTTTAGGGTATTCTGGGTAGTTGCTATGGTGTTGCTATGCGGTTGCTAGGGTATTCTGGGTGGTTGCGAAGGTGTTCTGGGTGGTTGCTAGGGTGTTGATATGTGGTTGCTAGTGTATTCTGGGTGGTTGCGAAGCTGTTCTGGGTGGTTGCTAGGGTGTTGTTAGGCGGTTGCTAGGGTATTCTGGACGGTTGCGAAGGTGTTCTGGGTGGTTGCTGGGTTGTTTTGGTTTGTTTCTAGGGTGTTCTGGGTGGTTGCTATGATGTTGCTTGGTGGTTGCTAGGGTGTTCTGGTTGGTTGGACATTTATTTCTCATGATGTCATTTCAGCCAGAAAAATATTTTACCTACTAAACATGTTTCTGGCCCAAAAGTACTAGATCTTGAACTTTCCATACATATTCATAGACTATGTAATATAACATTCTGATGTTATATTACATAGGTCAATTTTTGACCTCCATGAATACTTTTATGGCCCACGGGTACTTGATCTGTGTGTTAATGTACCGAGAGATTTACATCTCATGATGTCATTTCATCCAGACAAATATTTGACCTACTGAACATGTTTCTGGTCCAAAAGTTCTTGATCTTGAACTTTCCATACAGACTCATAGACTCCAATAGATGCTTCCTAAGAAGCCATAGAGAAGTCCATATCTGACATATTGAACTCATTTCTGGTCAAGGGTTTCTCAAATAGTTTAAAACAATATAGACTTTTAGACTCCTTCTGATGTTATATTAGATATACATAGGTCAAATTTGACCTCCATGAACACATTTATGGCACATTTCCTGAAGAAAATGTGAAGTGGAGCTTGAAGCGGCAAATCTCAGCACCCGGTTGCTAGGGTGTTCTGGGAGGTTGCTACGGTGTTCTGGGTGGTTGGTAGGTTTTTTTTAGGGTATTCTGGGTGGTTGCTATGGTGTTGCTATGCGGTTGCTAGGGTGTTCTGGGAGGTTGCTACGGTGTTCTGGGTGGTTGGTAGGTTTTTTTTAGGGTATTCTGGGTGGTTGCTATGGTGTTGCTATGCGGTTGCTAGGGTATTCTGGGTGGTTGCGAAGGTGTTCTGGGTGGTTGCTAGGGTGTTGCTATGTGGTTGCTAGGGTATTCTGGGTGGTTGTGAAGCTGTTCTGGGTGGTTGCTAGGGTGTTGCAAGGCGGTTGCTAGGGTATTCTGGGTGGTTGCGAAGGTGTTCTGGGTGGTTGCTGGTTTGTTCTGGGTGGTTGCTATGCTGTTGCTTGGTGGTTGCTAGGGTGTTCTGGTTGGTTGGAGATTTATTTTTCATGATGTCATTTCAGCCAGAAAAATATTTTACCTACTAAACATGTTTCTGGCCCAAAAGTACTAGATCTTGAACTTTCCATACATTTTCATAGACTATGTAATATAACATTCTGATGTTATATTACATAGGTCAATTTTTGACCTCCATGAATACTTTTATGGCCCACGGGTACTTGATCTGTGGGTTAATATACAGAGAGATTTACATCTCATGATGTCATTTCAGCCAGAGAAATATTTGACCTACTGAACATGTTTCTGGCCCAAAAGTTCTTGATCTTGAACTTTCCATACAGACTCATAGACTCCAATAGATGACCCTGGCAACCGCCTAGCAACATTAGCACCTAGGCAACCACATAAAAACACCATAGCAACCACCCAGAATACCCTAACAACCACCTAGCAACCACACAGAACACCCTGGTAACCGGGTGGTGAGATTTGCCACTTCAGGCTCAACTTCACATTTTCTTCTGGAAATGTGCCATAAATGTGTTCCTGGTGGTCAAAAATGTATCTATGTATATCTAATCTAACATCAGAAGAAGTCTAAAAGTTTACATTGTTTTAAACTTTTTGAGGAACCTTTGACCAGAAATGAGTTCAATGACATCACGAGAAGTAAATCTATCGGTATATTAACTCACAGATCAAGTACCCGTGGGACATAAATGTGTTCCTGGAGGTCAAAAATTGACCTATATATATCTAATATAATTGACCAATGTATATCTTATATAACATGAGAAGGAGGTCAAATATTTGTCTGGCTGAAATTACATCATGAGAAGTAAATCTCTCGGTATACTCACCCATAGATCAAGTACCCGTGGGCCATAAATGTGTTCCTGGAGGTCAAAAATTGACCTATGTATAGCTAATATAACATCAGAAGGAATCTATAAGTTTATATTGTTTTAAACTATTTTGAGGAACTTTTCACCAGAAATGAGTTCAATAGGTCAGATATGGACTTCTCTATGGCTTCTTAGGAAGCGTCTATTGGAGTCTATGAGTCTGTATGGAAAGTTCAAGATCAAGAACTTTTGGGCCAGAAACATGTTCAGTAGGTCAAATATTTGTCTGGCTGAAATGACATCATGAGATGTAAATCTCTCTGTATATTAACCCACAGATCAAGTACCTGTGGGCCATAAAAGTATTCATGGAGGTCAAAAATTGACCTATGTAGTATAACATCAGAATGTTATATTACATAGTCTATGAATATGTATGGAAAGTTCAAGATCTAGTACTTTTGGGCCAGAAACATGTTTAGTAGGTAAAATATTTTTCTGGCTGAAATGACATCATGAGAAATAAATCTCCAACCAACCAGAACACCCTAGCAACCACCAAGCAACAGCATAGCAACCACCCAGAACACCCTAGAAACAAACCAAAACAACCCAGCAACCACCCAAAACACCTTCGCAACCACCCAGAATACCCTAGCAACCACATAGCAACACCCTAGCAACCAACCAGAACACCTTCGCAACCACCCAGAATACCCTAGCAACCGCATAGCAACACCTTAGCAACCACCCAGAATACCCTAAAAAAAACCTACCAACCACCCAGAACACCGTAGCAACCTCCCAGAACACCCTAGCAACCGGGTGCTGAGATTTGCCGCTTCAAGCTCCACTTCACATTTTCTTCAGGAAATGTGCCATAAATGTGTTCATGGAGGTCAAATTTGACCTATGTATATCTAATTTAACATAAGAAGGAGTCTAAAAGTCTATATTGTTTTAAACTTTTTGAGAAACCTTTGACCCGAAATGAGTTCAATATGTCAGATATGGACTTCTCTGTGGCTTAGGAATCATCTGTTGGAGTCTATGAGTATGTTTGGAAAGTTCAAGATCAAGTACTTTTGGGCAAGAAACATGTTCAGTAGGTCAAATATTTGTCTGGCTGAAATGACATCATGAGATGTAAATCTCTTGGTATATTAACCAACAGATCCAAGTACCCGTGGGCCATAAAAGTGTTCATGGAGGTCAAAAATTGACCTATGTAATATAACATCAGAATGTTATATTACATAGTCTGTGAGTATGTGTGGAAAGTTCAAGATCAAGTATTTTTGGACCAGAAACATGTTCAGTAGGTAAAATATTTTTCTGGCTGAAATGACATCATGAGAAGTAAATCTCCAACCAACCAGAACACCCTAGCAACCACCAAGCAACAGCCTAGCAACCATCCAGAACACCCTATAAACAAACCAGAACACCCCAGCAACCATCTGGCAACACCCTAGCAACCACCATTAACACCCCAGCAATCGCCTAGCAACACCCTAGCAACCACATAGCAACACCATAGCAACCACCCAGAATACCCCAGCAACCGCCTAGCAACACCCTAGCAACCACCCAGAACACCTTAGCAACCACCCAGAATACCCTAGCAACCGCATAGCAACACCATAGCAACCACCCAGAATACCCTAAAAAAACACCTAGCAACCACCCAGAACACCGTAGCAACCTCCCAGAACACCCTAGCAACCGGTTGGATTTAGCTCTTAACTAATAAATTCTTTTGTAATATAATGTAATATGATATAAACTAATCAATATGTTTATATTGTTTGAAACCTTTTGAGGACCCTTTTACCATAACAATATAAACTTCTAGAGTCCATCTGATGTTGTATTAGCTATACATGGGTCAATTTTTGACCCATGTAACACATTTATGGCACATTTCCAGAAGAAATTGTGAAGTACTGCTTGCAGTGGCAAATCTCACCACCCGGTTGCTAGGGTGTTCCCGGTGGTTGCTACAGTGTTCTGGGTGGTTGCTAGGTGGTTGTTAGGGTATTCCGGGTGGTTGCTAGGGTGTTGCTAGGGTGTTCTGGGTGGTTACTAGGGTGTTGCTAGGTGGTTGCTAGGGTGTTCTGGGTGGTTGCTTGGGTGTTGCTAGGGTTGGTTGCTTGGTAGGGTGTTGCTAAGGTGTTCTGGGTGGTTGCTAGGTGGTTGCTAGAGTGTTGCTAAGGTGTTCTGTGTGGTTGCTAGGGTGATTTAGGTGGTTACTATGGTAGTCTGTGTGGTTCCTATGGTGTTTCTAGGTGGTTGGTAGTGTCCAAATTACTATAGAGTTTTTATAATGTTTTTGGCAATTGATTTATATATCATCAAAAGGAGCCCATAAGTTTTTCAGAAATAATTTCAATAGGTCAGATGTGGACAATTCTATATGGCCTAGGAACCATCAAAAGGAGTCTATGAGTATGTAGAAAGTTCAAAATCAAGTACACATGGGCAAGAAATACAGTCTTTAGGTCAAATATCTGTCTGGCTAAAATAACATGATAAGAGGTCATTCTGTATAGTATCCTGATTTTCAAAGAACACCTTAGCCAGAAATATGTTCAGTAGTTAAAATAAGGACTCTTGTATGGCTTCAGTAACATCAAAAGGGGTTAATGAGTATGTTTAGAATGTTCAAGATCAAGTACTCGTGGGCCAGAACTATATTCAGTAGGTCAAAAAGGAACCTATCTATAGCTCATGTAATATCAGAAGGAGTCTAAAAGTTTTTCTTGTTTAAAAACTTTTGAGGACCCTTTGACCAGACATGAGTTAAATACTTAAGATATGGACATTCTATATGCTTTAATAAGCATCAAAAGGAGTCTATGAGAATTTATACAAAAAGTTCGAGACCTAGTACTCGTCGGCAAGGACTATGTTTGTGGGTCAATGAGGAACCTCTAGGCCTAGAAAACAGTCTAAGAAGTAGCATAAGAAGTAGTCTATTTTTTATGTATAGAAAGTTCAATATCAGGTACTCGTGGAACAGATATATGTTCAGGATATGTTTAAATATCTTCCTGCTCATAAAACATCATAAGTAGTAAATATCAATGTATAGTAACCTAATGATATAGTAACCTATGTTCAGTAGGTCAAATAGGAACCTTTGTATAGCTTATATATCATCAAAAGGTGTCTAATAAGCTTATATTGCTTAAAAACTTTTGAGGTCCCTTTTACCAGAAATGAGTTCAATAACTATACTATGCACTGTAAAGCTCATGTGTTGTTTTCTCGTCTGTGCACAAATAAATTAGTTTGTAAAATAGAAATGCATGCAAAATCACGTTATATCTTTTCATTGCAACGAGGAACAAGTTAGATATGTCATGCAATGCGACGAAACACATCTCAGGTGTTTTCTTTTCATTGCACAGAGGTTAGTTAAAGCGTGCATATGCATAACGAGGAACAAGTTAGATATGTCATGCAATGCACTGAAACCCATGTTAGGTGTTTTCTTTTCACTGCAGAGAGGTTTTTGCGTGGATATGCATAACGAGAAACAAGTTATATCTATCATGCAATGCAATGAAACTCATCTTAGGTGTTTTCTTTTTATTGCACAGAGGTTAGTTATTACGTGCATATGCATAACGAGGAACAAGTTAGATATGTCAATGCACTGAAACCCATGTTAGGTGTTTTCTTTTCACTGCAGAGAGGTTACTTATTTGCGTGCATATGCATAACGAGAAACAAGTTATATCTATCATGCAATGCAATGAAACACATCTTAGGTGTTTTCTTTTTATTACACAGAGGTTAGTTATTACGTGCATATGCATTACGAGGAACAAATTAGATATGTCATGCAATGCACTGAAACCCATGTTAGGTGTTTTCTTTTCACTGCAGAAAGGTTAGCTATTTGCGTGCATATGCATAACGAGAAACAAGTTATATCTATCATGCAATGCAATGAAACACATCTTAGGTGTTTTCTTTTCATTGCACAGAGGATAGTTATTGCATGCATACATAACGAGGAACAAGTTAGATATGTCATGCAATGCAATGAAACACATCTTAGGTATTTTCTTTTCATTGCACAGAGGTTAGTTATTCCGTGCATATGAATAACGAGTAACAAGTTAGATATGTAATGCAATGCACTGAAACACATCTTAGGTGTTTTCTTTTCACTGCACAGAGCGAGTTATTGCGTGCATATGCGTAACGAGAAACAAGTTAGATCTGTCATGCAATGCACTGAAACACATCTTAGGTGTTTTCTTTTCACTGCACAGAGCGAGTTATTGCGTGTATATGCATAACGAGAAACAAGTTAGATCTGTCATGCAATGCACTGAAACACATCTTAGGTGTTTTCTTTTCACTGCACAGAGGTTAGTTATTGCGTGCATATGCATAACGAGGAACAAGTTAGATAGGTCATGCAATGCGATGAAACACATCTTAGGTGTTTTCTTTTCATTGCACAGATGATAGTTATTGCATGCATACATGACGAGGAACAAGTTAGATTAGGTCATGCAATGCATTGAAACACATCTTAGTTGTTTTCTTTTCATTGCACAGAGGTTATTGCGTGCATATGCATAACGAGGAACAAGTTAGATATGTCATGCAATGCAATGAAACACATCTTAGGTGTTTTCTTTTCATTGCACAGAGGTTAGTTATTCCGTGCATATGAATAACGAGTAACAAGTTAGATATATCATGTAATGCACTGAAACACATCTTAGGTGTTTTCTTTTCACTGCACAGAGCGAGTTATTGCGTGCATATGCATTAACGAAAAACAAGTTAGATCTGTCATGCAATGCACTGAAACACATCTTAGGTGTTTTCTTTTCACTGCACAGAGGTTAGTTATTGCTTGCATGTGCATAACGAGGAACAAGTTAGATAGGTCATGCAATGCGATGAAACACATCTTAGGTGTTTTCTTTTCATTGCACAGAGGATAGTTATTGCATGCATACATAACGAGGAACAAGTTAGATAGGTCATGCAATGCATTGAAACACATCTTAGTTGTTTTCTTTTCACTGCACAGAGCGAGTTATTGCGTGCATATGCATAACGAGAAACAAGTTAGATCTGTCATGCAATGCACTGAAACACATCTTAGGTGTTTTCTTTTCACTGCACAGAGGTTAGTTATTGCTTGCATATGCATAACGAGGAACAAGTTAGATAGGTCATGCAATGCGATGAAACACATCTTAGGTGTTTTCTTTTCATTGCACAGAGGATAGTTATTGCATGCATACATAACGAGGAACAAGTTAGATAGGTCATGCAATGCATTGAAACACATCTTAGTTGTTTTCTTTTCACTGCACAGAGCGAGTTATTGCGTGCATATGCATAACGAGAAACAAGTTAGATCTGTCATGCAATGCACTGAAACACATCTTAGGTGTTTTCTTTTCACTGCACAGAGCGAGTTATTGCGTGTATATGCATAACGAGAAACAAGTTAGATCTGTCATGCAATGCACTGAAACACATCTTAGGTGTTTTCTTTTCACTGCACAGAGGTTAGTTATTGCGTGCATATGTATAACGAGGAACAAGTTAGATATGTCATGCAATGCAATGAAACACATCTTAGGTGTTTTCTTTTCATTGGACAGAGGTTAGTTCTCGTGTGCATATGCAATGCAATCCTAAAGCACAAGCATTGCAAATCTCTTCGTTGCACAAGGAACAAGTCAAAACAGAAATTAATTAGTTGTAGAATGGAAATGCATGGAAAAGCACGCGTGTTTTATCTTTTCTTTTCATTGCAAAGAATTCATTTCATACAATTGCTTTTCATTCATGCAATCCAATGAAACTAGATATTAGGTGTTTTCTTTTCATTGCACAGAGAAACATGTTAGTTATTGCGTGCATATTCTTTAATGCACAACGTTAGACGTTAGATGTGTTTTCGTTGAACAACGGAATGAGTTAGATATTGAATGCGTTCCTCTGTTGCACAAAGGAACGAGTAAGTTATTGCATTGCACGACCGCTCAAGTGATGTTTTTTCGTCAGTGCACAAAAGAATTAGTAGTAGAATCCATGCGAAAGAGTCAAAGGGTCCTCAAAGGTTTTAATAAATATTAACTTATTGACTTTTGATGATTTGTAAGCTATAGATAGGTTCCTTTTTGTCCTAGTGAACATATTTCTGGCTCACGGGTACTTGATTCTAAGCCAAAGAGAAGTCCATATCTGACCTATTGTACTAATTTCTGGTCTATGTTTCCTCAAATGTTTTTAAATAATATCAACTGATAGACTCAATTTGATGTTATATACATAGGTTCCTTTTTGACCTACTGAACATGTTTCTAGCCTATGGGTAAATAATTGATCCTTCTCATGATGTTATTTCAGCCAGAAAGATATTTGACCTACTGAACATATTTCTGGCCCAAAAGTACTTGATCTTGAACTTTCCATACATACTCATAGACTCCAATAAATGCTTCCTAAGCCATGGACAAGTCCATATCTGACCTTTTGAACTAATTTCTGGTAAAAGGTTCCTCAAAAACTTTAAAACGATATAAACTTATAGACTCCTTCTGATGTTATATTACATAGGTCAATTTTTGACCTCCAGGAACACTTTTATGGCCCACGGGTCCTTGGTATGTGGGTTATTATACCGAGAGATTTACTTCTCATGATGTCATTTCAGCCAGACAAAAATTTGACCTACTGAACATGTTTCTGGCCCAAAAGTACTTGATCTTGAACTTTCCAAACATACTCATAGACTCAACAGATGCTTTCTAAGCCATAGAGAAGTCCATATCTGACCTATTGAACTCATTTCTGGTCAAAGGATCCTCAAAAGGTTTTAAACAATATAAACTTATAGACTCCTGATGTTACATTAGCTATACATAGGTCAATTTTTGACCTTCAGAAACCAGTTATGGTCCACGGGTATTTGATGTTTGGGTTAATGTACCGAGAGCTTTGCTTCTCATGATGTAATTTCAGCCATAAATATATTTGACCTACTGAACATATATCTGGCCCAAAAGTACTTGACCTTTTACTTTCCATTCATACTCATAGACTCCAACAGATGCTTCCTAAGCCATAGAGAAGTCCATATCTGACATATTGAACTAATTTCTGGTCAAAGATTTCTCAAAAAGTTTAAAACAATATAAACTTTTAGACTCCTTCTGATGTTATATTAGATATACATAGGTCAATTTTGACCTCCATGAACACATTTATGGCACATTTCCAGAAGAAAATGTGAAGTGCTTGAAGCGGCAAATCTCAGCACCCGGTTGCTAGGTTGTTCTGGGAGGTTGCTACGGTGTTCTGGGTGGTTGCTGGGTGTTTTTTTTTAGGGTATTCTTGGTGGTTGCTATGGCGTTGCTATGCGGTTCTTAGGGTATTCTGGGTGGTTGCGAAGGTGTTCTGGGTGGTTGCTAGGGTGTTGATATGTGGTTGCTAGTGTATTCTGGGTGGTTGCGAAGCTGTTCTGGGTGGTTGCTAGGGTGTTGCTAGGCGGTTGCTAGGGTATTCTGGACGGTTGCGAAGGTGATCTGGGTGGTTGCTGGGTTGTTTTGGTTTGTTTCTAGGGTGTTCTGGGTGGTTGCTATGATGTTGCTTGGTGGTTGCTAGGGTGTTCTGGTTGGTTGGAGATTTATTTCTCATGATGTCATTTCAGCCAGAAAAATATTTTACCTACTAAACATGTTTCTGGCCCAAAAGTACTAGATCTTGAACTTTCCATACATATTCATAGACTATGTAATATAACATTCTGATGTTATATTACATAGGTCAATTTTTGACCTCCATGAATACTTTTATGGTCCACGGGTACTTGATCTGTGGGTTAATATACAGAGAGATTTACATCTCATGATGTCATTTCAGCCAGAGAAATATTTGACCTACTGAACATGTTTCTGGCCCAAAAGTTCTTGATCTTGAACTTTCCATACAGACTCATAGACTCCAATAGATGCTTCCTAAGAAGCCATAGAGAAGTCCATATCTGACCTATTGAACTCATTTCTGGTGAAAAGTTCCTCAAAATAGTTTAAAACAATATAAACTTATAGATTCCTTCTGATGTTATATTAGCTATACATAGGTCAATTTTTGACCTCCAGGAACACATTTATGTCCCACGGGTACTTGATCTGTGGGTTAATATACCGATAGATTTACTTCTCGTGATCTCATTGAACTCATTTCTGGTCAAAGGTTTCTCAAAAAGTTTAAAACAATATAGACTTTTAGACTCCTTCTGATGTTATATTAGATATACATAGGTCAATTTTGACCTCCATGAACACATTTATGGCACATTTCCTGAAGAAAATGTGAAGTGGAGCTTGAAGTGCCAAATCTCATCAACCGGTTGCTAGGGTGTTCTGGGAGGTTGCTACCGTGTTTTGGGTGGTTGGTAGTTTTTTTTTAGGGTATTCTGGGTAGTTGCTATGGTGTTGCTATGCGGTTGCTAGGGTATTCTGGGTGGTTGCGAAGGTGTTCTGGGTGGTTGCTAGGGTGTTGATATGTGGTTGCTAGTGTATTCTGGGTGGTTGCGAAGCTGTTCTGGGTGGTTGCTAGGGTGTTGTTAGGCGGTTGCTAGGGTATTCTGGACGGTTGCGAAGGTGTTCTGGGTGGTTGCTGGGTTGTTTTGGTTTGTTTCTAGGGTGTTCTGGGTGGTTGCTATGATGTTGCTTGGTGGTTGCTAGGGTGTTCTGGTTGGTTGGACATTTATTTCTCATGATGTCATTTCAGCCAGAAAAATATTTTACCTACTAAACATGTTTCTGGCCCAAAAGTACTAGATCTTGAACTTTCCATACATATTCATAGACTATGTAATATAACATTCTGATGTTATATTACATAGGTCAATTTTTGACCTCCATGAATACTTTTATGGCCCACGGGTACTTGATCTGTGTGTTAATGTACCGAGAGATTTACATCTCATGATGTCATTTCATCCAGACAAATATTTGACCTACTGAACATGTTTCTGGTCCAAAAGTTCTTGATCTTGAACTTTCCATACAGACTCATAGACTCCAATAGATGCTTCCTAAGAAGCCATAGAGAAGTCCATATCTGACATATTGAACTCATTTCTGGTCAAGGGTTTCTCAAATAGTTTAAAACAATATAGACTTTTAGACTCCTTCTGATGTTATATTAGATATACATAGGTCAAATTTGACCTCCATGAACACATTTATGGCACATTTCCTGAAGAAAATGTGAAGTGGAGCTTGAAGCGGCAAATCTCAGCACCCGGTTGCTAGGGTGTTCTGGGAGGTTGCTACGGTGTTCTGGGTGGTTGGTAGGTTTTTTTTAGGGTATTCTGGGTGGTTGCTATGGTGTTGCTATGCGGTTGCTAGGGTGTTCTGGGAGGTTGCTACGGTGTTCTGGGTGGTTGGTAGGTTTTTTTTAGGGTATTCTGGGTGGTTGCTATGGTGTTGCTATGCGGTTGCTAGGGTATTCTGGGTGGTTGCGAAGGTGTTCTGGGTGGTTGCTAGGGTGTTGCTATGTGGTTGCTAGGGTATTCTGGGTGGTTGTGAAGCTGTTCTGGGTGGTTGCTAGGGTGTTGCAAGGCGGTTGCTAGGGTATTCTGGGTGGTTGCGAAGGTGTTCTGGGTGGTTGCTGGTTTGTTCTGGGTGGTTGCTATGCTGTTGCTTGGTGGTTGCTAGGGTGTTCTGGTTGGTTGGAGATTTATTTTTCATGATGTCATTTCAGCCAGAAAAATATTTTACCTACTAAACATGTTTCTGGCCCAAAAGTACTAGATCTTGAACTTTCCATACATTTTCATAGACTATGTAATATAACATTCTGATGTTATATTACATAGGTCAATTTTTGACCTCCATGAATACTTTTATGGCCCACGGGTACTTGATCTGTGGGTTAATATACAGAGAGATTTACATCTCATGATGTCATTTCAGCCAGAGAAATATTTGACCTACTGAACATGTTTCTGGCCCAAAAGTTCTTGATCTTGAACTTTCCATACAGACTCATAGACTCCAATAGATGACCCTGGCAACCGCCTAGCAACATTAGCACCTAGGCAACCACATAAAAACACCATAGCAACCACCCAGAATACCCTAACAACCACCTAGCAACCACACAGAACACCCTGGTAACCGGGTGGTGAGATTTGCCACTTCAGGCTCAACTTCACATTTTCTTCTGGAAATGTGCCATAAATGTGTTCCTGGTGGTCAAAAATGTATCTATGTATATCTAATCTAACATCAGAAGAAGTCTAAAAGTTTACATTGTTTTAAACTTTTTGAGGAACCTTTGACCAGAAATGAGTTCAATGACATCACGAGAAGTAAATCTATCGGTATATTAACTCACAGATCAAGTACCCGTGGGACATAAATGTGTTCCTGGAGGTCAAAAATTGACCTATATATATCTAATATAATTGACCAATGTATATCTTATATAACATGAGAAGGAGGTCAAATATTTGTCTGGCTGAAATTACATCATGAGAAGTAAATCTCTCGGTATACTCACCCATAGATCAAGTACCCGTGGGCCATAAATGTGTTCCTGGAGGTCAAAAATTGACCTATGTATAGCTAATATAACATCAGAAGGAATCTATAAGTTTATATTGTTTTAAACTATTTTGAGGAACTTTTCACCAGAAATGAGTTCAATAGGTCAGATATGGACTTCTCTATGGCTTCTTAGGAAGCGTCTATTGGAGTCTATGAGTCTGTATGGAAAGTTCAAGATCAAGAACTTTTGGGCCAGAAACATGTTCAGTAGGTCAAATATTTGTCTGGCTGAAATGACATCATGAGATGTAAATCTCTCTGTATATTAACCCACAGATCAAGTACCTGTGGGCCATAAAAGTATTCATGGAGGTCAAAAATTGACCTATGTAGTATAACATCAGAATGTTATATTACATAGTCTATGAATATGTATGGAAAGTTCAAGATCTAGTACTTTTGGGCCAGAAACATGTTTAGTAGGTAAAATATTTTTCTGGCTGAAATGACATCATGAGAAATAAATCTCCAACCAACCAGAACACCCTAGCAACCACCAAGCAACAGCATAGCAACCACCCAGAACACCCTAGAAACAAACCAAAACAACCCAGCAACCACCCAAAACACCTTCGCAACCACCCAGAATACCCTAGCAACCACATAGCAACACCCTAGCAACCAACCAGAACACCTTCGCAACCACCCAGAATACCCTAGCAACCGCATAGCAACACCTTAGCAACCACCCAGAATACCCTAAAAAAAACCTACCAACCACCCAGAACACCGTAGCAACCTCCCAGAACACCCTAGCAACCGGGTGCTAAGATTTGCCGCTTCAAGCTCCACTTCACATTTTCTTCAGGAAATGTGCCATAAATGTGTTCATGGAGGTCAAATTTGACCTATGTATATCTAATTTAACATAAGAAGGAGTCTAAAAGTCTATATTGTTTTAAACTTTTTGAGAAACCTTTGACCCGAAATGAGTTCAATATGTCAGATATGGACTTCTCTGTGGCTTAGGAATCATCTGTTGGAGTCTATGAGTATGTTTGGAAAGTTCAAGATCAAGTACTTTTGGGCAAGAAACATGTTCAGTAGGTCAAATATTTGTCTGGCTGAAATGACATCATGAGATGTAAATCTCTTGGTATATTAACCAACAGATCCAAGTACCCGTGGGCCATAAAAGTGTTCATGGAGGTCAAAAATTGACCTATGTAATATAACATCAGAATGTTATATTACATAGTCTGTGAGTATGTGTGGAAAGTTCAAGATCAAGTATTTTTGGACCAGAAACATGTTCAGTAGGTAAAATATTTTTCTGGCTGAAATGACATCATGAGAAGTAAATCTCCAACCAACCAGAACACCCTAGCAACCACCAAGCAACAGCCTAGCAACCATCCAGAACACCCTATAAACAAACCAGAACACCCCAGCAACCATCTGGCAACACCCTAGCAACCACCATTAACACCCCAGCAATCGCCTAGCAACACCATAGCAACCACCCAGAATACCCTAAAAAAACACCTAGCAACCACCCAGAACACCGTAGCAACCTCCCAGAACACCCTAGCAACCGGTTGGATTTAGCTCTTAACTAATAAATTCTTTTGTAATATAATGTAATATGATATAAACTAATCAATATGTTTATATTGTTTGAAACCTTTTGAGGACCCTTTTACCATAACAATATAAACTTCTAGAGTCCATCTGATGTTGTATTAGCTATACATGGGTCAATTTTTGACCCATGTAACACATTTATGGCACATTTCCAGAAGAAATTGTGAAGTACTGCTTGCAGTGGCAAATCTCACCACCCGGTTGCTAGGGTGTTCCCGGTGGTTGCTACAGTGTTCTGGGTGGTTGCTAGGTGGTTGTTAGGGTATTCCGGGTGGTTGCTAGGGTGTTGCTAGGGTGTTCTGGGTGGTTACTAGGGTGTTGCTAGGTGGTTGCTAGGGTGTTCTGGGTGGTTGCTTGGGTGTTGCTAGGGTTGGTTGCTTGGTAGGGTGTTGCTAAGGTGTTCTGGGTGGTTGCTAGGTGGTTGCTAGAGTGTTGCTAAGGTGTTCTGTGTGGTTGCTAGGGTGATTTAGGTGGTTACTATGGTAGTCTGTGTGGTTCCTATGGTGTTTCTAGGTGGTTGGTAGTGTCCAAATTACTATAGAGTTTTTATAATGTTTTTGGCAATTGATTTATATATCATCAAAAGGAGCCCATAAGTTTTTCAGAAATAATTTCAATAGGTCAGATGTGGACAATTCTATATGGCCTAGGAACCATCAAAAGGAGTCTATGAGTATGTAGAAAGTTCAAAATCAAGTACACATGGGCAAGAAATACAGTCTTTAGGTCAAATATCTGTCTGGCTAAAATAACATGATAAGAGGTCATTCTGTATAGTATCCTGATTTTCAAAGAACACCTTAGCCAGAAATATGTTCAGTAGTTAAAATAAGGACTCTTGTATGGCTTCAGTAACATCAAAAGGGGTTAATGAGTATGTTTAGAATGTTCAAGATCAAGTACTCGTGGGCCAGAACTATATTCAGTAGGTCAAAAAGGAACCTATCTATAGCTCATGTAATATCAGAAGGAGTCTAAAAGTTTTTCTTGTTTAAAAACTTTTGAGGACCCTTTGACCAGACATGAGTTAAATACTTAAGATATGGACATTCTATATGCTTTAATAAGCATCAAAAGGAGTCTATGAGAATTTATACAAAAAGTTCGAGACCTAGTACTCGTCGGCAAGGACTATGTTTGTGGGTCAATGAGGAACCTCTAGGCCTAGAAAACAGTCTAAGAAGTAGCATAAGAAGTAGTCTATTTTTTATGTATAGAAAGTTCAATATCAGGTACTCGTGGAACAGATATATGTTCAGGATATGTTTAAATATCTTCCTGCTCATAAAACATCATAAGTAGTAAATATCAATGTATAGTAACCTAATGATATAGTAACCTATGTTCAGTAGGTCAAATAGGAACCTTTGTATAGCTTATATATCATCAAAAGGTGTCTAATAAGCTTATATTGCTTAAAAACTTTTGAGGTCCCTTTTACCAGAAATGAGTTCAATAACTATACTATGCACTGTAAAGCTCATGTGTTGTTTTCTCGTCTGTGCACAAATAAATTAGTTTGTAAAATAGAAATGCATGCAAAATCACGTTATATCTTTTCATTGCAACGAGGAACAAGTTAGATATGTCATGCAATGCGACGAAACACATCTCAGGTGTTTTCTTTTCATTGCACAGAGGTTAGTTAAAGCGTGCATATGCATAACGAGGAACAAGTTAGATATGTCATGCAATGCACTGAAACCCATGTTAGGTGTTTTCTTTTCACTGCAGAGAGGTTTTTGCGTGGATATGCATAACGAGAAACAAGTTATATCTATCATGCAATGCAATGAAACTCATCTTAGGTGTTTTCTTTTTATTGCACAGAGGTTAGTTATTACGTGCATATGCATAACGAGGAACAAGTTAGATATGTCAATGCACTGAAACCCATGTTAGGTGTTTTCTTTTCACTGCAGAGAGGTTACTTATTTGCGTGCATATGCATAACGAGAAACAAGTTATATCTATCATGCAATGCAATGAAACACATCTTAGGTGTTTTCTTTTTATTACACAGAGGTTAGTTATTACGTGCATATGCATTACGAGGAACAAATTAGATATGTCATGCAATGCACTGAAACCCATGTTAGGTGTTTTCTTTTCACTGCAGAAAGGTTAGCTATTTGCGTGCATATGCATAACGAGAAACAAGTTATATCTATCATGCAATGCAATGAAACACATCTTAGGTGTTTTCTTTTCATTGCACAGAGGATAGTTATTGCATGCATACATAACGAGGAACAAGTTAGATATGTCATGCAATGCAATGAAACACATCTTAGGTATTTTCTTTTCATTGCACAGAGGTTAGTTATTCCGTGCATATGAATAACGAGTAACAAGTTAGATATGTAATGCAATGCACTGAAACACATCTTAGGTGTTTTCTTTTCACTGCACAGAGCGAGTTATTGCGTGCATATGCGTAACGAGAAACAAGTTAGATCTGTCATGCAATGCACTGAAACACATCTTAGGTGTTTTCTTTTCACTGCACAGAGCGAGTTATTGCGTGTATATGCATAACGAGAAACAAGTTAGATCTGTCATGCAATGCACTGAAACACATCTTAGGTGTTTTCTTTTCACTGCACAGAGGTTAGTTATTGCGCGCATATGCATAACGAGGAACAAGTTAGATAGGTCATGCAATGCGATGAAACACATCTTAGGTGTTTTCTTTTCATTGCACAGATGATAGTTATTGCATGCATACATGACGAGGAACAAGTTAGATTAGGTCATGCAATGCATTGAAACACATCTTAGTTGTTTTCTTTTCATTGCACAGAGGTTATTGCGTGCATATGCATAACGAGGAACAAGTTAGATATGTCATGCAATGCAATGAAACACATCTTAGGTGTTTTCTTTTCATTGCACAGAGGTTAGTTATTCCGTGCATATGAATAACGAGTAACAAGTTAGATATATCATGTAATGCACTGAAACACATCTTAGGTGTTTTCTTTTCACTGCACAGAGCGAGTTATTGCGTGCATATGCATTAACGAAAAACAAGTTAGATCTGTCATGCAATGCACTGAAACACATCTTAGGTGTTTTCTTTTCACTGCACAGAGGTTAGTTATTGCTTGCATGTGCATAACGAGGAACA
The DNA here is from genome assembly GCF_988280905.1 of Pimephales promelas. Lineage (NCBI taxonomy): Eukaryota > Metazoa > Chordata > Actinopteri > Cypriniformes > Leuciscidae > Pimephales > Pimephales promelas. Next base: position 15,229,317 of record NC_142776.1, on the reverse strand, counting down.
AGTTAGATAGGTCATGCAATGCGATGAAACACATCTTAGGTGTTTTCTTTTCATTGCACAGAGGATAGTTATTGCATGCATACATAACGAGGAACAAGTTAGATAGGTCATGCAATGCATTGAAACACATCTTAGTTGTTTTCTTTTCACTGCACAGAGCGAGTTATTGCGTGCATATGCTTAACGAGAAACAAGTTAGATCTGTCATGCAATGCACTGAAACACATCTTAGGTGTTTTCTTTTCACTGCACAGAGCGAGTTATTGCGTGCATATGCATAACGAGAAACAAGTTAGATCTGTCATGCAATGCACTGAAACACATCTTAGGTGTTTTCTTTTCACTGCACAGAGGTTAGTTATTGCTTGCATATGCATAACGAGGAACAAGTTAGATAGGTCATGCAATGCGATGAAACACATCTTAGGTGTTTTCTTTTCATTGCACAGAGGATAGTTATTGCATGCATACATAACGAGGAACAAGTTAGATAGGTCATGCAATGCATTGAAACACATCTTAGTTGTTTTCTTTTCACTGCACAGAGCGAGTTATTGCGTGCATATGCATAACGAGAAACAAGTTAGATCTGTCATGCAATGCACTGAAACACATCTTAGGTGTTTTCTTTTCACTGCACAGAGCGAGTTATTGCGTGTATATGCATAACGAGAAACAAGTTAGATCTGTCATGCAATGCACTGAAACACATCTTAGGTGTTTTCTTTTCACTGCACAGAGGTTAGTTATTGCGTGCATATGTATAACGAGGAACAAGTTAGATATGTCATGCAATGCAATGAAACACATCTTAGGTGTTTTCTTTTCATTGGACAGAGGTTAGTTCTCGTGTGCATATGCAATGCAATCCTAAAGCACAAGCATTGCAAATCTCTTCGTTGCACAAGGAACAAGTCAAAACAGAAATTAATTAGTTGTAGAATGGAAATGCATGGAAAAGCACGCGTGTTTTATCTTTTCTTTTCATTGCAAAGAATTCATTTCATACAATTGCTTTTCATTCATGCAATCCAATGAAACTAGATATTAGGTGTTTTCTTTTCATTGCACAGAGAAACATGTTAGTTATTGCGTGCATATTCTTTAATGCACAACGTTAGACGTTAGATGTGTTTTCGTTGAACAACGGAATGAGTTAGATATTGAATGCGTTCCTCTGTTGCACAAAGGAACGAGTAAGTTATTGCATTGCACGACCGCTCAAGTGATGTTTTTTCGTCAGTGCACAAAAGAATTAGTAGTAGAATCCATGCGAAAGAGTCAAAGGGTCCTCAAAGGTTTTAATAAATATTAACTTATTGACTTTTGATGATTTGTAAGCTATAGATAGGTTCCTTTTTGTCCTAGTGAACATATTTCTGGCTCACGGGTACTTGATTCTAAGCCAAAGAGAAGTCCATATCTGACCTATTGTACTAATTTCTGGTCTATGTTTCCTCAAATGTTTTTAAATAATATCAACTGATAGACTCAATTTGATGTTATATACATAGGTTCCTTTTTGACCTACTGAACATGTTTCTAGCCTATGGGTAAATAATTGATCCTTCTCATGATGTTATTTCAGCCAGAAAGATATTTGACCTACTGAACATATTTCTGGCCCAAAAGTACTTGATCTTGAACTTTCCATACATACTCATAGACTCCAATAAATGCTTCCTAAGCCATGGACAAGTCCATATCTGACCTTTTGAACTAATTTCTGGTCAAAGGTTCCTCAAAAACTTTAAAACGATATAAACTTATAGACTCCTTCTGATGTTATATTACACAGGTCAATTTTTGACCTCCAGGAACACTTTTATGGCCCACGGGTCCTTGGTATGTGGGTTATTATACCGAGAGATTTACTTCTCATGATGTCATTTCAGCCAGACAAAAATTTGACCTACTGAACATGTTTCTGGCCCAAAAGTACTTGATCTTGAACTTTCCAAACATACTCATAGACTCAACAGATGCTTTCTAAGCCATAGAGAAGTCCATATCTGACCTATTGAACTCATTTCTGGTCAAAGGATCCTCAAAAGGTTTTAAACAATATAAACTTATAGACTCCTGATGTTACATTAGCTATACATAGGTCAATTTTTGACCTTCAGAAACCAGTTATGGTCCACGGGTATTTGATGTTTGGGTTAATGTACCGAGAGCTTTGCTTCTCATGATGTAATTTCAGCCATAAATATATTTGACCTACTGAACATATATCTGGCCCAAAAGTACTTGACCTTGTACTTTCCAATCATACTCATAGACTCCAACAGATGCTTCCTAAGCCATAGAGAAGTCCATATCTGACATATTGAACTAATTTCTGGTCAAAGATTTCTCAAAAAGTTTAAAACAATATAAACTTTTAGACTCCTTCTGATGTTATATTAGATATACATAGGTCAATTTTGACCTCCATGAACACATTTATGGCACATTTCCAGAAGAAAATGTGAAGTGCTTGAAGCGGCAAATCTCAGCACCCGGTTGCTAGGTTGTTCTGGGAGGTTGCTACGGTGTTCTGGGTGGTTGCTGGGTGTTTTTTTTTAGGGTATTCTTGGTGGTTGCTATGGCGTTGCTATGCGGTTCTTAGGGTATTCTGGGTGGTTGCGAAGGTGTTCTGGGTGGTTGCTAGGGTGTTGATATGTGGTTGCTAGTGTATTCTGGGTGGTTGCGAAGCTGTTCTGGGTGGTTGCTAGGGTGTTGCTAGGCGGTTGCTAGGGTATTCTGGACGGTTGCGAAGGTGATCTGGGTGGTTGCTGGGTTGTTTTGGTTTGTTTCTAGGGTGTTCTGGGTGGTTGCTATGATGTTGCTTGGTGGTTGCTAGGGTGTTCTGGTTGGTTGGAGATTTATTTCTCATGATGTCATTTCAGCCAGAAAAATATTTTACCTACTAAACATGTTTCTGGCCCAAAAGTACTAGATCTTGAACTTTCCATACATATTCATAGACTATGTAATATAACATTCTGATGTTATATTACATAGGTCAATTTTTGACCTCCATGAATACTTTTATGGTCCACGGGTACTTGATCTGTGGGTTAATATACAGAGAGATTTACATCTCATGATGTCATTTCAGCCAGAGAAATATTTGACCTACTGAACATGTTTCTGGCCCAAAAGTTCTTGATCTTGAACTTTCCATACAGACTCATAGACTCCAATAGATGCTTCCTAAGAAGCCATAGAGAAGTCCATATCTGACCTATTGAACTCATTTCTGGTGAAAAGTTCCTCAAAATAGTTTAAAACAATATAAACTTATAGATTCCTTCTGATGTTATATTAGCTATACATAGGTCAATTTTTGACCTCCAGGAACACATTTATGTCCCACGGGTACTTGATCTGTGGGTTAATATACCGATAGATTTACTTCTCGTGATCTCATTGAACTCATTTCTTGTCAAAGGTTTCTCAAAAAGTTTAAAACAATGTAAACTTTTAGACTTCTTCTGATGTTATATTAGATATACATAGATCAATTTTTGACCACCAGGAACACATTTATGGCACCTTTCCAAAAGAAAATATGAAGTGGAGCTTGAAGCGGCAAATCTCAGCACCCGGTTGCTAGGGTGTTCTGGGAGGTTGCTACGGTGTTCTGGGTGGTTGCTAGGTGGTTTTTTTTAGGGTATTCTGGGTGGTTGCTATGGTGTTGCTATGCGGTTGCTAGGGTATTCTGGGTGGTTGCGAAGGTGTTCTGGGTGGTTGCTAGGGTGTTGCTATGTGGTTGCTAGGGTGTTGCTAGGCGATTGCTGGGGTGTTAATGGTGGTTGCTAGGGTGTTGCCAGATGGTTGCTGGGGTGTTCTGGTTTGTTTATAGGGTGTTCTGGATGGTTGCTAGGCTGTTGCTTGGTGGTTGCTAGGGTGTTCTGGTTGGTTGGAGATTTACTTCTTATGATGTCATTTCAGCCAGAAAAATATTTTACCTACTGAACATGTTTCTGGTCCAAAAATACTTGATCTTGAACTTTCCACACATACTCACAGACTATGTAATATAACATTCTGATGTTATATTACATAGGTCAATTTTTGACCTCCATGAACACTTTTATGGCCCACGGGTACTTGGATCTGTTGGTTAATATATCAAGAGATTTACATCTCATGATGTCATTTCAGCCAGACAAATATTTGACTTACTGAACATGTTTCTTGCCCAAAAGTACTTGATCTTGAACTTTCCAAACATACTCATAGACTCCAACAGATGATTCCTAAGCCACAGAGAAGTCCATATCTGACATATTGAACTCATTTCGGGTCAAAGGTTTCTCAAAAAGTTTAAAACAATATAGACTTTTAGACTCCTTCTGATGTTATATTAGATATACATAGGTCAATTTTGACCTCCATGAACACATTTATGGCACATTTCCTGAAGAAAATGTGAAGTGGAGCTTGAAGCGCCAAATCTCAGCACCCGGTTGCTAGGGTGTTCTGGGAGGTTGCTACGGTGTTCTGGGTGGTTGGTAGGTTTTTTTTAGGGTATTCTGGGTGGTTGCTAAGGTGTTGCTATGCGGTTGCTAGGGTATTCTGGGTGGTTGCGAAGGTGTTCTGGGTGGTTGCTAGGGTGTTGCTATGTGCTTGCTAGGGTATTCTGGGTGGTTGCGAAGCTGTTCGGGGTGGTTGCTAGGGTGTTGCAAGGCGGTTGCTAGGGTATTCTGGGTGGTTGCGAAGGTGTTCTGGGTGGTTGCTGGGTTGTTTTGGTTTGTTTCTAGGGTGTTCTGGGTGGTTGCTATGCTGTTGCTTGGTGGTTGCTAGGGTGTTCTGGTTGGTTGGAGATTTATTTCTCATGATGTCATTTCAGCCAGAAAAATATTTTACCTACTAAACATGTTTCTGGCCCAAAAGTACTAGATCTTGAACTTTCCATACATATTCATAGACTATGTAATATAACATTCTGATGTTATATTACATAGGTCAATTTTTGACCTCCATGAATACTTTTATGGCCCACGGGTACTTGATCTGTGTGTTAATGTACCGAGAGATTTACATCTCATGATGTCATTTCATCCAGACAAATATTTGACCTACTGAACATGTTTCTGGTCCAAAAGTTCTTGATCTTGAACTTTCCATACAGACTCATAGACTCCAATAGATGCTTCCTAAGAAGCCATAGAGAAGTCCATATCTGACATATTGAACTCATTTCTGGTCAAGGGTTTCTCAAATAGTTTAAAACAATATAGACTTTTAGACTCCTTCTGATGTTATATTAGATATACATAGGTCAAATTTGACCTCCATGAACACATTTATGGCACATTTCCTGAAGAAAATGTGAAGTGGAGCTTGAAGCGGCAAATCTCAGCACCCGGTTGCTAGGGTGTTCTGGGAGGTTGCTACGGTGTTCTGGGTGGTTGGTAGGTTTTTTTTAGGGTATTCTGGGTGGTTGCTATGGTGTTGCTATGCGGTTGCTAGGGTGTTCTGGGAGGTTGCTACGGTGTTCTGGGTGGTTGGTAGGTTTTTTTTAGGGTATTCTGGGTGGTTGCTATGGTGTTGCTATGCGGTTGCTAGGGTATTCTGGGTGGTTGCGAAGGTGTTCTGGGTGGTTGCTAGGGTGTTGCTATGTGGTTGCTAGGGTATTCTGGGTGGTTGTGAAGCTGTTCTGGGTGGTTGCTAGGGTGTTGCAAGGCGGTTGCTAGGGTATTCTGGGTGGTTGCGAAGGTGTTCTGGGTGGTTGCTGGTTTGTTCTGGGTGGTTGCTATGCTGTTGCTTGGTGGTTGCTAGGGTGTTCTGGTTGGTTGGAGATTTATTTTTCATGATGTCATTTCAGCCAGAAAAATATTTTACCTACTAAACATGTTTCTGGCCCAAAAGTACTAGATCTTGAACTTTCCATACATTTTCATAGACTATGTAATATAACATTCTGATGTTATATTACATAGGTCAATTTTTGACCTCCATGAATACTTTTATGGCCCACGGGTACTTGATCTGTGGGTTAATATACAGAGAGATTTACATCTCATGATGTCATTTCAGCCAGAGAAATATTTGACCTACTGAACATGTTTCTGGCCCAAAAGTTCTTGATCTTGAACTTTCCATACAGACTCATAGACTCCAATAGATGACCCTGGCAACCGCCTAGCAACATTAGCACCTAGGCAACCACATAAAAACACCATAGCAACCACCCAGAATACCCTAACAACCACCTAGCAACCACACAGAACACCCTGGTCATTTGGAAGATTTGCCACTTCAGGCTCAACTTCACATTTTCTTCTGGAAATGTGCCATAAATGTGTTCCTGGTGGTCAAAAATGTATCTATGTATATCTAATCTAACATCAGAAGAAGTCTAAAAGTTTACATTGTTTTAAACTTTTTGAGGAACCTTTGACCAGAAATGAGTTCAATGACATCACGAGAAGTAAATCTATCGGTATATTAACTCACAGATCAAGTACCCGTGGGACATAAATGTGTTCCTGGAGGTCAAAAATTGACCTATATATATCTAATATAATTGACCAATGTATATCTTATATAACATGAGAAGGAGGTCAAATATTTGTCTGGCTGAAATTACATCATGAGAAGTAAATCTCTCGGTATACTCACCCATAGATCAAGTACCCGTGGGCCATAAATGTGTTCCTGGAGGTCAAAAATTGACCTATGTATAGCTAATATAACATCAGAAGGAATCTTTATATTGTTTTAAACTATTTTGAGGAACTTTTCACCAGAAATGAGTTCAATAGGTCAGATATGGACTTCTCTATGGCTTCTTAGGAAGCGTCTATTGGAGTCTATGAGTCTGTATGGAAAGTTCAAGATCAAGAACTTTTGGGCCAGAAACATGTTCAGTAGGTCAAATATTTGTCTGGCTGAAATGACATCATGAGATGTAAATCTCTCTGTATATTAACCCACAGATCAAGTACCTGTGGGCCATAAAAGTATTCATGGAGGTCAAAAATTGACCTATGTAGTATAACATCAGAATGTTATATTACATAGTCTATGAATATGTATGGAAAGTTCAAGATCTAGTACTTTTGGGCCAGAAACATGTTTAGTAGGTAAAATATTTTTCTGGCTGAAATGACATCATGAGAAATAAATCTCCAACCAACCAGAACACCCTAGCAACCACCAAGCAACAGCATAGCAACCACCCAGAACACCCTAGAAACAAACCAAAACAACCCAGCAACCACCCAAAACACCTTCGCAACCACCCAGAATACCCTAGCAACCACATAGCAACACCCTAGCAACCAACCAGAACACCTTCGCAACCACCCAGAATACCCTAGCAACCGCATAGCAACACCTTAGCAACCACCCAGAATACCCTAAAAAAACCTACCAACCACCCAGAACACCGTAGCAACCTCCCAGAACACCCTAGCAACCGGGTGCTAAGATTTGCCGCTTCAAGCTCCACTTCACATTTTCTTCAGGAAATGTGCCATAAATGTGTTCATGGAGGTCAAATTTGACCTATGTATATCTAATTTAACATAAGAAGGAGTCTAAAAGTCTATATTGTTTTAAACTTTTTGAGAAACCTTTGACCCGAAATGAGTTCAATATGTCAGATATGGACTTCTCTGTGGCTTAGGAATCATCTGTTGGAGTCTATGAGTATGTTTGGAAAGTTCAAGATCAAGTACTTTTGGGCAAGAAACATGTTCAGTAGGTCAAATATTTGTCTGGCTGAAATGACATCATGAGATGTAAATCTCTTGGTATATTAACCAACAGATCCAAGTACCCGTGGGCCATAAAAGTGTTCATGGAGGTCAAAAATTGACCTATGTAATATAACATCAGAATGTTATATTACATAGTCTGTGAGTATGTGTGGAAAGTTCAAGATCAAGTATTTTTGGACCAGAAACATGTTCAGTAGGTAAAATATTTTTCTGGCTGAAATGACATCATGAGAAGTAAATCTCCAACCAACCAGAACACCCTAGCAACCACCAAGCAACAGCCTAGCAACCATCCAGAACACCCTATAAACAAACCAGAACACCCCAGCAACCATCTGGCAACACCCTAGCAACCACCATTAACACCCCAGCAATCGCCTAGCAACACCCTAGCAACCACATAGCAACACCATAGCAACCACCCAGAATACCCCAGCAACCGCCTAGCAACACCCTAGCAACCACCCAGAACACCTTAGCAACCACCCAGAATACCCTAGCAACCGCATAGCAACACCATAGCAACCACCCAGAATACCCTAAAAAAACACCTAGCAACCACCCAGAACACCGTAGCAACCTCCCAGAACACCCTAGCAACCTGTTGGATTTAGCTCTTAACTAATAAATTCTTTTGTAATATAATGTAATATGATATAAACTAATCAATATGTTTATATTGTTTGAAACCTTTTGAGGACCCTTTTACCATAACAATATAAACTTCTAGAGTCCATCTGATGTTGTATTAGCTATACATGGGTCAATTTTTGACCCATGTAACACATTTATGGCACATTTCCAGAAGAAATTGTGAAGTACTGCTTGCAGTGGCAAATCTCACCACCCGGTTGCTAGGGTGTTCCCGGTGGTTGCTACAGTGTTCTGGGTGGTTGCTAGGTGGTTGTTAGGGTATTCCGGGTGGTTGCTAGGGTGTTGCTAGGGTGTTCTGGGTGGTTACTAGGGTGTTGCTAGGTGGTTGCTAGGGTGTTCTGGGTGGTTGCTTGGGTGTTGCTAGGGTTGGTTGCTTGGTAGGGTGTTGCTAAGGTGTTCTGGGTGGTTGCTAGGTGGTTGCTAGAGTGTTGCTAAGGTGTTCTGTGTGGTTGCTAGGGTGATTTAGGTGGTTACTATGGTAGTCTGTGTGGTTCCTATGGTGTTTCTAGGTGGTTGGTAGTGTCCAAATTACTATAGAGTTTTTATAATGTTTTTGGCAATTGATTTATATATCATCAAAAGGAGCCCATAAGTTTTTCAGAAATAATTTCAATAGGTCAGATGTGGACAATTCTATATGGCCTAGGAACCATCAAAAGGAGTCTATGAGTATGTAGAAAGTTCAAAATCAAGTACACATGGGCAAGAAATACAGTCTTTAGGTCAAATATCTGTCTGGCTAAAATAACATGATAAGAGGTCATTCTGTATAGTATCCTGATTTTCAAAGAACACCTTAGCCAGAAATATGTTCAGTAGTTAAAATAAGGACTCTTGTATGGCTTCAGTAACATCAAAAGGAGTTAATGAGTATGTTTAGAATGTTCAAGATCAAGTACTCGTGGGCCAGAACTATATTCAGTAGGTCAAAAAGGAACCTATCTATAGCTCATGTAATATCAGAAGGAGTCTAAAAGTTTTTCTTGTTTAAAAACTTTTGAGGACCCTTTGACCAGACATGAGTTAAATACTTAAGATATGGACATTCTATATGCTTTAAGAAGCATCAAAAGGAGTCTATGAGAATTTATACAAAAAGTTCGAGACCTAGTACTCGTCGGCAAGGACTATGTTTGTGGGTCAATGAGGAACCTCTAGGCCTAGAAAGCAGTCTAAGAAGTAGCATAAGAAGTAGTCTATTTTTTATGTATAGAAAGTTCAATATCAGGTACTCGTGGAACAGATATATGTTCAGGATATGTTCAAATATCTTCCTGCTCATAAAACATCATAAGTAGTAAATATCAATGTATAGTAACCTAATGATATAGTAACCTATGTTCAGTAGGTCAAATAGGAACCTTTGTATAGCTTATATATCATCAAAAGGTGTCTAATAAGCTTATATTGCTTAAAAACTTTTGAGGTCCCTTTTACCAGAAATGAGTTCAATAACTATACTATGCACTGTAAAGCTCATGTGTTGTTTTCTCGTCTGTGCACAAATAAATTAGTTTGTAAAATAGAAATGCATGCAAAATCACGTTATATCTTTTCATTGCAACGAGGAACAAGTTAGATATGTCATGCAATGCGACGAAACACATCTCAGGTGTTTTCTTTTCATTGCACAGAGGTTAGTTAAAGCGTGCATGTGCATAACGAGGAACAAGTTAGATATGTCATGCAATGCACTGAAACCCATGTTAGGTGTTTTCTTTTCACTGCAGAGAGGTTTTTGCGTGGATATGCATAACGAGAAACAAGTTATATCTATCATGCAATGCAATGAAACTCATCTTAGGTGTTTTCTTTTTATTGCACAGAGGTTAGTTATTACGTGCATATGCATAACGAGGAACAAGTTAGATATGTCAATGCACTGAAACCCATGTTAGGTGTTTTCTTTTCACTGCAGAGAGGTTACTTATTTGCGTGCATATGCATAACGAGAAACAAGTTATATCTATCATGCAATGCAATGAAACACATCTTAGGTGTTTTCTTTTTATTACACAGAGGTTAGTTATTACGTGCATATGCATTACGAGGAACAAATTAGATATGTCATGCAATGCACTGAAACCCATGTTAGGTGTTTTCTTTTCACTGCAGAAAGGTTAGCTATTTGCGTGCATATGCATAACGAGAAACAAGTTATATCTATCATGCAATGCAATGAAACACATCTTAGGTGTTTTCTTTTCATTGCACAGAGGATAGTTATTGCATGCATACATAACGAGGAACAAGTTAGATATGTCATGCAATGCAATGAAACACATCTTAGGTATTTTCTTTTCATTGCACAGAGGTTAGTTATTCCGTGCATATGAATAACGAGTAACAAGTTAGATATGTAATGCAATGCACTGAAACACATCTTAGGTGTTTTCTTTTCACTGTACAGAGCGAGTTATTGCGTGCATATGCGTAACGAGAAACAAGTTAGATCTGTCATGCAATGCACTGAAACACATCTTAGGTGTTTTCTTTTCACTGCACAGAGCGAGTTATTGCGTGTATATGCATAACGAGAAACAAGTTAGATCTGTCATGCAATGCACTGAAACACATCTTAGGTGTTTTCTTTTCACTGCACAGAGGTTAGTTATTGCGCGCATATGCATAACGAGGAACAAGTTAGATAGGTCATGCAATGCGATGAAACACATCTTAGGTGTTTTCTTTTCATTGCACAGATGATAGTTATTGCATGCATACATGACGAGGAACAAGTTAGATTAGGTCATGCAATGCATTGAAACACATCTTAGTTGTTTTCTTTTCATTGCACAGAGGTTATTGCGTGCATATGCATAACGAGGAACAAGTTAGATATGTCATGCAATGCAATGAAACACATCTTAGGTGTTTTCTTTTCATTGCACAGAGGTTAGTTATTCCGTGCATATGAATAACGAGTAACAAGTTAGATATATCATGTAATGCACTGAAACACATCTTAGGTGTTTTCTTTTCACTGCACAGAGCGAGTTATTGCGTGCATATGCATTAACGAAAAACAAGTTAGATCTGTCATGCAATGCACTGAAACACATCTTAGGTGTTTTCTTTTCACTGCACAGAGGTTAGTTATTGCTTGCATGTGCATAACGAGGAACAAGTTAGATAGGTCATGCAATGCGATGAAACACATCTTAGGTGTTTTCTTTTCATTGCACAGAGGATAGTTATTGCATGCATACATAACGAGGAACAAGTTAGATAGGTCATGCAATGCATTGAAACACATCTTAGTTGTTTTCTTTTCACTGCACAGAGCGAGTTATTGCGTGCATATGCATAACGAGAAACAAGTTAGATCTGTCATGCAATGCACTGAAACACATCTTAGGTGTTTTCTTTTCACTGCACAGAGCGAGTTATTGCGTGTATATGCATAACGAGAAACAAGTTAGATCTGTCATGCAATGCACTGAAACACATCTTAGGTGTTTTCTTTTCACTGCACAGAGGTTAGTTATTGCTTGCATATGCATAACGAGGAACAAGTTAGATAGGTCATGCAATGCGATGAAACACATCTTAGGTGTTTTCTTTTCATTGCACAGAGGATAGTTATTGCATGCATACATAACGAGGAACAAGTTAGATAGGTCATGCAATGCATTGAAACACATCTTAGTTGTTTTCTTTTCACTGCACAGAGCGAGTTATTGCGTGCATATGCATAACGAGAAACAAGTTAGATCTGTCATGCAATGCACTGAAACACATCTTAGGTGTTTTCTTTTCACTGCACAGAGCGAGTTATTGCGTGTATATGCATAACGAGAAACAAGTTAGATCTGTCATGCAATGCACTGAAACACATCTTAGGTGTTTTCTTTTCACTGCACAGAGGTTAGTTATTGCGTGCATATGTATAACGAGGAACAAGTTAGATATGTCATGCAATGCAATGAAACACATCTTAGGTGTTTTCTTTTCATTGGACAGAGGTTAGTTCTCGTGTGCATATGCAATGCAATCCTAAAGCACAAGCATTGCAAATCTCTTCGTTGCACAAGGAACAAGTCAAAACAGAAATTAATTAGTTGTAGAATGGAAATGCATGGAAAAGCACGCGTGTTTTATCTTTTCTTTTCATTGCAAAGAATTCATTTCATACAATTGCTTTTCATTCATGCAATCCAATGAAACTAGATATTAGGTGTTTTCTTTTCATTGCACAGAGAAACATGTTAGTTATTGCGTGCATATTCTTTAATGCACAACGTTAGACGTTAGATGTGTTTTCGTTGAACAACGGAATGAGTTAGATATTGAATGCGTTCCTCTGTTGCACAAAGGAACGAGTAAGTTATTGCATTGCACGACCGCTCAAGTGATGTTTTTTCGTCAGTGCACAAAAGAATTAGTAGTAGAATCCATGCGAAAGAGTCAAAGGGTCCTCAAAGGTTTTAATAAATATTAACTTATTGACTTTTGATGATTTGTAAGCTATAGATAGGTTCCTTTTTGTCCTAGTGAACATATTTCTGGCTCACGGGTACTTGATTCTAAGCCAAAGAGAAGTCCATATCTGACCTATTGTACTAATTTCTGGTCTATGTTTCCTCAAATGTTTTTAAATAATATCAACTGATAGACTCAATTTGATGTTATATACATAGGTTCCTTTTTGACCTACTGAACATGTTTCTAGCCTATGGGTAAATAATTGATCCTTCTCATGATGTTATTTCAGCCAGAAAGATATTTGACCTACTGAACATATTTCTGGCCCAAAAGTACTTGATCTTGAACTTTCCATACATACTCATAGACTCCAATAAATGCTTCCTAAGCCATGGACAAGTCCATATCTGACCTTTTGAACTAATTTCTGGTCAAAGGTTCCTCAAAAACTTTAAAACGATATAAACTTATAGACTCCTTCTGATGTTATATTACATAGGTCAATTTTTGACCTCCAGGAACACTTTTATGGCCCACGGGTCCTTGGTATGTGGGTTATTATACCGAGAGATTTACTTCTCATGATGTCATTTCAGCCAGACAAAAATTTGACCTACTGAACATGTTTCTGGCCCAAAAGTACTTGATCTTGAACTTTCCAAACATACTCATAGACTCAACAGATGCTTTCTAAGCCATAGAGAAGTCCATATCTGACCTATTGAACTCATTTCTGGTCAAAGGATCCTCAAAAGGTTTTAAACAATATAAACTTATAGACTCCTGATGTTACATTAGCTATACATAGGTCAATTTTTGACCTTCAGAAACCAGTTATGGTCCACGGGTATTTGATGTTTGGGTTAATGTACCGAGAGCTTTGCTTCTCATGATGTAATTTCAGCCATAAATATATTTGACCTACTGAACATATATCTGGCCCAAAAGTACTTGACCTTGTACTTTCCATTCATACTCATAGACTCCAACAGATGCTTCCTAAGCCATAGAGAAGTCCATATCTGACATATTGAACTAATTTCTGGTCAAAGATTTCTCAAAAAGTTTAAAACAATATAAACTTTTAGACTCCTTCTGATGTTATATTAGATATACATAGGTCAATTTTGACCTCCATGAACACATTTATGGCACATTTCCAGAAGAAAATGTGAAGTGCTTGAAGCGGCAAATCTCAGCACCCGGTTGCTAGGTTGTTCTGGGAGGTTGCTACGGTGTTCTGGGTGGTTGCTGGGTGTTTTTTTTTACGGTATTCTTGGTGGTTGCTATGGCGTTGCTATGCGGTTCTTAGGGTATTCTGGGTGGTTGCGAAGGTGTTCTGGGTGGTTGCTAGGGTGTTGATATGTGGTTGCTAGTGTATTCTGGGTGGTTGCGAAGCTGTTCTGGGTGGTTGCTAGGGTGTTGCTAGGCGGTTGCTAGGGTATTCTGGACGGTTGCGAAGGTGATCTGGGTGGTTGCTGGGTTGTTTTGGTTTGTTTCTAGGGTGTTCTGGGTGGTTGCTATGATGTTGCTTGGTGGTTGCTAGGGTGTTCTGGTTGGTTGGAGATTTATTTCTCATGATGTCATTTCAGCCAGAAAAATATTTTACCTACTAAACATGTTTCTGGCCCAAAAGTACTAGATCTTGAACTTTCCATACATATTCATAGACTATGTAATATAACATTCTGATGTTATATTACATAGGTCAATTTTTGACCTCCATGAATACTTTTATGGTCCACGGGTACTTGATCTGTGGGTTAATATACAGAGAGATTTACATCTCATGATGTCATTTCAGCCAGAGAAATATTTGACCTACTGAACATGTTTCTGGCCCAAAAGTTCTTGATCTTGAACTTTCCATACAGACTCATAGACTCCAATAGATGCTTCCTAAGAAGCCATAGAGAAGTCCATATCTGACCTATTGAACTCATTTCTGGTGAAAAGTTCCTCAAAATAGTTTAAAACAATATAAACTTATAGATTCCTTCTGATGTTATATTAGCTATACATAGGTCAATTTTTGACCTCCAGGAACACATTTATGTCCCACGGGTACTTGATCTGTGGGTTAATATACCGATAGATTTACTTCTCGTGATCTCATTGAACTCATTTCTTGTCAAAGGTTTCTCAAAAAGTTTAAAACAATGTAAACTTTTAGACTTCTTCTGATGTTATATTAGATATACATAGATCAATTTTTGACCACCAGGAACACATTTATGGCACATTTCCAGAAGAAAATATGAAGTGGAGCTTGAAGCGGCAAATCTCAGCACCCGGTTGCTAGGGTGTTCTGGGAGGTTGCTACGGTGTTCTGGGTGGTTGCTAGGTGGTTTTTTTTAGGGTATTCTGGGTGGTTGCTATGGTGTTGCTATGCGGTTGCTAGGGTATTCTGGGTGGTTGCGAAGGTGTTCTGGGTGGTTGCTAGGGTGTTGCTATGTGGTTGCTAGGGTGTTGCTAGGCGATTGCTGGGGTGTTAATGGTGGTTGCTAGGGTGTTGCCAGATGGTTGCTGGGGTGTTCTGGTTTGTTTATAGGGTGTTCTGGATGGTTGCTAGGCTGTTGCTTGGTGGTTGCTAGGGTGTTCTGGTTGGTTGGAGATTTACTTCTCATGATGTCATTTCAGCCAGAAAAATATTTTACCTACTGAACATGTTTCTGGTCCAAAAATACTTGATCTTGAACTTTCCACACATACTCACAGACTATGTAATATAACATACTGATGTTATATTACATAGGTCAATTTTTGACCTCCATGAACACTTTTATGGCCCACGGGTACTTGGATCTGTTGGTTAATATACCAAGAGATTTACATCTCATGATGTCATTTCAGCCAGACAAATATTTGACTTACTGAACATGTTTCTTGCCCAAAAGTACTTGATCTTGAACTTTCCAAACATACTCATAGACTCCAACAGATGATTCCTAAGCCACAGAGAAGTCCATATCTGACATATTGAACTCATTTCGGGTCAAAGGTTTCTCAAAAAGTTTAAAACAATATAGACTTTTAGACTCCTTCTGATGTTATATTAGATATACATAGGTCAATTTTGACCTCCATGAACACATTTATGGCACATTTCCTGAAGAAAATGTGAAGTGGAGCTTGAAGCGGCAAATCTCAGCACCCGGTTGCTAGGGTGTTCTGGGAGGTTGCTACGGTGCTCTGGGTGGTTGGTAGGTTTTTTTTAGGGTATTCTGGGTGGTTGCTAAGGTGTTGCTATGCGGTTGCTAGGGTATTCTGGGTGGTTGCGAAGGTGTTCTGGGTGGTTGCTAGGGTGTTGCTATGTGCTTGCTAGGGTATTCTGGGTGGTTGCGAAGCTGTTCGGGGTGGTTGCTAGGGTGTTGCAAGGCGGTTGCTAGGGTATTCTGGGTGGTTGCGAAGGTGTTCTGGGTGGTTGCTGGGTTGTTTTGGTTTGTTTCTAGGGTGTTCTGGGTGGTTGCGATGCTGTTGCTTGGTGGTTGCTAGGGTGTTCTGGTTGGTTGGAGATTTATTTCTCATGATGTCATTTCAGCCAGACAAATATTTGACCTACTGAACATGTTTCTGGCCCAAAAGTACTTGATCTTGAACTTTCCAAACATACTCATAGACTCCAACAGATGCTTCCTAAGCCACAGAGAAGTCCATATCTGACATATTGAACTCATTTCTGGTCAAAGGTTTCTCAAAAAGTTTAAAACAATATAGACTTTTAGACTCCTTCTGATGTTATATTAGATATACATAGGTCAATTTTGACCTCCATGAACACATTTATGGCACATTTCCTGAAGAAAATGTGAAGTGGAGCTTGAAGTGGCAAATCTCAGCAACCGGTTGCTAGGGTGTTCTGGGAGGTTGCTACCGTGTTTTGGGTGGTTGGTAGTTTTTTTTTAGGGTATTCTGGGTAGTTGCTATGGTGTTGCTATGCGGTTGCTAGGGTATTCTGGGTGGTTGCGAAGGTGTTCTGGGTGGTTGCTAGGGTGTTGATATGTGGTTGCTAGTGTATTCTGGGTGGTTGCGAAGCTGTTCTGGGTGGTTGCTAGGGTGTTGTTAGGCGGTTGCTAGGGTATTCTGGACGGTTGCGAAGGTGTTCTGGGTGGTTGCTGGGTTGTTTTGGTTTGTTTCTAGGGTGTTCTGGGTGGTTGCTATGATGTTGCTTGGTGGTTGCTAGGGTGTTCTGGTTGGTTGGACATTTATTTCTCATGATGTCATTTCAGCCAGAAAAATATTTTACCTACTAAACATGTTTCTGGCCCAAAAGTACTAGATCTTGAACTTTCCATACATATTCATAGACTATGTAATATAACATTCTGATGTTATATTACATAGGTCAATTTTTGACCTCCATGAATACTTTTATGGCCCACGGGTACTTGATCTGTGTGTTAATGTACCGAGAGATTTACATCTCATGATGTCATTTCATCCAGACAAATATTTGACCTACTGAACATGTTTCTGGTCCAAAAGTTCTTGATCTTGAACTTTCCATACAGACTCATAGACTCCAATAGATGCTTCCTAAGAAGCCATAGAGAAGTCCATATCTGACATATTGAACTCATTTCTGGTCAAGGGTTTCTCAAATAGTTTAAAACAATATAGACTTTTAGACTCCTTCTGATGTTATATTAGATATACATAGGTCAAATTTGACCTCCATGAACACATTTATGGCACATTTCCTGAAGAAAATGTGAAGTGGAGCTTGAAGCGGCAAATCTCAGCACCCGGTTGCTAGGGTGTTCTGGGAGGTTGCTACGGTGTTCTGGGTGGTTGGTAGGTTTTTTTTAGGGTATTCTGGGTGGTTGCTATGGTGTTGCTATGCGGTTGCTAGGGTGTTCTGGGAGGTTGCTACGGTGTTCTGGGTGGTTGGTAGGTTTTTTTTAGGGTATTCTGGGTGGTTGCTATGGTGTTGCTATGCGGTTGCTAGGGTATTCTGGGTGGTTGCGAAGGTGTTCTGGGTGGTTGCTAGGGTGTTGCTATGTGGTTGCTAGGGTATTCTGGGTGGTTGTGAAGCTGTTCTGGGTGGTTGCTAGGGTGTTGCAAGGCGGTTGCTAGGGTATTCTGGGTGGTTGCGAAGGTGTTCTGGGTGGTTGCTGGTTTGTTCTGGGTGGTTGCTATGCTGTTGCTTGGTGGTTGCTAGGGTGTTCTGGTTGGTTGGAGATTTATTTTTCATGATGTCATTTCAGCCAGAAAAATATTTTACCTACTAAACATGTTTCTGGCCCAAAAGTACTAGATCTTGAACTTTCCATACATTTTCATAGACTATGTAATATAACATTCTGATGTTATATTACATAGGTCAATTTTTGACCTCCATGAATACTTTTATGGCCCACGGGTACTTGATCTGTGGGTTAATATACAGAGAGATTTACATCTCATGATGTCATTTCAGCCAGAGAAATATTTGACCTACTGAACATGTTTCTGGCCCAAAAGTTCTTGATCTTGAACTTTCCATACAGACTCATAGACTCCAATAGATGACCCTGGCAACCGCCTAGCAACATTAGCACCTAGGCAACCACATAAAAACACCATAGCAACCACCCAGAATACCCTAACAACCACCTAGCAACCACACAGAACACCCTGGTAACCGGGTGGTGAGATTTGCCACTTCAGGCTCAACTTCACATTTTCTTCTGGAAATGTGCCATAAATGTGTTCCTGGTGGTCAAAAATGTATCTATGTATATCTAATCTAACATCAGAAGAAGTCTAAAAGTTTACATTGTTTTAAACTTTTTGAGGAACCTTTGACCAGAAATGAGTTCAATGACATCACGAGAAGTAAATCTATCGGTATATTAACTCACAGATCAAGTACCCGTGGGACATAAATGTGTTCCTGGAGGTCAAAAATTGACCTATATATATCTAATATAATTGACCAATGTATATCTTATATAACATGAGAAGGAGGTCAAATATTTGTCTGGCTGAAATTACATCATGAGAAGTAAATCTCTCGGTATACTCACCCATAGATCAAGTACCCGTGGGCCATAAATGTGTTCCTGGAGGTCAAAAATTGACCTATGTATAGCTAATATAACATCAGAAGGAATCTATAAGTTTATATTGTTTTAAACTATTTTGAGGAACTTTTCACCAGAAATGAGTTCAATAGGTCAGATATGGACTTCTCTATGGCTTCTTAGGAAGCGTCTATTGGAGTCTATGAGTCTGTATGGAAAGTTCAAGATCAAGAACTTTTGGGCCAGAAACATGTTCAGTAGGTCAAATATTTGTCTGGCTGAAATGACATCATGAGATGTAAATCTCTCTGTATATTAACCCACAGATCAAGTACCTGTGGGCCATAAAAGTATTCATGGAGGTCAAAAATTGACCTATGTAGTATAACATCAGAATGTTATATTACATAGTCTATGAATATGTATGGAAAGTTCAAGATCTAGTACTTTTGGGCCAGAAACATGTTTAGTAGGTAAAATATTTTTCTGGCTGAAATGACATCATGAGAAATAAATCTCCAACCAACCAGAACACCCTAGCAACCACCAAGCAACAGCATAGCAACCACCCAGAACACCCTAGAAACAAACCAAAACAACCCAGCAACCACCCAAAACACCTTCGCAACCACCCAGAATACCCTAGCAACCACATAGCAACACCCTAGCAACCAACCAGAACACCTTCGCAACCACCCAGAATACCCTAGCAACCGCATAGCAACACCTTAGCAACCACCCAGAATACCCTAAAAAAAACCTACCAACCACCCAGAACACCGTAGCAACCTCCCAGAACACCCTAGCAACCGGGTGCTGAGATTTGCCGCTTCAAGCTCCACTTCACATTTTCTTCAGGAAATGTGCCATAAATGTGTTCATGGAGGTCAAATTTGACCTATGTATATCTAATTTAACATAAGAAGGAGTCTAAAAGTCTATATTGTTTTAAACTTTTTGAGAAACCTTTGACCCGAAATGAGTTCAATATGTCAGATATGGACTTCTCTGTGGCTTAGGAATCATCTGTTGGAGTCTATGAGTATGTTTGGAAAGTTCAAGATCAAGTACTTTTGGGCAAGAAACATGTTCAGTAGGTCAAATATTTGTCTGGCTGAAATGACATCATGAGATGTAAATCTCTTGGTATATTAACCAACAGATCCAAGTACCCGTGGGCCATAAAAGTGTTCATGGAGGTCAAAAATTGACCTATGTAATATAACATCAGAATGTTATATTACATAGTCTGTGAGTATGTGTGGAAAGTTCAAGATCAAGTATTTTTGGACCAGAAACATGTTCAGTAGGTAAAATATTTTTCTGGCTGAAATGACATCATGAGAAGTAAATCTCCAACCAACCAGAACACCCTAGCAACCACCAAGCAACAGCCTAGCAACCATCCAGAACACCCTATAAACAAACCAGAACACCCCAGCAACCATCTGGCAACACCCTAGCAACCACCATTAACACCCCAGCAATCGCCTAGCAACACCCTAGCAACCACATAGCAACACCATAGCAACCACCCAGAATACCCCAGCAACCGCCTAGCAACACCCTAGCAACCACCCAGAACACCTTAGCAACCACCCAGAATACCCTAGCAACCGCATAGCAACACCATAGCAACCACCCAGAATACCCTAAAAAAACACCTAGCAACCACCCAGAACACCGTAGCAACCTCCCAGAACACCCTAGCAACCGGTTGGATTTAGCTCTTAACTAATAAATTCTTTTGTAATATAATGTAATATGATATAAACTAATCAATATGTTTATATTGTTTGAAACCTTTTGAGGACCCTTTTACCATAACAATATAAACTTCTAGAGTCCATCTGATGTTGTATTAGCTATACATGGGTCAATTTTTGACCCATGTAACACATTTATGGCACATTTCCAGAAGAAATTGTGAAGTACTGCTTGCAGTGGCAAATCTCACCACCCGGTTGCTAGGGTGTTCCCGGTGGTTGCTACAGTGTTCTGGGTGGTTGCTAGGTGGTTGTTAGGGTATTCCGGGTGGTTGCTAGGGTGTTGCTAGGGTGTTCTGGGTGGTTACTAGGGTGTTGCTAGGTGGTTGCTAGGGTGTTCTGGGTGGTTGCTTGGGTGTTGCTAGGGTTGGTTGCTTGGTAGGGTGTTGCTAAGGTGTTCTGGGTGGTTGCTAGGTGGTTGCTAGAGTGTTGCTAAGGTGTTCTGTGTGGTTGCTAGGGTGATTTAGGTGGTTACTATGGTAGTCTGTGTGGTTCCTATGGTGTTTCTAGGTGGTTGGTAGTGTCCAAATTACTATAGAGTTTTTATAATGTTTTTGGCAATTGATTTATATATCATCAAAAGGAGCCCATAAGTTTTTCAGAAATAATTTCAATAGGTCAGATGTGGACAATTCTATATGGCCTAGGAACCATCAAAAGGAGTCTATGAGTATGTAGAAAGTTCAAAATCAAGTACACATGGGCAAGAAATACAGTCTTTAGGTCAAATATCTGTCTGGCTAAAATAACATGATAAGAGGTCATTCTGTATAGTATCCTGATTTTCAAAGAACACCTTAGCCAGAAATATGTTCAGTAGTTAAAATAAGGACTCTTGTATGGCTTCAGTAACATCAAAAGGGGTTAATGAGTATGTTTAGAATGTTCAAGATCAAGTACTCGTGGGCCAGAACTATATTCAGTAGGTCAAAAAGGAACCTATCTATAGCTCATGTAATATCAGAAGGAGTCTAAAAGTTTTTCTTGTTTAAAAACTTTTGAGGACCCTTTGACCAGACATGAGTTAAATACTTAAGATATGGACATTCTATATGCTTTAATAAGCATCAAAAGGAGTCTATGAGAATTTATACAAAAAGTTCGAGACCTAGTACTCGTCGGCAAGGACTATGTTTGTGGGTCAATGAGGAACCTCTAGGCCTAGAAAACAGTCTAAGAAGTAGCATAAGAAGTAGTCTATTTTTTATGTATAGAAAGTTCAATATCAGGTACTCGTGGAACAGATATATGTTCAGGATATGTTTAAATATCTTCCTGCTCATAAAACATCATAAGTAGTAAATATCAATGTATAGTAACCTAATGATATAGTAACCTATGTTCAGTAGGTCAAATAGGAACCTTTGTATAGCTTATATATCATCAAAAGGTGTCTAATAAGCTTATATTGCTTAAAAACTTTTGAGGTCCCTTTTACCAGAAATGAGTTCAATAACTATACTATGCACTGTAAAGCTCATGTGTTGTTTTCTCGTCTGTGCACAAATAAATTAGTTTGTAAAATAGAAATGCATGCAAAATCACGTTATATCTTTTCATTGCAACGAGGAACAAGTTAGATATGTCATGCAATGCGACGAAACACATCTCAGGTGTTTTCTTTTCATTGCACAGAGGTTAGTTAAAGCGTGCATATGCATAACGAGGAACAAGTTAGATATGTCATGCAATGCACTGAAACCCATGTTAGGTGTTTTCTTTTCACTGCAGAGAGGTTTTTGCGTGGATATGCATAACGAGAAACAAGTTATATCTATCATGCAATGCAATGAAACTCATCTTAGGTGTTTTCTTTTTATTGCACAGAGGTTAGTTATTACGTGCATATGCATAACGAGGAACAAGTTAGATATGTCAATGCACTGAAACCCATGTTAGGTGTTTTCTTTTCACTGCAGAGAGGTTACTTATTTGCGTGCATATGCATAACGAGAAACAAGTTATATCTATCATGCAATGCAATGAAACACATCTTAGGTGTTTTCTTTTTATTACACAGAGGTTAGTTATTACGTGCATATGCATTACGAGGAACAAATTAGATATGTCATGCAATGCACTGAAACCCATGTTAGGTGTTTTCTTTTCACTGCAGAAAGGTTAGCTATTTGCGTGCATATGCATAACGAGAAACAAGTTATATCTATCATGCAATGCAATGAAACACATCTTAGGTGTTTTCTTTTCATTGCACAGAGGATAGTTATTGCATGCATACATAACGAGGAACAAGTTAGATATGTCATGCAATGCAATGAAACACATCTTAGGTATTTTCTTTTCATTGCACAGAGGTTAGTTATTCCGTGCATATGAATAACGAGTAACAAGTTAGATATGTAATGCAATGCACTGAAACACATCTTAGGTGTTTTCTTTTCACTGCACAGAGCGAGTTATTGCGTGCATATGCGTAACGAGAAACAAGTTAGATCTGTCATGCAATGCACTGAAACACATCTTAGGTGTTTTCTTTTCACTGCACAGAGCGAGTTATTGCGTGTATATGCATAACGAGAAACAAGTTAGATCTGTCATGCAATGCACTGAAACACATCTTAGGTGTTTTCTTTTCACTGCACAGAGGTTAGTTATTGCGTGCATATGCATAACGAGGAACAAGTTAGATAGGTCATGCAATGCGATGAAACACATCTTAGGTGTTTTCTTTTCATTGCACAGATGATAGTTATTGCATGCATACATGACGAG
This sequence comes from Pimephales promelas, assembly GCF_988280905.1. Lineage (NCBI taxonomy): Eukaryota > Metazoa > Chordata > Actinopteri > Cypriniformes > Leuciscidae > Pimephales > Pimephales promelas. Next base: position 15,206,016 of record NC_142776.1, on the reverse strand, counting down.
GAACAAGTTAGATTAGGTCATGCAATGCATTGAAACACATCTTAGTTGTTTTCTTTTCATTGCACAGAGGTTATTGCGTGCATATGCATAACGAGGAACAAGTTAGATATGTCATGCAATGCAATGAAACACATCTTAGGTGTTTTCTTTTCATTGCACAGAGGTTAGTTATTCCGTGCATATGAATAACGAGTAACAAGTTAGATATATCATGTAATGCACTGAAACACATCTTAGGTGTTTTCTTTTCACTGCACAGAGCGAGTTATTGCGTGCATATGCATTAACGAAAAACAAGTTAGATCTGTCATGCAATGCACTGAAACACATCTTAGGTGTTTTCTTTTCACTGCACAGAGGTTAGTTATTGCTTGCATGTGCATAACGAGGAACAAGTTAGATAGGTCATGCAATGCGATGAAACACATCTTAGGTGTTTTCTTTTCATTGCACAGAGGATAGTTATTGCATGCATACATAACGAGGAACAAGTTAGATAGGTCATGCAATGCATTGAAACACATCTTAGTTGTTTTCTTTTCACTGCACAGAGCGAGTTATTGCGTGCATATGCATAACGAGAAACAAGTTAGATCTGTCATGCAATGCACTGAAACACATCTTAGGTGTTTTCTTTTCACTGCACAGAGGTTAGTTATTGCTTGCATATGCATAACGAGGAACAAGTTAGATAGGTCATGCAATGCGATGAAACACATCTTAGGTGTTTTCTTTTCATTGCACAGAGGATAGTTATTGCATGCATACATAACGAGGAACAAGTTAGATAGGTCATGCAATGCATTGAAACACATCTTAGTTGTTTTCTTTTCACTGCACAGAGCGAGTTATTGCGTGCATATGCATAACGAGAAACAAGTTAGATCTGTCATGCAATGCACTGAAACACATCTTAGGTGTTTTCTTTTCACTGCACAGAGCGAGTTATTGCGTGTATATGCATAACGAGAAACAAGTTAGATCTGTCATGCAATGCACTGAAACACATCTTAGGTGTTTTCTTTTCACTGCACAGAGGTTAGTTATTGCGTGCATATGTATAACGAGGAACAAGTTAGATATGTCATGCAATGCAATGAAACACATCTTAGGTGTTTTCTTTTCATTGGACAGAGGTTAGTTCTCGTGTGCATATGCAATGCAATCCTAAAGCACAAGCATTGCAAATCTCTTCGTTGCACAAGGAACAAGTCAAAACAGAAATTAATTAGTTGTAGAATGGAAATGCATGGAAAAGCACGCGTGTTTTATCTTTTCTTTTCATTGCAAAGAATTCATTTCATACAATTGCTTTTCATTCATGCAATCCAATGAAACTAGATATTAGGTGTTTTCTTTTCATTGCACAGAGAAACATGTTAGTTATTGCGTGCATATTCTTTAATGCACAACGTTAGACGTTAGATGTGTTTTCGTTGAACAACGGAATGAGTTAGATATTGAATGCGTTCCTCTGTTGCACAAAGGAACGAGTAAGTTATTGCATTGCACGACCGCTCAAGTGATGTTTTTTCGTCAGTGCACAAAAGAATTAGTAGTAGAATCCATGCGAAAGAGTCAAAGGGTCCTCAAAGGTTTTAATAAATATTAACTTATTGACTTTTGATGATTTGTAAGCTATAGATAGGTTCCTTTTTGTCCTAGTGAACATATTTCTGGCTCACGGGTACTTGATTCTAAGCCAAAGAGAAGTCCATATCTGACCTATTGTACTAATTTCTGGTCTATGTTTCCTCAAATGTTTTTAAATAATATCAACTGATAGACTCAATTTGATGTTATATACATAGGTTCCTTTTTGACCTACTGAACATGTTTCTAGCCTATGGGTAAATAATTGATCCTTCTCATGATGTTATTTCAGCCAGAAAGATATTTGACCTACTGAACATATTTCTGGCCCAAAAGTACTTGATCTTGAACTTTCCATACATACTCATAGACTCCAATAAATGCTTCCTAAGCCATGGACAAGTCCATATCTGACCTTTTGAACTAATTTCTGGTAAAAGGTTCCTCAAAAACTTTAAAACGATATAAACTTATAGACTCCTTCTGATGTTATATTACATAGGTCAATTTTTGACCTCCAGGAACACTTTTATGGCCCACGGGTCCTTGGTATGTGGGTTATTATACCGAGAGATTTACTTCTCATGATGTCATTTCAGCCAGACAAAAATTTGACCTACTGAACATGTTTCTGGCCCAAAAGTACTTGATCTTGAACTTTCCAAACATACTCATAGACTCAACAGATGCTTTCTAAGCCATAGAGAAGTCCATATCTGACCTATTGAACTCATTTCTGGTCAAAGGATCCTCAAAAGGTTTTAAACAATATAAACTTATAGACTCCTGATGTTACATTAGCTATACATAGGTCAATTTTTGACCTTCAGAAACCAGTTATGGTCCACGGGTATTTGATGTTTGGGTTAATGTACCGAGAGCTTTGCTTCTCATGATGTAATTTCAGCCATAAATATATTTGACCTACTGAACATATATCTGGCCCAAAAGTACTTGACCTTTTACTTTCCATTCATACTCATAGACTCCAACAGATGCTTCCTAAGCCATAGAGAAGTCCATATCTGACATATTGAACTAATTTCTGGTCAAAGATTTCTCAAAAAGTTTAAAACAATATAAACTTTTAGACTCCTTCTGATGTTATATTAGATATACATAGGTCAATTTTGACCTCCATGAACACATTTATGGCACATTTCCAGAAGAAAATGTGAAGTGCTTGAAGCGGCAAATCTCAGCACCCGGTTGCTAGGTTGTTCTGGGAGGTTGCTACGGTGTTCTGGGTGGTTGCTGGGTGTTTTTTTTTAGGGTATTCTTGGTGGTTGCTATGGCGTTGCTATGCGGTTCTTAGGGTATTCTGGGTGGTTGCGAAGGTGTTCTGGGTGGTTGCTAGGGTGTTGATATGTGGTTGCTAGTGTATTCTGGGTGGTTGCGAAGCTGTTCTGGGTGGTTGCTAGGGTGTTGCTAGGCGGTTGCTAGGGTATTCTGGACGGTTGCGAAGGTGATCTGGGTGGTTGCTGGGTTGTTTTGGTTTGTTTCTAGGGTGTTCTGGGTGGTTGCTATGATGTTGCTTGGTGGTTGCTAGGGTGTTCTGGTTGGTTGGAGATTTATTTCTCATGATGTCATTTCAGCCAGAAAAATATTTTACCTACTAAACATGTTTCTGGCCCAAAAGTACTAGATCTTGAACTTTCCATACATATTCATAGACTATGTAATATAACATTCTGATGTTATATTACATAGGTCAATTTTTGACCTCCATGAATACTTTTATGGTCCACGGGTACTTGATCTGTGGGTTAATATACAGAGAGATTTACATCTCATGATGTCATTTCAGCCAGAGAAATATTTGACCTACTGAACATGTTTCTGGCCCAAAAGTTCTTGATCTTGAACTTTCCATACAGACTCATAGACTCCAATAGATGCTTCCTAAGAAGCCATAGAGAAGTCCATATCTGACCTATTGAACTCATTTCTGGTGAAAAGTTCCTCAAAATAGTTTAAAACAATATAAACTTATAGATTCCTTCTGATGTTATATTAGCTATACATAGGTCAATTTTTGACCTCCAGGAACACATTTATGTCCCACGGGTACTTGATCTGTGGGTTAATATACCGATAGATTTACTTCTCGTGATCTCATTGAACTCATTTCTGGTCAAAGGTTTCTCAAAAAGTTTAAAACAATATAGACTTTTAGACTCCTTCTGATGTTATATTAGATATACATAGGTCAATTTTGACCTCCATGAACACATTTATGGCACATTTCCTGAAGAAAATGTGAAGTGGAGCTTGAAGTGCCAAATCTCATCAACCGGTTGCTAGGGTGTTCTGGGAGGTTGCTACCGTGTTTTGGGTGGTTGGTAGTTTTTTTTTAGGGTATTCTGGGTAGTTGCTATGGTGTTGCTATGCGGTTGCTAGGGTATTCTGGGTGGTTGCGAAGGTGTTCTGGGTGGTTGCTAGGGTGTTGATATGTGGTTGCTAGTGTATTCTGGGTGGTTGCGAAGCTGTTCTGGGTGGTTGCTAGGGTGTTGTTAGGCGGTTGCTAGGGTATTCTGGACGGTTGCGAAGGTGTTCTGGGTGGTTGCTGGGTTGTTTTGGTTTGTTTCTAGGGTGTTCTGGGTGGTTGCTATGATGTTGCTTGGTGGTTGCTAGGGTGTTCTGGTTGGTTGGACATTTATTTCTCATGATGTCATTTCAGCCAGAAAAATATTTTACCTACTAAACATGTTTCTGGCCCAAAAGTACTAGATCTTGAACTTTCCATACATATTCATAGACTATGTAATATAACATTCTGATGTTATATTACATAGGTCAATTTTTGACCTCCATGAATACTTTTATGGCCCACGGGTACTTGATCTGTGTGTTAATGTACCGAGAGATTTACATCTCATGATGTCATTTCATCCAGACAAATATTTGACCTACTGAACATGTTTCTGGTCCAAAAGTTCTTGATCTTGAACTTTCCATACAGACTCATAGACTCCAATAGATGCTTCCTAAGAAGCCATAGAGAAGTCCATATCTGACATATTGAACTCATTTCTGGTCAAGGGTTTCTCAAATAGTTTAAAACAATATAGACTTTTAGACTCCTTCTGATGTTATATTAGATATACATAGGTCAAATTTGACCTCCATGAACACATTTATGGCACATTTCCTGAAGAAAATGTGAAGTGGAGCTTGAAGCGGCAAATCTCAGCACCCGGTTGCTAGGGTGTTCTGGGAGGTTGCTACGGTGTTCTGGGTGGTTGGTAGGTTTTTTTTAGGGTATTCTGGGTGGTTGCTATGGTGTTGCTATGCGGTTGCTAGGGTGTTCTGGGAGGTTGCTACGGTGTTCTGGGTGGTTGGTAGGTTTTTTTTAGGGTATTCTGGGTGGTTGCTATGGTGTTGCTATGCGGTTGCTAGGGTATTCTGGGTGGTTGCGAAGGTGTTCTGGGTGGTTGCTAGGGTGTTGCTATGTGGTTGCTAGGGTATTCTGGGTGGTTGTGAAGCTGTTCTGGGTGGTTGCTAGGGTGTTGCAAGGCGGTTGCTAGGGTATTCTGGGTGGTTGCGAAGGTGTTCTGGGTGGTTGCTGGTTTGTTCTGGGTGGTTGCTATGCTGTTGCTTGGTGGTTGCTAGGGTGTTCTGGTTGGTTGGAGATTTATTTTTCATGATGTCATTTCAGCCAGAAAAATATTTTACCTACTAAACATGTTTCTGGCCCAAAAGTACTAGATCTTGAACTTTCCATACATTTTCATAGACTATGTAATATAACATTCTGATGTTATATTACATAGGTCAATTTTTGACCTCCATGAATACTTTTATGGCCCACGGGTACTTGATCTGTGGGTTAATATACAGAGAGATTTACATCTCATGATGTCATTTCAGCCAGAGAAATATTTGACCTACTGAACATGTTTCTGGCCCAAAAGTTCTTGATCTTGAACTTTCCATACAGACTCATAGACTCCAATAGATGACCCTGGCAACCGCCTAGCAACATTAGCACCTAGGCAACCACATAAAAACACCATAGCAACCACCCAGAATACCCTAACAACCACCTAGCAACCACACAGAACACCCTGGTAACCGGGTGGTGAGATTTGCCACTTCAGGCTCAACTTCACATTTTCTTCTGGAAATGTGCCATAAATGTGTTCCTGGTGGTCAAAAATGTATCTATGTATATCTAATCTAACATCAGAAGAAGTCTAAAAGTTTACATTGTTTTAAACTTTTTGAGGAACCTTTGACCAGAAATGAGTTCAATGACATCACGAGAAGTAAATCTATCGGTATATTAACTCACAGATCAAGTACCCGTGGGACATAAATGTGTTCCTGGAGGTCAAAAATTGACCTATATATATCTAATATAATTGACCAATGTATATCTTATATAACATGAGAAGGAGGTCAAATATTTGTCTGGCTGAAATTACATCATGAGAAGTAAATCTCTCGGTATACTCACCCATAGATCAAGTACCCGTGGGCCATAAATGTGTTCCTGGAGGTCAAAAATTGACCTATGTATAGCTAATATAACATCAGAAGGAATCTATAAGTTTATATTGTTTTAAACTATTTTGAGGAACTTTTCACCAGAAATGAGTTCAATAGGTCAGATATGGACTTCTCTATGGCTTCTTAGGAAGCGTCTATTGGAGTCTATGAGTCTGTATGGAAAGTTCAAGATCAAGAACTTTTGGGCCAGAAACATGTTCAGTAGGTCAAATATTTGTCTGGCTGAAATGACATCATGAGATGTAAATCTCTCTGTATATTAACCCACAGATCAAGTACCTGTGGGCCATAAAAGTATTCATGGAGGTCAAAAATTGACCTATGTAGTATAACATCAGAATGTTATATTACATAGTCTATGAATATGTATGGAAAGTTCAAGATCTAGTACTTTTGGGCCAGAAACATGTTTAGTAGGTAAAATATTTTTCTGGCTGAAATGACATCATGAGAAATAAATCTCCAACCAACCAGAACACCCTAGCAACCACCAAGCAACAGCATAGCAACCACCCAGAACACCCTAGAAACAAACCAAAACAACCCAGCAACCACCCAAAACACCTTCGCAACCACCCAGAATACCCTAGCAACCACATAGCAACACCCTAGCAACCAACCAGAACACCTTCGCAACCACCCAGAATACCCTAGCAACCGCATAGCAACACCTTAGCAACCACCCAGAATACCCTAAAAAAAACCTACCAACCACCCAGAACACCGTAGCAACCTCCCAGAACACCCTAGCAACCGGGTGCTAAGATTTGCCGCTTCAAGCTCCACTTCACATTTTCTTCAGGAAATGTGCCATAAATGTGTTCATGGAGGTCAAATTTGACCTATGTATATCTAATTTAACATAAGAAGGAGTCTAAAAGTCTATATTGTTTTAAACTTTTTGAGAAACCTTTGACCCGAAATGAGTTCAATATGTCAGATATGGACTTCTCTGTGGCTTAGGAATCATCTGTTGGAGTCTATGAGTATGTTTGGAAAGTTCAAGATCAAGTACTTTTGGGCAAGAAACATGTTCAGTAGGTCAAATATTTGTCTGGCTGAAATGACATCATGAGATGTAAATCTCTTGGTATATTAACCAACAGATCCAAGTACCCGTGGGCCATAAAAGTGTTCATGGAGGTCAAAAATTGACCTATGTAATATAACATCAGAATGTTATATTACATAGTCTGTGAGTATGTGTGGAAAGTTCAAGATCAAGTATTTTTGGACCAGAAACATGTTCAGTAGGTAAAATATTTTTCTGGCTGAAATGACATCATGAGAAGTAAATCTCCAACCAACCAGAACACCCTAGCAACCACCAAGCAACAGCCTAGCAACCATCCAGAACACCCTATAAACAAACCAGAACACCCCAGCAACCATCTGGCAACACCCTAGCAACCACCATTAACACCCCAGCAATCGCCTAGCAACACCATAGCAACCACCCAGAATACCCTAAAAAAACACCTAGCAACCACCCAGAACACCGTAGCAACCTCCCAGAACACCCTAGCAACCGGTTGGATTTAGCTCTTAACTAATAAATTCTTTTGTAATATAATGTAATATGATATAAACTAATCAATATGTTTATATTGTTTGAAACCTTTTGAGGACCCTTTTACCATAACAATATAAACTTCTAGAGTCCATCTGATGTTGTATTAGCTATACATGGGTCAATTTTTGACCCATGTAACACATTTATGGCACATTTCCAGAAGAAATTGTGAAGTACTGCTTGCAGTGGCAAATCTCACCACCCGGTTGCTAGGGTGTTCCCGGTGGTTGCTACAGTGTTCTGGGTGGTTGCTAGGTGGTTGTTAGGGTATTCCGGGTGGTTGCTAGGGTGTTGCTAGGGTGTTCTGGGTGGTTACTAGGGTGTTGCTAGGTGGTTGCTAGGGTGTTCTGGGTGGTTGCTTGGGTGTTGCTAGGGTTGGTTGCTTGGTAGGGTGTTGCTAAGGTGTTCTGGGTGGTTGCTAGGTGGTTGCTAGAGTGTTGCTAAGGTGTTCTGTGTGGTTGCTAGGGTGATTTAGGTGGTTACTATGGTAGTCTGTGTGGTTCCTATGGTGTTTCTAGGTGGTTGGTAGTGTCCAAATTACTATAGAGTTTTTATAATGTTTTTGGCAATTGATTTATATATCATCAAAAGGAGCCCATAAGTTTTTCAGAAATAATTTCAATAGGTCAGATGTGGACAATTCTATATGGCCTAGGAACCATCAAAAGGAGTCTATGAGTATGTAGAAAGTTCAAAATCAAGTACACATGGGCAAGAAATACAGTCTTTAGGTCAAATATCTGTCTGGCTAAAATAACATGATAAGAGGTCATTCTGTATAGTATCCTGATTTTCAAAGAACACCTTAGCCAGAAATATGTTCAGTAGTTAAAATAAGGACTCTTGTATGGCTTCAGTAACATCAAAAGGGGTTAATGAGTATGTTTAGAATGTTCAAGATCAAGTACTCGTGGGCCAGAACTATATTCAGTAGGTCAAAAAGGAACCTATCTATAGCTCATGTAATATCAGAAGGAGTCTAAAAGTTTTTCTTGTTTAAAAACTTTTGAGGACCCTTTGACCAGACATGAGTTAAATACTTAAGATATGGACATTCTATATGCTTTAATAAGCATCAAAAGGAGTCTATGAGAATTTATACAAAAAGTTCGAGACCTAGTACTCGTCGGCAAGGACTATGTTTGTGGGTCAATGAGGAACCTCTAGGCCTAGAAAACAGTCTAAGAAGTAGCATAAGAAGTAGTCTATTTTTTATGTATAGAAAGTTCAATATCAGGTACTCGTGGAACAGATATATGTTCAGGATATGTTTAAATATCTTCCTGCTCATAAAACATCATAAGTAGTAAATATCAATGTATAGTAACCTAATGATATAGTAACCTATGTTCAGTAGGTCAAATAGGAACCTTTGTATAGCTTATATATCATCAAAAGGTGTCTAATAAGCTTATATTGCTTAAAAACTTTTGAGGTCCCTTTTACCAGAAATGAGTTCAATAACTATACTATGCACTGTAAAGCTCATGTGTTGTTTTCTCGTCTGTGCACAAATAAATTAGTTTGTAAAATAGAAATGCATGCAAAATCACGTTATATCTTTTCATTGCAACGAGGAACAAGTTAGATATGTCATGCAATGCGACGAAACACATCTCAGGTGTTTTCTTTTCATTGCACAGAGGTTAGTTAAAGCGTGCATATGCATAACGAGGAACAAGTTAGATATGTCATGCAATGCACTGAAACCCATGTTAGGTGTTTTCTTTTCACTGCAGAGAGGTTTTTGCGTGGATATGCATAACGAGAAACAAGTTATATCTATCATGCAATGCAATGAAACTCATCTTAGGTGTTTTCTTTTTATTGCACAGAGGTTAGTTATTACGTGCATATGCATAACGAGGAACAAGTTAGATATGTCAATGCACTGAAACCCATGTTAGGTGTTTTCTTTTCACTGCAGAGAGGTTACTTATTTGCGTGCATATGCATAACGAGAAACAAGTTATATCTATCATGCAATGCAATGAAACACATCTTAGGTGTTTTCTTTTTATTACACAGAGGTTAGTTATTACGTGCATATGCATTACGAGGAACAAATTAGATATGTCATGCAATGCACTGAAACCCATGTTAGGTGTTTTCTTTTCACTGCAGAAAGGTTAGCTATTTGCGTGCATATGCATAACGAGAAACAAGTTATATCTATCATGCAATGCAATGAAACACATCTTAGGTGTTTTCTTTTCATTGCACAGAGGATAGTTATTGCATGCATACATAACGAGGAACAAGTTAGATATGTCATGCAATGCAATGAAACACATCTTAGGTATTTTCTTTTCATTGCACAGAGGTTAGTTATTCCGTGCATATGAATAACGAGTAACAAGTTAGATATGTAATGCAATGCACTGAAACACATCTTAGGTGTTTTCTTTTCACTGCACAGAGCGAGTTATTGCGTGCATATGCGTAACGAGAAACAAGTTAGATCTGTCATGCAATGCACTGAAACACATCTTAGGTGTTTTCTTTTCACTGCACAGAGCGAGTTATTGCGTGTATATGCATAACGAGAAACAAGTTAGATCTGTCATGCAATGCACTGAAACACATCTTAGGTGTTTTCTTTTCACTGCACAGAGGTTAGTTATTGCGCGCATATGCATAACGAGGAACAAGTTAGATAGGTCATGCAATGCGATGAAACACATCTTAGGTGTTTTCTTTTCATTGCACAGATGATAGTTATTGCATGCATACATGACGAGGAACAAGTTAGATTAGGTCATGCAATGCATTGAAACACATCTTAGTTGTTTTCTTTTCATTGCACAGAGGTTATTGCGTGCATATGCATAACGAGGAACAAGTTAGATATGTCATGCAATGCAATGAAACACATCTTAGGTGTTTTCTTTTCATTGCACAGAGGTTAGTTATTCCGTGCATATGAATAACGAGTAACAAGTTAGATATATCATGTAATGCACTGAAACACATCTTAGGTGTTTTCTTTTCACTGCACAGAGCGAGTTATTGCGTGCATATGCATTAACGAAAAACAAGTTAGATCTGTCATGCAATGCACTGAAACACATCTTAGGTGTTTTCTTTTCACTGCACAGAGGTTAGTTATTGCTTGCATGTGCATAACGAGGAACAAGTTAGATAGGTCATGCAATGCGATGAAACACATCTTAGGTGTTTTCTTTTCATTGCACAGAGGATAGTTATTGCATGCATACATAACGAGGAACAAGTTAGATAGGTCATGCAATGCATTGAAACACATCTTAGTTGTTTTCTTTTCACTGCACAGAGCGAGTTATTGCGTGCATATGCTTAACGAGAAACAAGTTAGATCTGTCATGCAATGCACTGAAACACATCTTAGGTGTTTTCTTTTCACTGCACAGAGCGAGTTATTGCGTGCATATGCATAACGAGAAACAAGTTAGATCTGTCATGCAATGCACTGAAACACATCTTAGGTGTTTTCTTTTCACTGCACAGAGGTTAGTTATTGCTTGCATATGCATAACGAGGAACAAGTTAGATAGGTCATGCAATGCGATGAAACACATCTTAGGTGTTTTCTTTTCATTGCACAGAGGATAGTTATTGCATGCATACATAACGAGGAACAAGTTAGATAGGTCATGCAATGCATTGAAACACATCTTAGTTGTTTTCTTTTCACTGCACAGAGCGAGTTATTGCGTGCATATGCATAACGAGAAACAAGTTAGATCTGTCATGCAATGCACTGAAACACATCTTAGGTGTTTTCTTTTCACTGCACAGAGCGAGTTATTGCGTGTATATGCATAACGAGAAACAAGTTAGATCTGTCATGCAATGCACTGAAACACATCTTAGGTGTTTTCTTTTCACTGCACAGAGGTTAGTTATTGCGTGCATATGTATAACGAGGAACAAGTTAGATATGTCATGCAATGCAATGAAACACATCTTAGGTGTTTTCTTTTCATTGGACAGAGGTTAGTTCTCGTGTGCATATGCAATGCAATCCTAAAGCACAAGCATTGCAAATCTCTTCGTTGCACAAGGAACAAGTCAAAACAGAAATTAATTAGTTGTAGAATGGAAATGCATGGAAAAGCACGCGTGTTTTATCTTTTCTTTTCATTGCAAAGAATTCATTTCATACAATTGCTTTTCATTCATGCAATCCAATGAAACTAGATATTAGGTGTTTTCTTTTCATTGCACAGAGAAACATGTTAGTTATTGCGTGCATATTCTTTAATGCACAACGTTAGACGTTAGATGTGTTTTCGTTGAACAACGGAATGAGTTAGATATTGAATGCGTTCCTCTGTTGCACAAAGGAACGAGTAAGTTATTGCATTGCACGACCGCTCAAGTGATGTTTTTTCGTCAGTGCACAAAAGAATTAGTAGTAGAATCCATGCGAAAGAGTCAAAGGGTCCTCAAAGGTTTTAATAAATATTAACTTATTGACTTTTGATGATTTGTAAGCTATAGATAGGTTCCTTTTTGTCCTAGTGAACATATTTCTGGCTCACGGGTACTTGATTCTAAGCCAAAGAGAAGTCCATATCTGACCTATTGTACTAATTTCTGGTCTATGTTTCCTCAAATGTTTTTAAATAATATCAACTGATAGACTCAATTTGATGTTATATACATAGGTTCCTTTTTGACCTACTGAACATGTTTCTAGCCTATGGGTAAATAATTGATCCTTCTCATGATGTTATTTCAGCCAGAAAGATATTTGACCTACTGAACATATTTCTGGCCCAAAAGTACTTGATCTTGAACTTTCCATACATACTCATAGACTCCAATAAATGCTTCCTAAGCCATGGACAAGTCCATATCTGACCTTTTGAACTAATTTCTGGTCAAAGGTTCCTCAAAAACTTTAAAACGATATAAACTTATAGACTCCTTCTGATGTTATATTACACAGGTCAATTTTTGACCTCCAGGAACACTTTTATGGCCCACGGGTCCTTGGTATGTGGGTTATTATACCGAGAGATTTACTTCTCATGATGTCATTTCAGCCAGACAAAAATTTGACCTACTGAACATGTTTCTGGCCCAAAAGTACTTGATCTTGAACTTTCCAAACATACTCATAGACTCAACAGATGCTTTCTAAGCCATAGAGAAGTCCATATCTGACCTATTGAACTCATTTCTGGTCAAAGGATCCTCAAAAGGTTTTAAACAATATAAACTTATAGACTCCTGATGTTACATTAGCTATACATAGGTCAATTTTTGACCTTCAGAAACCAGTTATGGTCCACGGGTATTTGATGTTTGGGTTAATGTACCGAGAGCTTTGCTTCTCATGATGTAATTTCAGCCATAAATATATTTGACCTACTGAACATATATCTGGCCCAAAAGTACTTGACCTTGTACTTTCCAATCATACTCATAGACTCCAACAGATGCTTCCTAAGCCATAGAGAAGTCCATATCTGACATATTGAACTAATTTCTGGTCAAAGATTTCTCAAAAAGTTTAAAACAATATAAACTTTTAGACTCCTTCTGATGTTATATTAGATATACATAGGTCAATTTTGACCTCCATGAACACATTTATGGCACATTTCCAGAAGAAAATGTGAAGTGCTTGAAGCGGCAAATCTCAGCACCCGGTTGCTAGGTTGTTCTGGGAGGTTGCTACGGTGTTCTGGGTGGTTGCTGGGTGTTTTTTTTTAGGGTATTCTTGGTGGTTGCTATGGCGTTGCTATGCGGTTCTTAGGGTATTCTGGGTGGTTGCGAAGGTGTTCTGGGTGGTTGCTAGGGTGTTGATATGTGGTTGCTAGTGTATTCTGGGTGGTTGCGAAGCTGTTCTGGGTGGTTGCTAGGGTGTTGCTAGGCGGTTGCTAGGGTATTCTGGACGGTTGCGAAGGTGATCTGGGTGGTTGCTGGGTTGTTTTGGTTTGTTTCTAGGGTGTTCTGGGTGGTTGCTATGATGTTGCTTGGTGGTTGCTAGGGTGTTCTGGTTGGTTGGAGATTTATTTCTCATGATGTCATTTCAGCCAGAAAAATATTTTACCTACTAAACATGTTTCTGGCCCAAAAGTACTAGATCTTGAACTTTCCATACATATTCATAGACTATGTAATATAACATTCTGATGTTATATTACATAGGTCAATTTTTGACCTCCATGAATACTTTTATGGTCCACGGGTACTTGATCTGTGGGTTAATATACAGAGAGATTTACATCTCATGATGTCATTTCAGCCAGAGAAATATTTGACCTACTGAACATGTTTCTGGCCCAAAAGTTCTTGATCTTGAACTTTCCATACAGACTCATAGACTCCAATAGATGCTTCCTAAGAAGCCATAGAGAAGTCCATATCTGACCTATTGAACTCATTTCTGGTGAAAAGTTCCTCAAAATAGTTTAAAACAATATAAACTTATAGATTCCTTCTGATGTTATATTAGCTATACATAGGTCAATTTTTGACCTCCAGGAACACATTTATGTCCCACGGGTACTTGATCTGTGGGTTAATATACCGATAGATTTACTTCTCGTGATCTCATTGAACTCATTTCTTGTCAAAGGTTTCTCAAAAAGTTTAAAACAATGTAAACTTTTAGACTTCTTCTGATGTTATATTAGATATACATAGATCAATTTTTGACCACCAGGAACACATTTATGGCACCTTTCCAAAAGAAAATATGAAGTGGAGCTTGAAGCGGCAAATCTCAGCACCCGGTTGCTAGGGTGTTCTGGGAGGTTGCTACGGTGTTCTGGGTGGTTGCTAGGTGGTTTTTTTTAGGGTATTCTGGGTGGTTGCTATGGTGTTGCTATGCGGTTGCTAGGGTATTCTGGGTGGTTGCGAAGGTGTTCTGGGTGGTTGCTAGGGTGTTGCTATGTGGTTGCTAGGGTGTTGCTAGGCGATTGCTGGGGTGTTAATGGTGGTTGCTAGGGTGTTGCCAGATGGTTGCTGGGGTGTTCTGGTTTGTTTATAGGGTGTTCTGGATGGTTGCTAGGCTGTTGCTTGGTGGTTGCTAGGGTGTTCTGGTTGGTTGGAGATTTACTTCTTATGATGTCATTTCAGCCAGAAAAATATTTTACCTACTGAACATGTTTCTGGTCCAAAAATACTTGATCTTGAACTTTCCACACATACTCACAGACTATGTAATATAACATTCTGATGTTATATTACATAGGTCAATTTTTGACCTCCATGAACACTTTTATGGCCCACGGGTACTTGGATCTGTTGGTTAATATATCAAGAGATTTACATCTCATGATGTCATTTCAGCCAGACAAATATTTGACTTACTGAACATGTTTCTTGCCCAAAAGTACTTGATCTTGAACTTTCCAAACATACTCATAGACTCCAACAGATGATTCCTAAGCCACAGAGAAGTCCATATCTGACATATTGAACTCATTTCGGGTCAAAGGTTTCTCAAAAAGTTTAAAACAATATAGACTTTTAGACTCCTTCTGATGTTATATTAGATATACATAGGTCAATTTTGACCTCCATGAACACATTTATGGCACATTTCCTGAAGAAAATGTGAAGTGGAGCTTGAAGCGCCAAATCTCAGCACCCGGTTGCTAGGGTGTTCTGGGAGGTTGCTACGGTGTTCTGGGTGGTTGGTAGGTTTTTTTTAGGGTATTCTGGGTGGTTGCTAAGGTGTTGCTATGCGGTTGCTAGGGTATTCTGGGTGGTTGCGAAGGTGTTCTGGGTGGTTGCTAGGGTGTTGCTATGTGCTTGCTAGGGTATTCTGGGTGGTTGCGAAGCTGTTCGGGGTGGTTGCTAGGGTGTTGCAAGGCGGTTGCTAGGGTATTCTGGGTGGTTGCGAAGGTGTTCTGGGTGGTTGCTGGGTTGTTTTGGTTTGTTTCTAGGGTGTTCTGGGTGGTTGCTATGCTGTTGCTTGGTGGTTGCTAGGGTGTTCTGGTTGGTTGGAGATTTATTTCTCATGATGTCATTTCAGCCAGAAAAATATTTTACCTACTAAACATGTTTCTGGCCCAAAAGTACTAGATCTTGAACTTTCCATACATATTCATAGACTATGTAATATAACATTCTGATGTTATATTACATAGGTCAATTTTTGACCTCCATGAATACTTTTATGGCCCACGGGTACTTGATCTGTGTGTTAATGTACCGAGAGATTTACATCTCATGATGTCATTTCATCCAGACAAATATTTGACCTACTGAACATGTTTCTGGTCCAAAAGTTCTTGATCTTGAACTTTCCATACAGACTCATAGACTCCAATAGATGCTTCCTAAGAAGCCATAGAGAAGTCCATATCTGACATATTGAACTCATTTCTGGTCAAGGGTTTCTCAAATAGTTTAAAACAATATAGACTTTTAGACTCCTTCTGATGTTATATTAGATATACATAGGTCAAATTTGACCTCCATGAACACATTTATGGCACATTTCCTGAAGAAAATGTGAAGTGGAGCTTGAAGCGGCAAATCTCAGCACCCGGTTGCTAGGGTGTTCTGGGAGGTTGCTACGGTGTTCTGGGTGGTTGGTAGGTTTTTTTTAGGGTATTCTGGGTGGTTGCTATGGTGTTGCTATGCGGTTGCTAGGGTGTTCTGGGAGGTTGCTACGGTGTTCTGGGTGGTTGGTAGGTTTTTTTTAGGGTATTCTGGGTGGTTGCTATGGTGTTGCTATGCGGTTGCTAGGGTATTCTGGGTGGTTGCGAAGGTGTTCTGGGTGGTTGCTAGGGTGTTGCTATGTGGTTGCTAGGGTATTCTGGGTGGTTGTGAAGCTGTTCTGGGTGGTTGCTAGGGTGTTGCAAGGCGGTTGCTAGGGTATTCTGGGTGGTTGCGAAGGTGTTCTGGGTGGTTGCTGGTTTGTTCTGGGTGGTTGCTATGCTGTTGCTTGGTGGTTGCTAGGGTGTTCTGGTTGGTTGGAGATTTATTTTTCATGATGTCATTTCAGCCAGAAAAATATTTTACCTACTAAACATGTTTCTGGCCCAAAAGTACTAGATCTTGAACTTTCCATACATTTTCATAGACTATGTAATATAACATTCTGATGTTATATTACATAGGTCAATTTTTGACCTCCATGAATACTTTTATGGCCCACGGGTACTTGATCTGTGGGTTAATATACAGAGAGATTTACATCTCATGATGTCATTTCAGCCAGAGAAATATTTGACCTACTGAACATGTTTCTGGCCCAAAAGTTCTTGATCTTGAACTTTCCATACAGACTCATAGACTCCAATAGATGACCCTGGCAACCGCCTAGCAACATTAGCACCTAGGCAACCACATAAAAACACCATAGCAACCACCCAGAATACCCTAACAACCACCTAGCAACCACACAGAACACCCTGGTCATTTGGAAGATTTGCCACTTCAGGCTCAACTTCACATTTTCTTCTGGAAATGTGCCATAAATGTGTTCCTGGTGGTCAAAAATGTATCTATGTATATCTAATCTAACATCAGAAGAAGTCTAAAAGTTTACATTGTTTTAAACTTTTTGAGGAACCTTTGACCAGAAATGAGTTCAATGACATCACGAGAAGTAAATCTATCGGTATATTAACTCACAGATCAAGTACCCGTGGGACATAAATGTGTTCCTGGAGGTCAAAAATTGACCTATATATATCTAATATAATTGACCAATGTATATCTTATATAACATGAGAAGGAGGTCAAATATTTGTCTGGCTGAAATTACATCATGAGAAGTAAATCTCTCGGTATACTCACCCATAGATCAAGTACCCGTGGGCCATAAATGTGTTCCTGGAGGTCAAAAATTGACCTATGTATAGCTAATATAACATCAGAAGGAATCTTTATATTGTTTTAAACTATTTTGAGGAACTTTTCACCAGAAATGAGTTCAATAGGTCAGATATGGACTTCTCTATGGCTTCTTAGGAAGCGTCTATTGGAGTCTATGAGTCTGTATGGAAAGTTCAAGATCAAGAACTTTTGGGCCAGAAACATGTTCAGTAGGTCAAATATTTGTCTGGCTGAAATGACATCATGAGATGTAAATCTCTCTGTATATTAACCCACAGATCAAGTACCTGTGGGCCATAAAAGTATTCATGGAGGTCAAAAATTGACCTATGTAGTATAACATCAGAATGTTATATTACATAGTCTATGAATATGTATGGAAAGTTCAAGATCTAGTACTTTTGGGCCAGAAACATGTTTAGTAGGTAAAATATTTTTCTGGCTGAAATGACATCATGAGAAATAAATCTCCAACCAACCAGAACACCCTAGCAACCACCAAGCAACAGCATAGCAACCACCCAGAACACCCTAGAAACAAACCAAAACAACCCAGCAACCACCCAAAACACCTTCGCAACCACCCAGAATACCCTAGCAACCACATAGCAACACCCTAGCAACCAACCAGAACACCTTCGCAACCACCCAGAATACCCTAGCAACCGCATAGCAACACCTTAGCAACCACCCAGAATACCCTAAAAAAACCTACCAACCACCCAGAACACCGTAGCAACCTCCCAGAACACCCTAGCAACCGGGTGCTAAGATTTGCCGCTTCAAGCTCCACTTCACATTTTCTTCAGGAAATGTGCCATAAATGTGTTCATGGAGGTCAAATTTGACCTATGTATATCTAATTTAACATAAGAAGGAGTCTAAAAGTCTATATTGTTTTAAACTTTTTGAGAAACCTTTGACCCGAAATGAGTTCAATATGTCAGATATGGACTTCTCTGTGGCTTAGGAATCATCTGTTGGAGTCTATGAGTATGTTTGGAAAGTTCAAGATCAAGTACTTTTGGGCAAGAAACATGTTCAGTAGGTCAAATATTTGTCTGGCTGAAATGACATCATGAGATGTAAATCTCTTGGTATATTAACCAACAGATCCAAGTACCCGTGGGCCATAAAAGTGTTCATGGAGGTCAAAAATTGACCTATGTAATATAACATCAGAATGTTATATTACATAGTCTGTGAGTATGTGTGGAAAGTTCAAGATCAAGTATTTTTGGACCAGAAACATGTTCAGTAGGTAAAATATTTTTCTGGCTGAAATGACATCATGAGAAGTAAATCTCCAACCAACCAGAACACCCTAGCAACCACCAAGCAACAGCCTAGCAACCATCCAGAACACCCTATAAACAAACCAGAACACCCCAGCAACCATCTGGCAACACCCTAGCAACCACCATTAACACCCCAGCAATCGCCTAGCAACACCCTAGCAACCACATAGCAACACCATAGCAACCACCCAGAATACCCCAGCAACCGCCTAGCAACACCCTAGCAACCACCCAGAACACCTTAGCAACCACCCAGAATACCCTAGCAACCGCATAGCAACACCATAGCAACCACCCAGAATACCCTAAAAAAACACCTAGCAACCACCCAGAACACCGTAGCAACCTCCCAGAACACCCTAGCAACCTGTTGGATTTAGCTCTTAACTAATAAATTCTTTTGTAATATAATGTAATATGATATAAACTAATCAATATGTTTATATTGTTTGAAACCTTTTGAGGACCCTTTTACCATAACAATATAAACTTCTAGAGTCCATCTGATGTTGTATTAGCTATACATGGGTCAATTTTTGACCCATGTAACACATTTATGGCACATTTCCAGAAGAAATTGTGAAGTACTGCTTGCAGTGGCAAATCTCACCACCCGGTTGCTAGGGTGTTCCCGGTGGTTGCTACAGTGTTCTGGGTGGTTGCTAGGTGGTTGTTAGGGTATTCCGGGTGGTTGCTAGGGTGTTGCTAGGGTGTTCTGGGTGGTTACTAGGGTGTTGCTAGGTGGTTGCTAGGGTGTTCTGGGTGGTTGCTTGGGTGTTGCTAGGGTTGGTTGCTTGGTAGGGTGTTGCTAAGGTGTTCTGGGTGGTTGCTAGGTGGTTGCTAGAGTGTTGCTAAGGTGTTCTGTGTGGTTGCTAGGGTGATTTAGGTGGTTACTATGGTAGTCTGTGTGGTTCCTATGGTGTTTCTAGGTGGTTGGTAGTGTCCAAATTACTATAGAGTTTTTATAATGTTTTTGGCAATTGATTTATATATCATCAAAAGGAGCCCATAAGTTTTTCAGAAATAATTTCAATAGGTCAGATGTGGACAATTCTATATGGCCTAGGAACCATCAAAAGGAGTCTATGAGTATGTAGAAAGTTCAAAATCAAGTACACATGGGCAAGAAATACAGTCTTTAGGTCAAATATCTGTCTGGCTAAAATAACATGATAAGAGGTCATTCTGTATAGTATCCTGATTTTCAAAGAACACCTTAGCCAGAAATATGTTCAGTAGTTAAAATAAGGACTCTTGTATGGCTTCAGTAACATCAAAAGGAGTTAATGAGTATGTTTAGAATGTTCAAGATCAAGTACTCGTGGGCCAGAACTATATTCAGTAGGTCAAAAAGGAACCTATCTATAGCTCATGTAATATCAGAAGGAGTCTAAAAGTTTTTCTTGTTTAAAAACTTTTGAGGACCCTTTGACCAGACATGAGTTAAATACTTAAGATATGGACATTCTATATGCTTTAAGAAGCATCAAAAGGAGTCTATGAGAATTTATACAAAAAGTTCGAGACCTAGTACTCGTCGGCAAGGACTATGTTTGTGGGTCAATGAGGAACCTCTAGGCCTAGAAAGCAGTCTAAGAAGTAGCATAAGAAGTAGTCTATTTTTTATGTATAGAAAGTTCAATATCAGGTACTCGTGGAACAGATATATGTTCAGGATATGTTCAAATATCTTCCTGCTCATAAAACATCATAAGTAGTAAATATCAATGTATAGTAACCTAATGATATAGTAACCTATGTTCAGTAGGTCAAATAGGAACCTTTGTATAGCTTATATATCATCAAAAGGTGTCTAATAAGCTTATATTGCTTAAAAACTTTTGAGGTCCCTTTTACCAGAAATGAGTTCAATAACTATACTATGCACTGTAAAGCTCATGTGTTGTTTTCTCGTCTGTGCACAAATAAATTAGTTTGTAAAATAGAAATGCATGCAAAATCACGTTATATCTTTTCATTGCAACGAGGAACAAGTTAGATATGTCATGCAATGCGACGAAACACATCTCAGGTGTTTTCTTTTCATTGCACAGAGGTTAGTTAAAGCGTGCATGTGCATAACGAGGAACAAGTTAGATATGTCATGCAATGCACTGAAACCCATGTTAGGTGTTTTCTTTTCACTGCAGAGAGGTTTTTGCGTGGATATGCATAACGAGAAACAAGTTATATCTATCATGCAATGCAATGAAACTCATCTTAGGTGTTTTCTTTTTATTGCACAGAGGTTAGTTATTACGTGCATATGCATAACGAGGAACAAGTTAGATATGTCAATGCACTGAAACCCATGTTAGGTGTTTTCTTTTCACTGCAGAGAGGTTACTTATTTGCGTGCATATGCATAACGAGAAACAAGTTATATCTATCATGCAATGCAATGAAACACATCTTAGGTGTTTTCTTTTTATTACACAGAGGTTAGTTATTACGTGCATATGCATTACGAGGAACAAATTAGATATGTCATGCAATGCACTGAAACCCATGTTAGGTGTTTTCTTTTCACTGCAGAAAGGTTAGCTATTTGCGTGCATATGCATAACGAGAAACAAGTTATATCTATCATGCAATGCAATGAAACACATCTTAGGTGTTTTCTTTTCATTGCACAGAGGATAGTTATTGCATGCATACATAACGAGGAACAAGTTAGATATGTCATGCAATGCAATGAAACACATCTTAGGTATTTTCTTTTCATTGCACAGAGGTTAGTTATTCCGTGCATATGAATAACGAGTAACAAGTTAGATATGTAATGCAATGCACTGAAACACATCTTAGGTGTTTTCTTTTCACTGTACAGAGCGAGTTATTGCGTGCATATGCGTAACGAGAAACAAGTTAGATCTGTCATGCAATGCACTGAAACACATCTTAGGTGTTTTCTTTTCACTGCACAGAGCGAGTTATTGCGTGTATATGCATAACGAGAAACAAGTTAGATCTGTCATGCAATGCACTGAAACACATCTTAGGTGTTTTCTTTTCACTGCACAGAGGTTAGTTATTGCGCGCATATGCATAACGAGGAACAAGTTAGATAGGTCATGCAATGCGATGAAACACATCTTAGGTGTTTTCTTTTCATTGCACAGATGATAGTTATTGCATGCATACATGACGAGGAACAAGTTAGATTAGGTCATGCAATGCATTGAAACACATCTTAGTTGTTTTCTTTTCATTGCACAGAGGTTATTGCGTGCATATGCATAACGAGGAACAAGTTAGATATGTCATGCAATGCAATGAAACACATCTTAGGTGTTTTCTTTTCATTGCACAGAGGTTAGTTATTCCGTGCATATGAATAACGAGTAACAAGTTAGATATATCATGTAATGCACTGAAACACATCTTAGGTGTTTTCTTTTCACTGCACAGAGCGAGTTATTGCGTGCATATGCATTAACGAAAAACAAGTTAGATCTGTCATGCAATGCACTGAAACACATCTTAGGTGTTTTCTTTTCACTGCACAGAGGTTAGTTATTGCTTGCATGTGCATAACGAGGAACAAGTTAGATAGGTCATGCAATGCGATGAAACACATCTTAGGTGTTTTCTTTTCATTGCACAGAGGATAGTTATTGCATGCATACATAACGAGGAACAAGTTAGATAGGTCATGCAATGCATTGAAACACATCTTAGTTGTTTTCTTTTCACTGCACAGAGCGAGTTATTGCGTGCATATGCATAACGAGAAACAAGTTAGATCTGTCATGCAATGCACTGAAACACATCTTAGGTGTTTTCTTTTCACTGCACAGAGCGAGTTATTGCGTGTATATGCATAACGAGAAACAAGTTAGATCTGTCATGCAATGCACTGAAACACATCTTAGGTGTTTTCTTTTCACTGCACAGAGGTTAGTTATTGCTTGCATATGCATAACGAGGAACAAGTTAGATAGGTCATGCAATGCGATGAAACACATCTTAGGTGTTTTCTTTTCATTGCACAGAGGATAGTTATTGCATGCATACATAACGAGGAACAAGTTAGATAGGTCATGCAATGCATTGAAACACATCTTAGTTGTTTTCTTTTCACTGCACAGAGCGAGTTATTGCGTGCATATGCATAACGAGAAACAAGTTAGATCTGTCATGCAATGCACTGAAACACATCTTAGGTGTTTTCTTTTCACTGCACAGAGCGAGTTATTGCGTGTATATGCATAACGAGAAACAAGTTAGATCTGTCATGCAATGCACTGAAACACATCTTAGGTGTTTTCTTTTCACTGCACAGAGGTTAGTTATTGCGTGCATATGTATAACGAGGAACAAGTTAGATATGTCATGCAATGCAATGAAACACATCTTAGGTGTTTTCTTTTCATTGGACAGAGGTTAGTTCTCGTGTGCATATGCAATGCAATCCTAAAGCACAAGCATTGCAAATCTCTTCGTTGCACAAGGAACAAGTCAAAACAGAAATTAATTAGTTGTAGAATGGAAATGCATGGAAAAGCACGCGTGTTTTATCTTTTCTTTTCATTGCAAAGAATTCATTTCATACAATTGCTTTTCATTCATGCAATCCAATGAAACTAGATATTAGGTGTTTTCTTTTCATTGCACAGAGAAACATGTTAGTTATTGCGTGCATATTCTTTAATGCACAACGTTAGACGTTAGATGTGTTTTCGTTGAACAACGGAATGAGTTAGATATTGAATGCGTTCCTCTGTTGCACAAAGGAACGAGTAAGTTATTGCATTGCACGACCGCTCAAGTGATGTTTTTTCGTCAGTGCACAAAAGAATTAGTAGTAGAATCCATGCGAAAGAGTCAAAGGGTCCTCAAAGGTTTTAATAAATATTAACTTATTGACTTTTGATGATTTGTAAGCTATAGATAGGTTCCTTTTTGTCCTAGTGAACATATTTCTGGCTCACGGGTACTTGATTCTAAGCCAAAGAGAAGTCCATATCTGACCTATTGTACTAATTTCTGGTCTATGTTTCCTCAAATGTTTTTAAATAATATCAACTGATAGACTCAATTTGATGTTATATACATAGGTTCCTTTTTGACCTACTGAACATGTTTCTAGCCTATGGGTAAATAATTGATCCTTCTCATGATGTTATTTCAGCCAGAAAGATATTTGACCTACTGAACATATTTCTGGCCCAAAAGTACTTGATCTTGAACTTTCCATACATACTCATAGACTCCAATAAATGCTTCCTAAGCCATGGACAAGTCCATATCTGACCTTTTGAACTAATTTCTGGTCAAAGGTTCCTCAAAAACTTTAAAACGATATAAACTTATAGACTCCTTCTGATGTTATATTACATAGGTCAATTTTTGACCTCCAGGAACACTTTTATGGCCCACGGGTCCTTGGTATGTGGGTTATTATACCGAGAGATTTACTTCTCATGATGTCATTTCAGCCAGACAAAAATTTGACCTACTGAACATGTTTCTGGCCCAAAAGTACTTGATCTTGAACTTTCCAAACATACTCATAGACTCAACAGATGCTTTCTAAGCCATAGAGAAGTCCATATCTGACCTATTGAACTCATTTCTGGTCAAAGGATCCTCAAAAGGTTTTAAACAATATAAACTTATAGACTCCTGATGTTACATTAGCTATACATAGGTCAATTTTTGACCTTCAGAAACCAGTTATGGTCCACGGGTATTTGATGTTTGGGTTAATGTACCGAGAGCTTTGCTTCTCATGATGTAATTTCAGCCATAAATATATTTGACCTACTGAACATATATCTGGCCCAAAAGTACTTGACCTTGTACTTTCCATTCATACTCATAGACTCCAACAGATGCTTCCTAAGCCATAGAGAAGTCCATATCTGACATATTGAACTAATTTCTGGTCAAAGATTTCTCAAAAAGTTTAAAACAATATAAACTTTTAGACTCCTTCTGATGTTATATTAGATATACATAGGTCAATTTTGACCTCCATGAACACATTTATGGCACATTTCCAGAAGAAAATGTGAAGTGCTTGAAGCGGCAAATCTCAGCACCCGGTTGCTAGGTTGTTCTGGGAGGTTGCTACGGTGTTCTGGGTGGTTGCTGGGTGTTTTTTTTTACGGTATTCTTGGTGGTTGCTATGGCGTTGCTATGCGGTTCTTAGGGTATTCTGGGTGGTTGCGAAGGTGTTCTGGGTGGTTGCTAGGGTGTTGATATGTGGTTGCTAGTGTATTCTGGGTGGTTGCGAAGCTGTTCTGGGTGGTTGCTAGGGTGTTGCTAGGCGGTTGCTAGGGTATTCTGGACGGTTGCGAAGGTGATCTGGGTGGTTGCTGGGTTGTTTTGGTTTGTTTCTAGGGTGTTCTGGGTGGTTGCTATGATGTTGCTTGGTGGTTGCTAGGGTGTTCTGGTTGGTTGGAGATTTATTTCTCATGATGTCATTTCAGCCAGAAAAATATTTTACCTACTAAACATGTTTCTGGCCCAAAAGTACTAGATCTTGAACTTTCCATACATATTCATAGACTATGTAATATAACATTCTGATGTTATATTACATAGGTCAATTTTTGACCTCCATGAATACTTTTATGGTCCACGGGTACTTGATCTGTGGGTTAATATACAGAGAGATTTACATC
Source organism: Pimephales promelas (assembly GCF_988280905.1). Lineage (NCBI taxonomy): Eukaryota > Metazoa > Chordata > Actinopteri > Cypriniformes > Leuciscidae > Pimephales > Pimephales promelas. The sequence goes on along the minus strand of NC_142776.1, from coordinate 15,180,619 downwards.
TCATGATGTCATTTCAGCCAGAGAAATATTTGACCTACTGAACATGTTTCTGGCCCAAAAGTTCTTGATCTTGAACTTTCCATACAGACTCATAGACTCCAATAGATGCTTCCTAAGAAGCCATAGAGAAGTCCATATCTGACCTATTGAACTCATTTCTGGTGAAAAGTTCCTCAAAATAGTTTAAAACAATATAAACTTATAGATTCCTTCTGATGTTATATTAGCTATACATAGGTCAATTTTTGACCTCCAGGAACACATTTATGTCCCACGGGTACTTGATCTGTGGGTTAATATACCGATAGATTTACTTCTCGTGATCTCATTGAACTCATTTCTTGTCAAAGGTTTCTCAAAAAGTTTAAAACAATGTAAACTTTTAGACTTCTTCTGATGTTATATTAGATATACATAGATCAATTTTTGACCACCAGGAACACATTTATGGCACATTTCCAGAAGAAAATATGAAGTGGAGCTTGAAGCGGCAAATCTCAGCACCCGGTTGCTAGGGTGTTCTGGGAGGTTGCTACGGTGTTCTGGGTGGTTGCTAGGTGGTTTTTTTTAGGGTATTCTGGGTGGTTGCTATGGTGTTGCTATGCGGTTGCTAGGGTATTCTGGGTGGTTGCGAAGGTGTTCTGGGTGGTTGCTAGGGTGTTGCTATGTGGTTGCTAGGGTGTTGCTAGGCGATTGCTGGGGTGTTAATGGTGGTTGCTAGGGTGTTGCCAGATGGTTGCTGGGGTGTTCTGGTTTGTTTATAGGGTGTTCTGGATGGTTGCTAGGCTGTTGCTTGGTGGTTGCTAGGGTGTTCTGGTTGGTTGGAGATTTACTTCTCATGATGTCATTTCAGCCAGAAAAATATTTTACCTACTGAACATGTTTCTGGTCCAAAAATACTTGATCTTGAACTTTCCACACATACTCACAGACTATGTAATATAACATACTGATGTTATATTACATAGGTCAATTTTTGACCTCCATGAACACTTTTATGGCCCACGGGTACTTGGATCTGTTGGTTAATATACCAAGAGATTTACATCTCATGATGTCATTTCAGCCAGACAAATATTTGACTTACTGAACATGTTTCTTGCCCAAAAGTACTTGATCTTGAACTTTCCAAACATACTCATAGACTCCAACAGATGATTCCTAAGCCACAGAGAAGTCCATATCTGACATATTGAACTCATTTCGGGTCAAAGGTTTCTCAAAAAGTTTAAAACAATATAGACTTTTAGACTCCTTCTGATGTTATATTAGATATACATAGGTCAATTTTGACCTCCATGAACACATTTATGGCACATTTCCTGAAGAAAATGTGAAGTGGAGCTTGAAGCGGCAAATCTCAGCACCCGGTTGCTAGGGTGTTCTGGGAGGTTGCTACGGTGCTCTGGGTGGTTGGTAGGTTTTTTTTAGGGTATTCTGGGTGGTTGCTAAGGTGTTGCTATGCGGTTGCTAGGGTATTCTGGGTGGTTGCGAAGGTGTTCTGGGTGGTTGCTAGGGTGTTGCTATGTGCTTGCTAGGGTATTCTGGGTGGTTGCGAAGCTGTTCGGGGTGGTTGCTAGGGTGTTGCAAGGCGGTTGCTAGGGTATTCTGGGTGGTTGCGAAGGTGTTCTGGGTGGTTGCTGGGTTGTTTTGGTTTGTTTCTAGGGTGTTCTGGGTGGTTGCGATGCTGTTGCTTGGTGGTTGCTAGGGTGTTCTGGTTGGTTGGAGATTTATTTCTCATGATGTCATTTCAGCCAGACAAATATTTGACCTACTGAACATGTTTCTGGCCCAAAAGTACTTGATCTTGAACTTTCCAAACATACTCATAGACTCCAACAGATGCTTCCTAAGCCACAGAGAAGTCCATATCTGACATATTGAACTCATTTCTGGTCAAAGGTTTCTCAAAAAGTTTAAAACAATATAGACTTTTAGACTCCTTCTGATGTTATATTAGATATACATAGGTCAATTTTGACCTCCATGAACACATTTATGGCACATTTCCTGAAGAAAATGTGAAGTGGAGCTTGAAGTGGCAAATCTCAGCAACCGGTTGCTAGGGTGTTCTGGGAGGTTGCTACCGTGTTTTGGGTGGTTGGTAGTTTTTTTTTAGGGTATTCTGGGTAGTTGCTATGGTGTTGCTATGCGGTTGCTAGGGTATTCTGGGTGGTTGCGAAGGTGTTCTGGGTGGTTGCTAGGGTGTTGATATGTGGTTGCTAGTGTATTCTGGGTGGTTGCGAAGCTGTTCTGGGTGGTTGCTAGGGTGTTGTTAGGCGGTTGCTAGGGTATTCTGGACGGTTGCGAAGGTGTTCTGGGTGGTTTCTGGGTTGTTTTGGTTTGTTTCTAGGGTGTTCTGGGTGGTTGCTATGATGTTGCTTGGTGGTTGCTAGGGTGTTCTGGTTGGTTGGACATTTATTTCTCATGATGTCATTTCAGCCAGAAAAATATTTTACCTACTAAACATGTTTCTGGCCCAAAAGTACTAGATCTTGAACTTTCCATACATATTCATAGACTATGTAATATAACATTCTGATGTTATATTACATAGGTCAATTTTTGACCTCCATGAATACTTTTATGGCCCACGGGTACTTGATCTGTGTGTTAATGTACCGAGAGATTTACATCTCATGATGTCATTTCATCCAGACAAATATTTGACCTACTGAACATGTTTCTGGTCCAAAAGTTCTTGATCTTGAACTTTCCATACAGACTCATAGACTCCAATAGATGCTTCCTAAGAAGCCATAGAGAAGTCCATATCTGACATATTGAACTCATTTCTGGTCAAGGGTTTCTCAAATAGTTTAAAACAATATAGACTTTTAGACTCCTTCTGATGTTATATTAGATATACATAGGTCAAATTTGACCTCCATGAACACATTTATGGCACATTTCCTGAAGAAAATGTGAAGTGGAGCTTGAAGCGGCAAATCTCAGCACCCGGTTGCTAGGGTGTTCTGGGAGGTTGCTACGGTGTTCTGGGTGGTTGGTAGGTTTTTTTTAGGGTATTCTGGGTGGTTGCTATGGTGTTGCTATGCGGTTGCTAGGGTGTTCTGGGAGGTTGCTACGGTGTTCTGGGTGGTTGGTAGGTTTTTTTAGGGTATTCTGGGTGGTTGCTATGGTGTTGCTATGCGGTTGCTAGGGTATTCTGGGTGGTTGCGAAGGTGTTCTGGGTGGTTGCTAGGGTGTTGCTATGTGGTTGCTAGGGTATTCTGGGTGGTTGTGAAGCTGTTCTGGGTGGTTGCTAGGGTGTTGCAAGGCGGTTGCTAGGGTATTCTGGGTGGTTGCGAAGGTGTTCTGGGTGGTTGCTGGTTTGTTCTGGGTGGTTGCTATGCTGTTGCTTGGTGGTTGCTAGGGTGTTCTGGTTGGTTGGAGATTTATTTTTCATGATGTCATTTCAGCCAGAAAAATATTTTACCTACTAAACATGTTTCTGGCCCAAAAGTACTAGATCTTGAACTTTCCATACATTTTCATAGACTATGTAATATAACATTCTGATGTTATATTACATAGGTCAATTTTTGACCTCCATGAATACTTTTATGGCCCACGGGTACTTGATCTGTGGGTTAATATACAGAGAGATTTACATCTCATGATGTCATTTCAGCCAGAGAAATATTTGACCTACTGAACATGTTTCTGGCCCAAAAGTTCTTGATCTTGAACTTTCCATACAGACTCATAGACTCCAATAGATGACCCTGGCAACCGCCTAGCAACATTAGCACCTAGGCAACCACATAAAAACACCATAGCAACCACCCAGAATACCCTAACAACCACCTAGCAACCACACAGAACACCCTGGTAACCGGGTGGTGAGATTTGCCACTTCAGGCTCAACTTCACATTTTCTTCTGGAAATGTGCCATAAATGTGTTCCTGGTGGTCAAAAATGTATCTATGTATATCTAATCTAACATCAGAAGAAGTCTAAAAGTTTACATTGTTTTAAACTTTTTGAGGAACCTTTGACCAGAAATGAGTTCAATGACATCACGAGAAGTAAATCTATCGGTATATTAACTCACAGATCAAGTACCCGTGGGACATAAATGTGTTCCTGGAGGTCAAAAATTGACCTATATATATCTAATATAATTGACCAATGTATATCTTATATAACATGAGAAGGAGGTCAAATATTTGTCTGGCTGAAATTACATCATGAGAAGTAAATCTCTCGGTATACTCACCCATAGATCAAGTACCCGTGGGCCATAAATGTGTTCCTGGAGGTCAAAAATTGACCTATGTATAGCTAATATAACATCAGAAGGAATCTATAAGTTTATATTGTTTTAAACTATTTTGAGGAACTTTTCACCAGAAATGAGTTCAATAGGTCAGATATGGACTTCTCTATGGCTTCTTAGGAAGCGTCTATTGGAGTCTATGAGTCTGTATGGAAAGTTCAAGATCAAGAACTTTTGGGCCAGAAACATGTTCAGTAGGTCAAATATTTGTCTGGCTGAAATGACATCATGAGATGTAAATCTCTCTGTATATTAACCCACAGATCAAGTACCTGTGGGCCATAAAAGTATTCATGGAGGTCAAAAATTGACCTATGTAGTATAACATCAGAATGTTATATTACATAGTCTATGAATATGTATGGAAAGTTCAAGATCTAGTACTTTTGGGCCAGAAACATGTTTAGTAGGTAAAATATTTTTCTGGCTGAAATGACATCATGAGAAATAAATCTCCAACCAACCAGAACACCCTAGCAACCACCAAGCAACAGCATAGCAACCACCCAGAACACCCTAGAAACAAACCAAAACAACCCAGCAACCACCCAAAACACCTTCGCAACCACCCAGAATACCCTAGCAACCACATAGCAACACCCTAGCAACCAACCAGAACACCTTCGCAACCACCCAGAATACCCTAGCAACCGCATAGCAACACCTTAGCAACCACCCAGAATACCCTAAAAAAACCTACCAACCACCCAGAACACCGTAGCAACCTCCCAGAACACCCTAGCAACCGGGTGCTAAGATTTGCCGCTTCAAGCTCCACTTCACATTTTCTTCAGGAAATGTGCCATAAATGTGTTCATGGAGGTCAAATTTGACCTATGTATATCTAATTTAACATAAGAAGGAGTCTAAAAGTCTATATTGTTTTAAACTTTTTGAGAAACCTTTGACCCGAAATGAGTTCAATATGTCAGATATGGACTTCTCTGTGGCTTAGGAATCATCTGTTGGAGTCTATGAGTATGTTTGGAAAGTTCAAGATCAAGTACTTTTGGGCAAGAAACATGTTCAGTAGGTCAAATATTTGTCTGGCTGAAATGACATCATGAGATGTAAATCTCTTGGTATATTAACCAACAGATCCAAGTACCCGTGGGCCATAAAAGTGTTCATGGAGGTCAAAAATTGACCTATGTAATATAACATCAGAATGTTATATGACATAGTCTGTGAGTATGTGTGGAAAGTTCAAGATCAAGTATTTTTGGACCAGAAACATGTTCAGTAGGTAAAATATTTTTCTGGCTGAAATGACATCATGAGAAGTAAATCTCCAACCAACCAGAACACCCTAGCAACCACCAAGCAACAGCCTAGCAACCATCCAGAACACCCTATAAACAAACCAGAACACCCCAGCAACCATCTGGCAACACCCTAGCAACCACCATTAACACCCCAGCAATCGCCTAGCAACACCCTAGCAACCACATAGCAACACCATAGCAACCACCCAGAATACCCCAGCAACCGCCTAGCAACACCCTAGCAACCACCCAGAACACCTTAGCAACCACCCAGAATACCCTAGCAACCGCATAGCAACACCATAGCAACCACCCAGAATACCCTAAAAAAACACCTAGCAACCACCCAGAACACCGTAGCAACCTCCCAGAACACCCTAGCAACCGGTTGGATTTAGCTCTTAACTAATAAATTCTTTTGTAATATAATGTAATATGATATAAACTAATCAATATGTTTATATTGTTTGAAACCTTTTGAGGACCCTTTTACCATAACAATATAAACTTCTAGAGTCCATCTGATGTTGTATTAGCTATACATGGGTCAATTTTTGACCCATGTAACACATTTATGGCACATTTCCAGAAGAAATTGTGAAGTACTGCTTGCAGTGGCAAATCTCACCACCCGGTTGCTAGGGTGTTCCCGGTGGTTGCTACAGTGTTCTGGGTGGTTGCTAGGTGGTTGTTAGGGTATTCCGGGTGGTTGCTAGGGTGTTGCTAGGGTGTTCTGGGTGGTTACTAGGGTGTTGCTAGGTGGTTGCTAGGGTGTTCTGGGTGGTTGCTTGGGTGTTGCTAGGGTTGGTTGCTTGGTAGGGTGTTGCTAAGGTGTTCTGGGTGGTTGCTAGGTGGTTGCTAGAGTGTTGCTAAGGTGTTCTGTGTGGTTGCTAGGGTGATTTAGGTGGTTACTATGGTAGTCTGTGTGGTTCCTATGGTGTTTCTAGGTGGTTGGTAGTGTCCAAATTACTATAGAGTTTTTATAATGTTTTTGGCAATTGATTTATATATCATCAAAAGGAGCCCATAAGTTTTTCAGAAATAATTTCAATAGGTCAGATGTGGACAATTCTATATGGCCTAGGAACCATCAAAAGGAGTCTATGAGTATGTAGAAAGTTCAAAATCAAGTACACATGGGCAAGAAATACAGTCTTTAGGTCAAATATCTGTCTGGCTAAAATAACATGATAAGAGGTCATTCTGTATAGTATCCTGATTTTCAAAGAACACCTTAGCCAGAAATATGTTCAGTAGTTAAAATAAGGACTCTTGTATGGCTTCAGTAACATCAAAAGGAGTTAATGAGTATGTTTAGAATGTTCAAGATCAAGTACTCGTGGGCCAGAACTATATTCAGTAGGTCAAAAAGGAACCTATCTATAGCTCATGTAATATCAGAAGGAGTCTAAAAGTTTTTCTTGTTTAAAAACTTTTGAGGACCCTTTGACCAGACATGAGTTAAATACTTAAGATATGGACATTCTATATGCTTTAAGAAGCATCAAAAGGAGTCTATGAGAATTTATACAAAAAGTTCGAGACCTAGTACTCGTCGGCAAGGACTATGTTTGTGGGTCAATGAGGAACCTCTAGGCCTACAAAGCAGTCTAAGAAGTAGCATAAGAAGTAGTCTATTTTTTATGTATAGAAAGTTCAATATCAGGTACTCGTGGAACAGATATATGTTCAGGATATGTTCAAATATCTTCCTGCTCATAAAACATCATAAGTAGTAAATATCAATGTATAGTAACCTAATGATATAGTAACCTATGTTCAGTAGGTCAAATAGGAACCTTTGTATAGCTTATATATCATCAAAAGGTGTCTAATAAGCTTATATTGCTTAAAAACTTTTGAGGTCCCTTTTACCAGAAATGAGTTCAATAACTATACTATGCACTGTAAAGCTCATGTGTTGTTTTCTCGTCTGTGCACAAATAAATTAGTTTGTAAAATAGAAATGCATGCAAAATCACGTTATATCTTTTCATTGCAACGAGGAACAAGTTAGATATGTCATGCAATGCGACGAAACACATCTCAGGTGTTTTCTTTTCATTGCACAGAGGTTAGTTAAAGCGTGCATATGCATAACGAGGAACAAGTTAGATATGTCATGCAATGCACTGAAACCCATGTTAGGTGTTTTCTTTTCACTGCAGAGAGGTTTTTGCGTGGATATGCATAACGAGAAACAAGTTATATCTATCATGCAATGCAATGAAAATCATCTTAGGTGTTTTCTTTTTATTGCACAGAGGTTAGTTATTACGTGCATATGCATAACGAGGAACAAGTTAGATATGTCAATGCACTGAAACCCATGTTAGGTGTTTTCTTTTCACTGCAGAGAGGTTACTTATTTGCGTGCATATGCATAACGAGAAACAAGTTATATCTATCATGCAATGCAATGAAACACATCTTAGGTGTTTTCTTTTTATTACACAGAGGTTAGTTATTACGTGCATATGCATTACGAGGAACAAATTAGATATGTCATGCAATGCACTGAAACCCATGTTAGGTGTTTTCTTTTCACTGCAGAAAGGTTAGCTATTTGCGTGCATATGCATAACGAGAAACAAGTTATATCTATCATGCAATGCAATGAAACACATCTTAGGTGTTTTCTTTTCATTGCACAGAGGATAGTTATTGCATGCATACATAACGAGGAACAAGTTAGATATGTCATGCAATGCAATGAAACACATCTTAGGTATTTTCTTTTCATTGCACAGAGGTTAGTTATTCCGTGCATATGAATAACGAGTAACAAGTTAGATATGTAATGCAATGCACTGAAACACATCTTAGGTGTTTTCTTTTCACTGCACAGAGCGAGTTATTGCGTGCATATGCGTAACGAGAAACAAGTTAGATCTGTCATGCAATGCACTGAAACACATCTTAGGTGTTTTCTTTTCACTGCACAGAGCGAGTTATTGCGTGTATATGCATAACGAGAAACAAGTTAGATCTGTCATGCAATGCACTGAAACACATCTTAGGTGTTTTCTTTTCACTGCACAGAGGTTAGTTATTGCGCGCATATGCATAACGAGGAACAAGTTAGATAGGTCATGCAATGCGATGAAACACATCTTAGGTGTTTTCTTTTCATTGCACAGATGATAGTTATTGCATGCATACATGACGAGGAACAAGTTAGATTAGGTCATGCAATGCATTGAAACACATCTTAGTTGTTTTCTTTTCATTGCACAGAGGTTATTGCGTGCATATGCATAACGAGGAACAAGTTAGATATGTCATGCAATGCAATGAAACACATCTTAGGTGTTTTCTTTTCATTGCACAGAGGTTAGTTATTCCGTGCATATGAATAACGAGTAACAAGTTAGATATATCATGTAATGCACTGAAACACATCTTAGGTGTTTTCTTTTCACTGCACAGAGCGAGTTATTGCGTGCATATGCATTAACGAAAAACAAGTTAGATCTGTCATGCAATGCACTGAAACACATCTTAGGTGTTTTCTTTTCACTGCACAGAGGTTAGTTATTGCTTGCATGTGCATAACGAGGAACAAGTTAGATAGGTCATGCAATGCGATGAAACACATCTTAGGTGTTTTCTTTTCATTGCACAGAGGATAGTTATTGCATGCATACATAACGAGGAACAAGTTAGATAGGTCATGCAATGCATTGAAACACATCTTAGTTGTTTTCTTTTCACTGCACAGAGCGAGTTATTGCGTGCATATGCATAACGAGAAACAAGTTAGATCTGTCATGCAATGCACTGAAACACATCTTAGGTGTTTTCTTTTCACTGCACAGAGCGAGTTATTGCGTGTATATGCATAACGAGAAACAAGTTAGATCTGTCATGCAATGCACTGAAACACATCTTAGGTGTTTTCTTTTCACTGCACAGAGGTTAGTTATTGCTTGCATATGCATAACGAGGAACAAGTTAGATAGGTCATGCAATGCGATGAAACACATCTTAGGTGTTTTCTTTTCATTGCACAGAGGATAGTTATTGCATGCATACATAACGAGGAACAAGTTAGATAGGTCATGCAATGCATTGAAACACATCTTAGTTGTTTTCTTTTCACTGCACAGAGCGAGTTATTGCGTGCATATGCATAACGAGAAACAAGTTAGATCTGTCATGCAATGCACTGAAACACATCTTAGGTGTTTTCTTTTCACTGCACAGAGCGAGTTATTGCGTGTATATGCATAACGAGAAACAAGTTAGATCTGTCATGCAATGCACTGAAACACATCTTAGGTGTTTTCTTTTCACTGCACAGAGGTTAGTTATTGCGTGCATATGTATAACGAGGAACAAGTTAGATATGTCATGCAATGCAATGAAACACATCTTAGGTGTTTTCTTTTCATTGGACAGAGGTTAGTTCTCGTGTGCATATGCAATGCAATCCTAAAGCACAAGCATTGCAAATCTCTTCGTTGCACAAGGAACAAGTCAAAACAGAAATTAATTAGTTGTAGAATGGAAATGCATGGAAAAGCACGCGTGTTTTATCTTTTCTTTTCATTGCAAAGAATTCATTTCATACAATTGCTTTTCATTCATGCAATCCAATGAAACTAGATATTAGGTGTTTTCTTTTCATTGCACAGAGAAACATGTTAGTTATTGCGTGCATATTCTTTAATGCACAACGTTAGACGTTAGATGTGTTTTCGTTGAACAACGGAATGAGTTAGATATTGAATGCGTTCCTCTGTTGCACAAAGGAACGAGTAAGTTATTGCATTGCACGACCGCTCAAGTGATGTTTTTTCGTCAGTGCACAAAAGAATTAGTAGTAGAATCCATGCGAAAGAGTCAAAGGGTCCTCAAAGGTTTTAATAAATATTAACTTATTGACTTTTGATGATTTGTAAGCTATAGATAGGTTCCTTTTTGTCCTAGTGAACATATTTCTGGCTCACGGGTACTTGATTCTAAGCCAAAGAGAAGTCCATATCTGACCTATTGTACTAATTTCTGGTCTATGTTTCCTCAAATGTTTTTAAATAATATCAACTGATAGACTCAATTTGATGTTATATACATAGGTTCCTTTTTGACCTACTGAACATGTTTCTAGCCTATGGGTATCTAGCCTATAATTGATCCTTCTCATGATGTTATTTCAGCCAGAAAGATATTTGACCTACTGAACATATTTCTGGCCCAAAAGTACTTGATCTTGAACTTTCCATACATACTCATAGACTCCAATAAATGCTTCCTAAGCCATGGACAAGTCCATATCTGACCTTTTGAACTAATTTCTGGTAAAAGGTTCCTCAAAAACTTTAAAACGATATAAACTTATAGACTCCTTCTGATGTTATATTACATAGGTCAATTTTTGACCTCCAGGAACACTTTTATGGCCCACGGGTCCTTGGTATGTGGGTTATTATACCGAGAGATTTACTTCTCATGATGTCATTTCAGCCAGACAAAAATTTGACCTACTGAACATGTTTCTGGCCCAAAAGTACTTGATCTTGAACTTTCCAAACATACTCATAGACTCAACAGATGCTTTCTAAGCCATAGAGAAGTCCATATCTGACCTATTGAACTCATTTCTGGTCAAAGGATCCTCAAAAGGTTTTAAACAATATAAACTTATAGACTCCTGATGTTACATTAGCTATACATAGGTCAATTTTTGACCTTCAGAAACCAGTTATGGTCCACGGGTATTTGATGTTTGGGTTAATGTACCGAGAGCTTTGCTTCTCATGATGTAATTTCAGCCATAAATATATTTGACCTACTGAACATATATCTGGCCCAAAAGTACTTGACCTTGTACTTTCCATTCATACTCATAGACTCCAACAGATGCTTCCTAAGCCATAGAGAAGTCCATATCTGACATATTGAACTAATTTCTGGTCAAAGATTTCTCAAAAAGTTTAAAACAATATAAACTTTTAGACTCCTTCTGATGTTATATTAGATATACATAGGTCAATTTTGACCTCCATGAACACATTTATGGCACATTTCCAGAAGAAAATGTGAAGTGCTTGAAGCGGCAAATCTCAGCACCCGGTTGCTAGGTTGTTCTGGGAGGTTGCTACGGTGTTCTGGGTGGTTGCTGGGTGTTTTTTTTTAGGGTATTCTTGGTGGTTGCTATGGCGTTGCTATGCGGTTCTTAGGGTATTCTGGGTGGTTGCGAAGGTGTTCTGGGTGGTTGCTAGGGTGTTGATATGTGGTTGCTAGTGTATTCTGGGTGGTTGCGAAGCTGTTCTGGGTGGTTGCTAGGGTGTTGCTAGGCGGTTGCTAGGGTATTCTGGACGGTTGCGAAGGTGATCTGGGTGGTTGCTGGGTTGTTTTGGTTTGTTTCTAGGGTGTTCTGGGTGGTTGCTATGATGTTGCTTGGTGGTTGCTAGGGTGTTCTGGTTGGTTGGAGATTTATTTCTCATGATGTCATTTCAGCCAGAAAAATATTTTACCTACTAAACATGTTTCTGGCCCAAAAGTACTAGATCTTGAACTTTCCATACATATTCATAGACTATGTAATATAACATTCTGATGTTATATTACATAGGTCAATTTTTGACCTCCATGAATACTTTTATGGTCCACGGGTACTTGATCTGTGGGTTAATATACAGAGAGATTTACATCTCATGATGTCATTTCAGCCAGAGAAATATTTGACCTACTGAACATGTTTCTGGCCCAAAAGTTCTTGATCTTGAACTTTCCATACAGACTCATAGACTCCAATAGATGCTTCCTAAGAAGCCATAGAGAAGTCCATATCTGACCTATTGAACTCATTTCTGGTGAAAAGTTCCTCAAAATAGTTTAAAACAATATAAACTTATAGATTCCTTCTGATGTTATATTAGCTATACATAGGTCAATTTTTGACCTCCAGGAACACATTTATGTCCCACGGGTACTTGATCTGTGGGTTAATATACCGATAGATTTACTTCTCGTGATCTCATTGAACTCATTTCTTGTCAAAGGTTTCTCAAAAAGTTTAAAACAATGTAAACTTTTAGACTTCTTCTGATGTTATATTAGATATACATAGATCAATTTTTGACCACCAGGAACACATTTATGGCACATTTCCAGAAGAAAATATGAAGTGGAGCTTGAAGCGGCAAATCTCAGCACCCGGTTGCTAGGGTGTTCTGGGAGGTTGCTACGGTGTTCTGGGTGGTTGCTAGGTGGTTTTTTTTAGGGTATTCTGGGTGGTTGCTATGGTGTTGCTATGCGGTTGCTAGGGTATTCTGGGTGGTTGCGAAGGTGTTCTGGGTGGTTGCTAGGGTGTTGCTATGTGGTTGCTAGGGTGTTGCTAGGCGATTGCTGGGGTGTTAATGGTGGTTGCTAGGGTGTTGCCAGATGGTTGCTGGGGTGTTCTGGTTTGTTTATAGGGTGTTCTGGATGGTTGCTAGGCTGTTGCTTGGTGGTTGCTAGGGTGTTCTGGTTGGTTGGAGATTTACTTCTCATGATGTCATTTCAGCCAGAAAAATATTTTACCTACTGAACATGTTTCTGGTCCAAAAATACTTGATCTTGAACTTTCCACACATACTCACAGACTATGTAATATAACATACTGATGTTATATTACATAGGTCAATTTTTGACCTCCATGAACACTTTTATGGCCCACGGGTACTTGGATCTGTTGGTTAATATACCAAGAGATTTACATCTCATGATGTCATTTCAGCCAGACAAATATTTGACTTACTGAACATGTTTCTTGCCCAAAAGTACTTGATCTTGAACTTTCCAAACATACTCATAGACTCCAACAGATGATTCCTAAGCCACAGAGAAGTCCATATCTGACATATTGAACTCATTTCGGGTCAAAGGTTTCTCAAAAAGTTTAAAACAATATAGACTTTTAGACTCCTTCTGATGTTATATTAGATATACATAGGTCAATTTTGACCTCCATGAACACATTTATGGCACATTTCCTGAAGAAAATGTGAAGTGGAGCTTGAAGCGGCAAATCTCAGCACCCGGTTGCTAGGGTGTTCTGGGAGGTTGCTACGGTGCTCTGGGTGGTTGGTAGGTTTTTTTTAGGGTATTCTGGGTGGTTGCTAAGGTGTTGCTATGCGGTTGCTAGGGTATTCTGGGTGGTTGCGAAGGTGTTCTGGGTGGTTGCTAGGGTGTTGCTATGTGCTTGCTAGGGTATTCTGGGTGGTTGCGAAGCTGTTCGGGGTGGTTGCTAGGGTGTTGCAAGGCGGTTGCTAGGGTATTCTGGGTGGTTGCGAAGGTGTTCTGGGTGGTTGCTGGGTTGTTTTGGTTTGTTTCTAGGGTGTTCTGGGTGGTTGCGATGCTGTTGCTTGGTGGTTGCTAGGGTGTTCTGGTTGGTTGGAGATTTATTTCTCATGATGTCATTTCAGCCAGACAAATATTTGACCTACTGAACATGTTTCTGGCCCAAAAGTACTTGATCTTGAACTTTCCAAACATACTCATAGACTCCAACAGATGCTTCCTAAGCCACAGAGAAGTCCATATCTGACATATTGAACTCATTTCTGGTCAAAGGTTTCTCAAAAAGTTTAAAACAATATAGACTTTTAGACTCCTTCTGATGTTATATTAGATATACATAGGTCAATTTTGACCTACATGAACACATTTATGGCACATTTCCTGAAGAAAATGTGAAGTGGAGCTTGAAGTGGCAAATCTCAGCAACCGGTTGCTAGGGTGTTCTGGGAGGTTGCTACCGTGTTTTGGGTGGTTGGTAGTTTTTTTTTAGGGTATTCTGGGTAGTTGCTATGGTGTTGCTATGCGGTTGCTAGGGTATTCTGGGTGGTTGCGAAGGTGTTCTGGGTGGTTGCTAGGGTGTTGATATGTGGTTGCTAGTGTATTCTGGGTGGTTGCGAAGCTGTTCTGGGTGGTTGCTAGGGTGTTGTTAGGCGGTTGCTAGGGTATTCTGGACGGTTGCGAAGGTGTTCTGGGTGGTTGCTGGGTTGTTTTGGTTTGTTTCTAGGGTGTTCTGGGTGGTTGCTATGATGTTGCTTGGTGGTTGCTAGGGTGTTCTGGTTGGTTGGACATTTATTTCTCATGATGTCATTTCAGCCAGAAAAATATTTTACCTACTAAACATGTTTCTGGCCCAAAAGTACTAGATCTTGAACTTTCCATACATATTCATAGACTATGTAATATAACATTCTGATGTTATATTACATAGGTCAATTTTTGACCTCCATGAATACTTTTATGGCCCACGGGTACTTGATCTGTGTGTTAATGTACCGAGAGATTTACATCTCATGATGTCATTTCATCCAGACAAATATTTGACCTACTGAACATGTTTCTGGTCCAAAAGTTCTTGATCTTGAACTTTCCATACAGACTCATAGACTCCAATAGATGCTTCCTAAGAAGCCATAGAGAAGTCCATATCTGACATATTGAACTCATTTCTGGTCAAGGGTTTCTCAAATAGTTTAAAACAATATAGACTTTTAGACTCCTTCTGATGTTATATTAGATATACATAGGTCAAATTTGACCTCCATGAACACATTTATGGCACATTTCCTGAAGAAAATGTGAAGTGGAGCTTGAAGCGGCAAATCTCAGCACCCGGTTGCTAGGGTGTTCTGGGAGGTTGCTACGGTGTTCTGGGTGGTTGGTAGGTTTTTTTTAGGGTATTCTGGGTGGTTGCTATGGTGTTGCTATGCGGTTGCTAGGGTGTTCTGGGAGGTTGCTACGGTGTTCTGGGTGGTTGGTAGGTTTTTTTTAGGGTATTCTGGGTGGTTGCTATGGTGTTGCTATGCGGTTGCTAGGGTATTCTGGGTGGTTGCGAAGGTGTTCTGGGTGGTTGCTAGGGTGTTGCTATGTGGTTGCTAGGGTATTCTGGGTGGTTGTGAAGCTGTTCTGGGTGGTTGCTAGGGTGTTGCAAGGCGGTTGCTAGGGTATTCTGGGTGGTTGCGAAGGTGTTCTGGGTGGTTGCTGGTTTGTTCTGGGTGGTTGCTATGCTGTTGCTTGGTGGTTGCTAGGGTGTTCTGGTTGGTTGGAGATTTATTTTTCATGATGTCATTTCAGCCAGAAAAATATTTTACCTACTAAACATGTTTCTGGCCCAAAAGTACTAGATCTTGAACTTTCCATACATTTTCAAGGACTATGTAATATAACATTCTGATGTTATATTACATAGGTCAATTTTTGACCTCCATGAATACTTTTATGGCCCACGGGTACTTGATCTGTGGGTTAATATACAGAGAGATTTACATCTCATGATGTCATTTCAGCCAGAGAAATATTTGACCTACTGAACATGTTTCTGGCCCAAAAGTTCTTGATCTTGAACTTTCCATACAGACTCATAGACTCCAATAGATGACCCTGGCAACCGCCTAGCAACATTAGCACCTAGGCAACCACATAAAAACACCATAGCAACCACCCAGAATACCCTAACAACCACCTAGCAACCACACAGAACACCCTGGTAACCGGGTGGTGAGATTTGCCACTTCAGGCTCAACTTCACATTTTCTTCTGGAAATGTGCCATAAATGTGTTCCTGGTGGTCAAAAATGTATCTATGTATATCTAATCTAACATCAGAAGAAGTCTAAAAGTTTACATTGTTTTAAACTTTTTGAGGAACCTTTGACCAGAAATGAGTTCAATGACATCACGAGAAGTAAATCTATCGGTATATTAACTCACAGATCAAGTACCCGTGGGACATAAATGTGTTCCTGGAGGTCAAAAATTGACCTATATATATCTAATATAATTGACCAATGTATATCTTATATAACATGAGAAGGAGGTCAAATATTTGTCTGGCTGAAATTACATCATGAGAAGTAAATCTCTCGGTATACTCACCCATAGATCAAGTACCCGTGGGCCATAAATGTGTTCCTGGAGGTCAAAAATTGACCTATGTATAGCTAATATAACATCAGAAGGAATCTATAAGTTTATATTGTTTTAAACTATTTTGAGGAACTTTTCACCAGAAATGAGTTCAATAGGTCAGATATGGACTTCTCTATGGCTTCTTAGGAAGCGTCTATTGGAGTCTATGAGTCTGTATGGAAAGTTCAAGATCAAGAACTTTTGGGCCAGAAACATGTTCAGTAGGTCAAATATTTGTCTGGCTGAAATGACATCATGAGATGTAAATCTCTCTGTATATTAACCCACAGATCAAGTACCTGTGGGCCATAAAAGTATTCATGGAGGTCAAAAATTGACCTATGTAGTATAACATCAGAATGTTATATTACATAGTCTATGAATATGTATGGAAAGTTCAAGATCTAGTACTTTTGGGCCAGAAACATGTTTAGTAGGTAAAATATTTTTCTGGCTGAAATGACATCATGAGAAATAAATCTCCAACCAACCAGAACACCCTAGCAACCACCAAGCAACAGCATAGCAACCACCCAGAACACCCTAGAAACAAACCAAAACAACCCAGCAACCACCCAAAACACCTTCGCAACCACCCAGAATACCCTAGCAACCACATAGCAACACCCTAGCAACCAACCAGAACACCTTCGCAACCACCCAGAATACCCTAGCAACCGCATAGCAACACCTTAGCAACCACCCAGAATACCCTAAAAAAACCTACCAACCACCCAGAACACCGTAGCAACCTCCCAGAACACCCTAGCAACCGGGTGCTAAGATTTGCCGCTTCAAGCTCCACTTCACATTTTCTTCAGGAAATGTGCCATAAATGTGTTCATGGAGGTCAAATTTGACCTATGTATATCTAATTTAACATAAGAAGGAGTCTAAAAGTCTATATTGTTTTAAACTTTTTGAGAAACCTTTGACCCGAAATGAGTTCAATATGTCAGATATGGACTTCTCTGTGGCTTAGGAATCATCTGTTGGAGTCTATGAGTATGTTTGGAAAGTTCAAGATCAAGTACTTTTGGGCAAGAAACATGTTCAGTAGGTCAAATATTTGTCTGGCTGAAATGACATCATGAGATGTAAATCTCTTGGTATATTAACCAACAGATCCAAGTACCCGTGGGCCATAAAAGTGTTCAATGGAGGTCAAAAATTGACCTATGTAATATAACATCAGAATGTTATATGACATAGTCTGTGAGTATGTGTGGAAAGTTCAAGATCAAGTATTTTTGGACCAGAAACATGTTCAGTAGGTAAAATATTTTTCTGGCTGAAATGACATCATGAGAAGTAAATCTCCAACCAACCAGAACACCCTAGCAACCACCAAGCAACAGCCTAGCAACCATCCAGAACACCCTATAAACAAACCAGAACACCCCAGCAACCATCTGGCAACACCCTAGCAACCACCATTAACACCCCAGCAATCGCCTAGCAACACCCTAGCAACCACATAGCAACACCATAGCAACCACCCAGAATACCCCAGCAACCGCCTAGCAACACCCTAGCAACCACCCAGAACACCTTAGCAACCACCCAGAATACCCTAGCAACCGCATAGCAACACCATAGCAACCACCCAGAATACCCTAAAAAAACACCTAGCAACCACCCAGAACACCGTAGCAACCTCCCAGAACACCCTAGCAACCGGTTGGATTTAGCTCTTAACTAATAAATTCTTTTGTAATATAATGTAATATGATATAAACTAATCAATATGTTTATATTGTTTGAAACCTTTTGAGGACCCTTTTACCATAACAATATAAACTTCTAGAGTCCATCTGATGTTGTATTAGCTATACATGGGTCAATTTTTGACCCATGTAACACATTTATGGCACATTTCCAGAAGAAATTGTGAAGTACTGCTTGCAGTGGCAAATCTCACCACCCGGTTGCTAGGGTGTTCCCGGTGGTTGCTACAGTGTTCTGGGTGGTTGCTAGGTGATTGTTAGGGTATTCCGGGTGGTTGCTAGGGTGTTGCTAGGGTGTTCTGGGTGGTTACTAGGGTGTTGCTAGGTGGTTGCTAGGGTGTTCTGGGTGGTTGCTTGGGTGTTGCTAGGGTTGGTTGCTTGGTAGGGTGTTGCTAAGGTGTTCTGGGTGGTTGCTAGGTGGTTGCTAGAGTGTTGCTAAGGTGTTCTGTGTGGTTGCTAGGGTGATTTAGGTGGTTACTATGGTAGTCTGTGTGGTTCCTATGGTGTTTCTAGGTGGTTGGTAGTGTCCAAATTACTATAGAGTTTTTATAATGTTTTTGGCAATTGATTTATATATCATCAAAAGGAGCCCATAAGTTTTTCAGAAATAATTTCAATAGGTCAGATGTGGACAATTCTATATGGCCTAGGAACCATCAAAAGGAGTCTATGAGTATGTAGAAAGTTCAAAATCAAGTACACATGGGCAAGAAATACAGTCTTTAGGTCAAATATCTGTCTGGCTAAAATAACATGATAAGAGGTCATTCTGTATAGTATCCTGATTTTCAAAGAACACCTTAGCCAGAAATATGTTCAGTAGTTAAAATAAGGACTCTTGTATGGCTTCAGTAACATCAAAAGGAGTTAATGAGTATGTTTAGAATGTTCAAGATCAAGTACTCGTGGGCCAGAACTATATTCAGTAGGTCAAAAAGGAACCTATCTATAGCTCATGTAATATCAGGAGTCTAAAAGTTTTTCTTGTTTAAAAACTTTTGAGGACCCTTTGACCAGACATGAGTTAAATACTTAAGATATGGACATTCTATATGCTTTAAGAAGCATCAAAAGGAGTCTATGAGAATTTATACAAAAAGTTCGAGACCTAGTACTCGTCGGCAAGGACTATGTTTGTGGGTCAATGAGGAACCTCTAGGCCTACAAAGCAGTCTAAGAAGTAGCATAAGAAGTAGTCTATTTTTTATGTATAGAAAGTTCAATATCAGGTACTCGTGGAACAGATATATGTTCAGGATATGTTCAAATATCTTCCTGCTCATAAAACATCATAAGTAGTAAATATCAATGTATAGTAACCTAATGATATAGTAACCTATGTTCAGTAGGTCAAATAGGAACCTTTGTATAGCTTATATATCATCAAAAGGTGTCTAATAAGCTTATATTGCTTAAAAACTTTTGAGGTCCCTTTTACCAGAAATGAGTTCAATAACTATACTATGCACTGTAAAGCTCATGTGTTGTTTTCTCGTCTGTGCACAAATAAATTAGTTTGTAAAATAGAAATGCATGCAAAATCACGTTATATCTTTTCATTGCAACGAGGAACAAGTTAGATATGTCATGCAATGCGACGAAACACATCTCAGGTGTTTTCTTTTCATTGCACAGAGGTTAGTTAAAGCGTGCATATGCATAACGAGGAACAAGTTAGATATGTCATGCAATGCACTGAAACCCATGTTAGGTGTTTTCTTTTCACTGCAGAGAGGTTTTTGCGTGGATATGCATAACGAGAAACAAGTTATATCTATCATGCAATGCAATGAAACTCATCTTAGGTGTTTTCTTTTTATTGCACAGAGGTTAGTTATTACGTGCATATGCATAACGAGGAACAAGTTAGATATGTCAATGCACTGAAACCCATGTTAGGTGTTTTCTTTTCACTGCAGAGAGGTTACTTATTTGCGTGCATATGCATAACGAGAAACAAGTTATATCTATCATGCAATGCAATGAAACACATCTTAGGTGTTTTCTTTTTATTACACAGAGGTTAGTTATTACGTGCATATGCATTACGAGGAACAAATTAGATATGTCATGCAATGCACTGAAACCCATGTTAGGTGTTTTCTTTTCACTGCAGAAAGGTTAGCTATTTGCGTGCATATGCATAACGAGAAACAAGTTATATCTATCATGCAATGCAATGAAACACATCTTAGGTGTTTTCTTTTCATTGCACAGAGGATAGTTATTGCATGCATACATAACGAGGAACAAGTTAGATATGTCATGCAATGCAATGAAACACATCTTAGGTATTTTCTTTTCATTGCACAGAGGTTAGTTATTCCGTGCATATGAATAACGAGTAACAAGTTAGATATGTAATGCAATGCACTGAAACACATCTTAGGTGTTTTCTTTTCACTGCACAGAGCGAGTTATTGCGTGCATATGCGTAACGAGAAACAAGTTAGATCTGTCATGCAATGCACTGAAACACATCTTAGGTGTTTTCTTTTCACTGCACAGAGCGAGTTATTGCGTGTATATGCATAACGAGAAACAAGTTAGATCTGTCATGCAATGCACTGAAACACATCTTAGGTGTTTTCTTTTCACTGCACAGAGGTTAGTTATTGCGCGCATATGCATAACGAGGAACAAGTTAGATAGGTCATGCAATGCGATGAAACACATCTTAGGTGTTTTCTTTTCATTGCACAGATGATAGTTATTGCATGCATACATGACGAGGAACAAGTTAGATTAGGTCATGCAATGCATTGAAACACATCTTAGTTGTTTTCTTTTCATTGCACAGAGGTTATTGCGTGCATATGCATAACGAGGAACAAGTTAGATATGTCATGCAATGCAATGAAACACATCTTAGGTGTTTTCTTTTCATTGCACAGAGGTTAGTTATTCCGTGCATATGAATAACGAGTAACAAGTTAGATATATCATGTAATGCACTGAAACACATCTTAGGTGTTTTCTTTTCACTGCACAGAGCGAGTTATTGCGTGCATATGCATTAACGAAAAACAAGTTAGATCTGTCATGCAATGCACTGAAACACATCTTAGGTGTTTTCTTTTCACTGCACAGAGGTTAGTTATTGCTTGCATGTGCATAACGAGGAACAAGTTAGATAGGTCATGCAATGCGATGAAACACATCTTAGGTGTTTTCTTTTCATTGCACAGAGGATAGTTATTGCATGCATACATAACGAGGAACAAGTTAGATAGGTCATGCAATGCATTGAAACACATCTTAGTTGTTTTCTTTTCACTGCACAGAGCGAGTTATTGCGTGCATATGCATAACGAGAAACAAGTTAGATCTGTCATGCAATGCACTGAAACACATCTTAGGTGTTTTCTTTTCACTGCACAGAGCGAGTTATTGCGTGTATATGCATAACGAGAAACAAGTTAGATCTGTCATGCAATGCACTGAAACACATCTTAGGTGTTTTCTTTTCACTGCACAGAGGTTAGTTATTGCTTGCATATGCATAACGAGGAACAAGTTAGATAGGTCATGCAATGCGATGAAACACATCTTAGGTGTTTTCTTTTCATTGCACAGAGGATAGTTATTGCATGCATACATAACGAGGAACAAGTTAGATAGGTCATGCAATGCATTGAAACACATCTTAGTTGTTTTCTTTTCACTGCACAGAGCGAGTTATTGCGTGCATATGCATAACGAGAAACAAGTTAGATCTGTCATGCAATGCACTGAAACACATCTTAGGTGTTTTCTTTTCACTGCACAGAGCGAGTTATTGCGTGTATATGCATAACGAGAAACAAGTTAGATCTGTCATGCAATGCACTGAAACACATCTTAGGTGTTTTCTTTTCACTGCACAGAGGTTAGTTATTGCGTGCATATGTATAACGAGGAACAAGTTAGATATGTCATGCAATGCAATGAAACACATCTTAGGTGTTTTCTTTTCATTGGACAGAGGTTAGTTCTCGTGTGCATATGCAATGCAATCCTAAAGCACAAGCATTGCAAATCTCTTCGTTGCACAAGGAACAAGTCAAAACAGAAATTAATTAGTTGTAGAATGGAAATGCATGGAAAAGCACGCGTGTTTTATCTTTTCTTTTCATTGCAAAGAATTCATTTCATACAATTGCTTTTCATTCATGCAATCCAATGAAACTAGATATTAGGTGTTTTCTTTTCATTGCACAGAGAAACATGTTAGTTATTGCGTGCATATTCTTTAATGCACAACGTTAGACGTTAGATGTGTTTTCGTTGAACAACGGAATGAGTTAGATATTGAATGCGTTCCTCTGTTGCACAAAGGAACGAGTAAGTTATTGCATTGCACGACCGCTCAAGTGATGTTTTTTCGTCAGTGCACAAAAGAATTAGTAGTAGAATCCATGCGAAAGAGTCAAAGGGTCCTAAAAGGTTTTAATAAATATTAACTTATTGACTTTTGATGATTTGTAAGCTATAGATAGGTTCCTTTTTGTCCTAGTGAACATATTTCTGGCTCACGGGTACTTGATTCTAAGCCAAAGAGAAGTCCATATCTGACCTATTGTACTAATTTCTGGTCTATGTTTCCTCAAATGTTTTTAAATAATATCAACTGATAGACTCAATTTGATGTTATATACATAGGTTCCTTTTTGACCTACTGAACATGTTTCTAGCCTATGGGTAAATAATTGATCCTTCTCATGATGTTATTTCAGCCAGAAAGATATTTGACCTACTGAACATATTTCTGGCCCAAAAGTACTTGATCTTGAACTTTCCATACATACTCATAGACTCCAATAAATGCTTCCTAAGCCATGGACAAGTCCATATCTGACCTTTTGAACTAATTTCTGGTCAAAGGTTCCTCAAAAACTTTAAAACGATATAAACTTATAGACTCCTTCTGATGTTATATTACATAGGTCAATTTTTGACCTCCAGGAACACTTTTATGGCCCACGGGTCCTTGGTATGTGGGTTATTATACCGAGAGATTTACTTCTCATGATGTCATTTCAGCCAGACAAAAATTTGACCTACTGAACATGTTTCATGTACTTGATCTTGAACTTTCCAAACATACTCATAGACTCAACAGATGCTTTCTAAGCCATAGAGAAGTCCATATCTGACCTATTGAACTCATTTCTGGTCAAAGGATCCTCAAAAGGTTTTAAACAATATAAACTTATAGACTCCTGATGTTACATTAGCTATACATAGGTCAATTTTTGACCTTCAGAAACCAGTTATGGTCCACGGGTATTTGATGTTTGGGTTAATGTACCGAGAGCTTTGCTTCTCATGATGTAATTTCAGCCATAAATATATTTGACCTACTGAACATATATCTGGCCCAAAAGTACTTGACCTTGTACTTTCCATTCATACTCATAGACTCCAACAGATGCTTCCTAAGCCATAGAGAAGTCCATATCTGACATATTGAACTAATTTCTGGTCAAAGATTTCTCAAAAAGTTTAAAACAATATAAACTTTTAGACTCCTTCTGATGTTATATTAGATATACATAGGTCAATTTTGACCTCCATGAACACATTTATGGCACATTTCCAGAAGAAAATGTGAAGTGCTTGAAGCGGCAAATCTCAGCACCCGGTTGCTAGGTTGTTCTGGGAGGTTGCTACGGTGTTCTGGGTGGTTGCTGGGTGTTTTTTTTTAGGGTATTCTTGGTGGTTGCTATGGCGTTGCTATGCGGTTCTTAGGGTATTCTGGGTGGTTGCGAAGGTGTTCTGGGTGGTTGCTAGGGTGTTGATATGTGGTTGCTAGTGTATTCTGGGTGGTTGCGAAGCTGTTCTGGGTGGTTGCTAGGGTGTTGCTAGGCGGTTGCTAGGGTATTCTGGACGGTTGCGAAGGTGATCTGGGTGGTTGCTGGGTTGTTTTGGTTTGTTTCTAGGGTGTTCTGGGTGGTTGCTATGATGTTGCTTGGTGGTTATTAGGGTGTTCTGGTTGGTTGGAGATTTATTTCTCATGATGTCATTTCAGCCAGAAAAATATTTTACGTACTAAACATGTTTCTGGCCCAAAAGTACTAGATCTTGAACTTTCCATACATATTCATAGACTATGTAATATAACATTCTGATGTTATATTACATAGGTCAATTTTTGACCTCCATGAATACTTTTATGGTCCACGGGTACTTGATCTGTGGGTTAATATACAGAGAGATTTACATCTCATGATGTCATTTCAGCCAGAGAAATATTTGACCTACTGAACATGTTTCTGGCCCAAAAGTTCTTGATCTTGAACTTTCCATACAGACTCATAGACTCCAATAGATGCTTCCTAAGAAGCCATAGAGAAGTCCATATCTGACCTATTGAACTCATTTCTGGTGAAAAGTTCCTCAAAATAGTTTAAAACAATATAAACTTATAGATTCCTTCTGATGTTATATTAGCTATACATAGGTCAATTTTTGACCTCCAGGAACACATTTATGTCCCACGGGTACTTGATCTGTGGGTTAATATACCGATAGATTTACTTCTCGTGATCTCATTGAACTTATTTCTTGTCAAAGGTTTCTCAAAAAGTTTAAAACAATGTAAACTTTTAGACTTCTTCTGATGTTATATTAGATATACATAGATCAATTTTTGACCACCAGGAACACATTTATGGCACATTTCCAGAAGAAAATATGAAGTGGAGCTTGAAGCGGCAAATCTCAGCACCCGGTTGCTAGGGTGTTCTGGGAGGTTGCTACGGTGTTCTGGGTGGTTGCTAGGTGGTTTTTTTTAGGGTATTCTGGGTGGTTGCTATGGTGTTGCTATGCGGTTGCTAGGGTATTCTGGGTGGTTGCGAAGGTGTTCTGGGTGGTTGCTAGGGTGTTGCTATGTGGTTGCTAGGGTGTTGCTAGGCGATTGCTGGGGTGTTAATGGTGGTTGCTAGGGTGTTGCCAGATGGTTGCTGGGGTGTTCTGGTTTGTTTATAGGGTGTTCTGGATGGTTGCTAGGCTGTTGCTTGGTGGTTGCTAGGGTGTTCTGGTTGGTTGGAGATTTACTTCTCATGATGTCATTTCAGCCAGAAAAATATTTTACCTACTGAACATGTTTCTGGTCCAAAAATACTTGATCTTGAACTTTCCACACATACTCACAGACTATGTAATATAACATACTGATGTTATATTACATAGGTCAATTTTTGACCTCCATGAACACTTTTATGGCCCACGGGTACTTGGATCTGTTGGTTAATATACCAAGAGATTTACATCTCATGATGTCATTTCAGCCAGACAAATATTTGACTTACTGAACATGTTTCTTGCCCAAAAGTACTTGATCTTGAACTTTCCAAACATACTCATAGACTCCAACAGATGATTCCTAAGCCACAGAGAAGTCCATATCTGACATATTGAACTCATTTCGGGTCAAAGGTTTCTCAAAAAGTTTAAAACAATATAGACTTTTAGACTCCTTCTGATGTTATATTAGATATACATAGGTCAATTTTGACCTCCATGAACACATTTATGGCACATTTCCTGAAGAAAATGTGAAGTGGAGCTTGAAGCGGCAAATCTCAGCACCCGGTTGCTAGGGTGTTCTGGGAGGTTGCTACGGTGTTCTGGGTGGTTGGTAGGTTTTTTTTAGGGTATTCTGGGTGGTTGCTAAGGTGTTGCTATGCGGTTGCTAGGGTATTCTGGGAGGTTGCGAAGGTGTTCTGGGTGGTTGCTAGGGTGTTGCTATGTGCTTGCTAGGGTATTCTGGGTGGTTGCGAAGCTGTTCGGGGTGGTTGCTAGGGTGTTGCAAGGCGGTTGCTAGGGTATTCTGGGTGGTTGCGAAGGTGTTCTGGGTGGTTGCTGGGTTGTTTTGGTTTGTTTCTAGGGTGTTCTGGGTGGTTGCTATGCTGTTGCTTGGTGGTTGCTAGGGTGTTCTGGTTGGTTGGAGATTTATTTCTCATGATGTCATTTCAGCCAGACAAATATTTGACCTACTGAACATGTTTCTGGCCCAAAAGTACTTGATCTTGAACTTTCCAAACATACTCATAGACTCCAACAGATGCTTCCTAAGCCCCAGAGAAGTCCATATCTGACATATTGAACTCATTTCTGGTCAAAGGTTTCTCAAAAAGTTTAAAACAATATAGACTTTTAGACTCCTTCTGATGTTATATTAGATATACATAGGTCAATTTTGACCTCCATGAACACATTTATGGCACATTTCCTGAAGAAAATGTGAAGTGGAGCTTGAAGCGGCAAATCTCAGCACCCGGTTGCTAGGGTGTTCTGGGAGGTTGCTACCGTGTTTTGGGTGGTTGGTAGTTTTTTTTTAGTGTATTCTGGGTAGTTGCTATGGTGTTGCTATGCGGTTGCTAGGGTATTCTGGGTGGTTGCGAAGGTGTTCTGGGTGGTTGCTAGGGTGTTGATATGTGGTTGCTAGTGTATTCTGGGTGGTTGCGAAGCTGTTCTGGGTGGTTGCTAGGGTGTTGTTAGGCGGTTGCTAGGGTATTCTGGACGGTTGCGAAGGTGTTCTGGGTGGTTGCTGGGTTGTTTTGGTTTGTTTCTAGGGTGTTCTGGGTGGTTGCTATGATGTTGCTTGGTGGTTGCTAGGGTGTTCTGGTTGGTTGGACATTTATTTCTCATGATGTCATTTCAGCCAGAAAAATATTTTACCTACTAAACATGTTTCTGGCCCAAAAGTACTAGATCTTGAACTTTCCATACATATTCATAGACTATGTAATATAACATTCTGATGTTATATTACATAGGTCAATTTTTGACCTCCATGAATACTTTTATGGCCCACGGGTACTTGATCTGAGTGTTAATGTACCGAGAGATTTACATCTCATGATGTCATTTCATCCAGACAAATATTTGACCTACTGAACATGTGTCTGGTCCAAAAGTTCTTGATCTTGAACTTTCCATACAGACTCATAGACTCCAATAGATGCTTCCTAAGAAGCCATAGAGAAGTCCATATCTGACATATTGAACTCATTTCTGGTCAAGGGTTTCTCAAATAGTTTAAAACAATATAGACTTTTAGACTCCTTCTGATGTTATATTAGATATACATAGGTCAAATTTGACCTCCATGAACACATTTATGGCACATTTCCTGAAGAAAATGTGAAGTGGAGCTTGAAGCGGCAAATCTCAGCACCCGGTTGCTAGGGTGTTCTGGGAGGTTGCTACGGTGTTCTGGGTGGTTGGTAGGTTTTTTTTAGGGTATTCTGGGTGGTTGCTATGGTGGTGCTATGCGGTTGCTAGGGTGTTCTGGGAGGTTGCTACGGTGTTCTGGGTGGTTGGTAGGTTTTTTTTAGGGTATTCTGGGTGGTTGCTATGGTGTTGCTATGCGGTTGCTAGGGTATTCTGGGTGGTTGCGAAGGTGTTCTGGGTGGTTGCTAGGGTGTTGCTATGTGGTTGCTAGGGTATTCTGGGTGGTTGTGAAGCTGTTCTGGGTGGTTGCTAGGGTGTTGCAAGGCGGTTGCTAGGGTATTCTGGGTGGTTGCGAAGGTGTTCTGGGTGGTTGCTGGTTTGTTCTGGGTGGTTGCTATGCTGTTGCTTGGTGGTTGCTAGGGTGTTCTGGTTGGTTGGAGATTTATTTTTCATGATGTCATTTCAGCCAGAAAAATATTTTACCTACTAAACATGTTTCTGGCCCAAAAGTACTAGATCTTGAACTTTCCATACATTTTCATAGACTATGTAATATAACATTCTGATGTTATATTACATAGGTCAATTTTTGACCTCCATGAATACTTTTATGGCCCACGGGTACTTGATCTGTGGGTTAATATACAGAGAGATTTATATCTCATGATGTCATTTCAGCCAGAGAAATATTTGACCTACTGAACATGTTTCTGGCCCAAAAGTTCTTGATCTTGAACTTTCCATACAGACTCATAGACTCCAATAGATGACCCTGGCAACCGCCTAGCAACATTAGCACCTAGGCAACCACATAAAAACACCATAGCAACCACCCAGAATACCCTAACAACCACCTAGCAACCACACAGAACACCCTGGTAACCGGGTGGTGAGATTTGCCACTTCAGGCTCAACTTCACATTTTCTTCTGGAAATGTGCCATAAATGTGTTCCTGGTGGTCAAAAATGTATCTATGTATATCTAATCTAACATCAGAAGAAGTCTAAAAGTTTACATTGTTTTAAACTTTTTGAGGAACCTTTGACCAGAAATGAGTTCAATGACATCACGAGAAGTAAATCTCTCGGTATACTCACCCATAGATCAAGTACCCGTGGGCCATAAATGTGTTCCTGGAGGTCAAAAATTGACCTATGTATAGCTAATATAACATCAGAAGGAATCTATAAGTTTATATTGTTTTAAACTATTTTGAGGAACTTTTCACCAGAAATGAGTTCAATAGGTCAGATATGGACTTCTCTATGGCTTCTTAGGAAGCGTCTATTGGAGTCTATGAGTCTGTATGGAAAGTTCAAGATCAAGAACTTTTGGGCCAGAAACATGTTCAGTAGGTCAAATATTTGTCTGGCTGAAGTGACATCATGAGATGTAAATCTCTCTGTATATTAACCCACAGATCAAGTACCTGTGGGCCATAAAAGTATTCATGGAGGTCAAAAATTGACCTATGTAGTATAACATCAGAATGTTATATTACATAGTCTATGAATATGTATGGAAAGTTCAAGATCTAGTACTTTTGGGCCAGAAACATGTTTAGTAGGTAAAATATTTTTCTGGCTGAAATGACATCATGAGAAATAAATCTCCAACCAACCAGAACACCCTAGCAACCACCAAGCAACAGCATAGCAACCACCCAGAACACCCTAGAAACAAACCAAAACAACCCAGCAACCACCCAAAACACCTTCGCAACCACCCAGAATACCCTAGCAACCACATAGCAACACCCTAGCAACCAACCAGAACACCTTCGCAACCACCCAGAATACCCTAGCAACCGCATAGCAACACCTTAGCAACCACCCAGAATACCCTAAAAAAAACCTACCAACCACCCAGAACACCGTAGCAACCTCCCAGAACACCCTAGCAACCGGGTGCTGAGATTTGCCGCTTCAAGCTCCACTTCACATTTTCTTCAGGAAATGTGCCATAAATGTGTTCATGGAGGTCAAATTTGACCTATGTATATCTAATTTAACATAAGAAGGAGTCTAAAAGTCTATATTGTTTTAAACTTTTTGAGAAACCTTTGACCCGAAATGAGTTCAATATGTCAGATATGGACTTCTCTGTGGCTTAGGAATCATCTGTTGGAGTCTATGAGTATGTTTGGAAAGTTCAAGATCAAGTACTTTTGGGCAAGAAACATGTTCAGTAGGTCAAATATTTGTCTAGCTGAAATGACATCATGAGATGTAAATCTCTTGGTATATTAACCAACAGATCCAAGTACCCGTGGGCCATAAAAGTGTTCATGGAGGTCAAAAATTGACCTATGTAATATAACATCAGAATGTTATATTACATAGTCTGTGAGTATGTGTGGAAAGTTCAAGATCAAGTATTTTTGGACCAGAAACATGTTCAGTAGGTAAAATATTTTTCTGGCTGAAATGACATCATGAGAAGTAAATCTCCAACCAACCAGAACACCCTAGCAACCACCAAGCAACAGCCTAGCAACCATCCAGACCACCCTATAAACAAACCAGAACACCCCAGCAACCATCTGGCAACACCCTAGCAACCACCATTAACACCCCAGCAATCGCCTAGCAACACCCTAGCAACCACATAGCAACACCATAGCAACCACCCAGAATACCCCAGCAACCGCCTAGCAACACCCTAGCAACCACCCAGAACACCTTAGCAACCACCCAGAATACCCTAGCAACCGCATAGCAACACCATAGCAACCACCCAGAATACCCTAAAAAAACACCTAGCAACCACCCAGAACACCGTAGCAACCTCCCAGAACACCCTAGCAACCGGTTGGATTTAGCTCTTAACTAATAAATTCTTTTGTAATATAATGTAATATGATATAAACTAATCAATATGTTTATATTGTTTGAAACCTTTTGAGGACCCTTTTACCTGATGTTGCTTGGTGGTTGCTAGGGTGTTCTGGTTGGTTGGACATTTATTTCTCATGATGTCATTTCAGCCAGAAAAATATTTTACCTACTAAACATGTTTCTGGCCCAAAAGTACTAGATCTTGAACTTTCCATACATATTCATAGACTATGTAATATAACATTCTGATGTTATATTACATAGGTCAATTTTTGACCTCCATGAATACTTTTATGGCCCACGGGTACTTGATCTGTGTGTTAATGTACCGAGAGATTTACATCTCATGATGTCATTTCAGCCAGACAAATATTTGACCTACTGAACATGTTTCTGGTCCAAAAGTTCTTGATCTTGAACTTTCCATACAGACTCATAGACTCCAATAGATGCGTCCTAAGAAGCCATAGAGAAGTCCATATCTGACATATTGAACTCATTTCTGGTCAAGGGTTTCTCAAATAGTTTAAAACAATATAGACTTTTAGACTCCTTCTGATGTTATATTAGATATACATAGGTCAAATTTGACCTCCATGAACACATTTATGGCACATTTCCTGAAGAAAATGTGAAGTGGAGCTTGAAGCGGCAAATCTCAGCACCCGGTTGCTAGGGTGTTCTGGGAGGTTGCTACGGTGTTCTGGGTGGTTGGTAGGTTTTTTTTAGGGTATTCTGGGTGGTTGCTATGGTGTTGCTATGCGGTTGCTAGGGTGTTCTGGGAGGTTGCTACGGTGTTCTGGGTGGTTGGTAGGTTTTTTTTAGGGTATTCTGGGTGGTTGCTATGGTGTTGCTATGCGGTTGCTAGGGTATTCTGGGTGGTTGCGAAGGTGTTCTGGGTGGTTGCTAGGGTGTTGCTATGTGGTTGCTAGGGTATTCTGGGTGGTTGTGAAGCTGTTCTGGGTGGTTGCTAGGGTGTTGCAAGGCGGTTGCTAGGGTATTCTGGGTGGTTGCGAAGGTGTTCTGGGTGGTTGCTGGTTTGTTCTGGGTGGTTGCTATGCTGTTGCTTGGTGGTTGCTAGGGTGTTCTGGTTGGTTGGAGATTTATTTTTCATGATGTCATTTCAGCCAGAAAAATATTTTACCTACTAAACATGTTTCTGGCCCAAAAGTACTAGATCTTGAACTTTCCATACATTTTCATAGACTATGTAATATAACATTCTGATGTTATATTACATAGGTCAATTTTTGACCTCCATGAATACTTTTATGGCCCACGGGTACTTGATCTGTGGGTTAATATACAGAGAGATTTACATCTCATGATGTCATTTCAGCCAGATAAATATTTGACCTACTGAACATGTTTCTGGCCCAAAAGTTCTTGATCTTGAACTTTCCATACAGACTCATTGACTCCAATAGATGACCCTGGCAACCGCCTAGCAACATTAGCACCTAGCAACCACATAAAAACACCATAGCAACCACCCAGAATACCCTAACAACCACCTAGCAACCACACAGAACACCCTGGTAACCGGGTGGTGAGATTTGCCACTTCAGGCTCAACTTCACATTTTCTTCTGGAAATGTGCCATAAATGTGTTCCTGGTGGTCAAAAATGTATCTATGTATATCTAATCTAACATCAGAAGAAGTCTAAAAGTTTACATTGTTTTAAACTTTTTGAGGAACCTTTGACCAGAAATGAGTTCAATGACATCACGAGAAGTAAATCTATCGGTATATTAACTCACAGATCAAGTACCCGTGGGACATAAATGTGTTCCTGGAGGTCAAAAATTGACCTATATATATCTAATATAATTGACCAATGTATATCTTATATAACATGAGAAGGAGGTCAAATATTTGTCTGGCTGAAATTACATCATGAGAAGTAAATCTCTCGGTATACTCACCCATAGATCAAGTACCCGTGGGCCATAAATGTGTTCCTGGAGGTCAAAAATTGACCTATGTATAGCTAATATAACATCAGAAGGAATCTATAAGTTTATATTGTTTTAAACTATTTTGAGGAACTTTTCACCAGAAATGAGTTCAATAGGTCAGATATGGACTTCTCTATGGCTTCTTAGGAAGCGTCTATTGGAGTCTATGAGTCTGTATGGAAAGTTCAAGATCAAGAACTTTTGGGCCAGAAACATGTTCAGTAGGTCCCCACATTAACCCACAGATCAAGTACCTGTGGGCCATAAAAGTATTCATGGAGGTCAAAAATTGACCTATGTAGTATAACATCAGAATGTTATATTACATAGTCTATGAATATGTATGGAAAGTTCAAGATCTAGTACTTTTGGGCCAGAAACATGTTTAGTAGGTAAAATATTTTTCTGGCTGAAATGACATCATGAGAAATAAATCTCCAACCAACCAGAACACCCTAGCAACCACCAAGCAACAGCATAGCAACCACCCAGAACACCCTAGAAACAAACCAAAACAACCTAGCAACCAACCAGAACACCTTCGCAACCACCCAGAATACCCTAGCAACCGCATAGCAACACCTTAGCAACCACCCAGAATACCCTAAAAAAACCCTACCAACCACCCAGAACACCGTAGCAACCTCCCAGAACACCCTAGCAACCGGGTGCTGGGATTTGCCGCTTCAAGCTCCACTTCACATTTTCTTCAGGAAATGTGCCATAAATGTGTTCATGGAGGTCAAATTTGACCTATGTATATCTAATTTAACATAAGAAGGAGTCTAAAAGTCTATATTGTTTTAAACTTTTTGAGAAACCTTTGACCCGAAATGAGTTCAAAATGTCAGATACGGACTTCTCTGTGGCTTAGGAATCATCTGTTGGAGTCTATGAGTATGTTTGGAAAGTTCAAGATCAAGTACTTTTGGGCAAGAAACATGTTCAGTAGGTCAAATATTTGTCTGGCTGAAATGACATCATGAGATGTAAATCTCTTGGTATATTAACCAACAGATCCAAGTACCCGTGGGCCATAAAAGTGTTCATGGAGGTCAAAAATTGACCTATGTAATATAACATCAGAATGTTATATGACATAGTCTGTGAGTATGTGTGGAAAGTTCAAGATCAAGTATTTTTGGACCAGAAACATGTTCAGTAGGTAAAATATTTTTCTGGCTGAAATGACATCATGAGAAGTAAATCTCCAACCAACCAGAACACCCTAGCAACCACCAAGCAACAGCCTAGCAACCATCCAGAACACCCTATAAACAAACCAGAACACCCCAGCAACCATCTGGCAACACCCTAGCAACCACCATTAACACCCCAGCAATCGCCTAGCAACACCCTAGCAACCACATAGCAACACCATAGCAACCACCCAGAATACCCCAGCAACCGCCTAGCAACACCCTAGCAACCACCCAGAACACCTTAGCAACCACCCAGAATACCCTAGCAACCGCATAGCAACACCATAGCAACCACCCAGAATACCCTAAAAAAACACCTAGCAACCACCCAGAACACCGTAGCAACCTCCCAGAACACCCTAGCAACCGGTTGGATTTAGCTCTTAACTAATAAATTCTTTTGTAATATAATGTAATATGATATAAACTAATCAATATGTTTATATTGTTTGAAACCTTTTGAGGACCCTTTTACCATAACAATATAAACTTCTAGAGTCCATCTGATGTTGTATTAGCTATACATGGGTCAATTTTTGACCTATGTAACACATTTATGGCACATTTCCAGAAGAATTTGTGAAGTACTGCTTGCAGTGGCAAATCTCACCACCCGGTTGCTAGGGTGTTCCCGGTGGTTGCTACAGTGTTCTGGGTGGTTGCTAGGTGGTTGTTAGGGTATTCCGGGTGGTTGCTAGGGTGTTGCTAGGGTGTTCTGGGTGGTTACTAGGGTGTTGCTAGGTGGTTGCTATGGTGTTCTGGGTGGTTGCTTGGGTGTTGCTAGGGTTGGTTGCTTGGTAGGGTGTTGCTAAGGTGTTCTGGGTGGTTGCTAGGTGGTTGCTAGAGTGTTGCTAAGGTGTTCTGTGTGGTTGCTAGGGTGATTTAGGTGGTTACTATGGTTGTCTGTGTGGTTCCTATGGTGTTTCTAGGTGGTTGGTAGTGTCCAAATTACTATAGAGTTTTTATAATGTTTTTGGCAATTGATTTATATATCATCAAAAGGAGCCCATAAGTTTTTCAGAAATAATTTCAATAGGTCAGATGTGGACAATTCTATATGGCCTAGGAACCATCAAAAGGAGTCTATGAGTATGTAGAAAGTTCAAAATCAAGTACACATGGGCAAGAAATACAGTCTTTAGGTCAAATATCTGTCTGGCTAAAATAACATGATAAGAGGTCATTCTGTATAGTATCCTGATTTTCAAAGAACACCTTAGCCAGAAATCTGTTCAGTAGTTAAAATAAGGACTCTTGTATGGCTTCAGTAACATCAAAAGGAGTTAATGAGTATGTTTAGAATGTTCAAGATCAAGTACTCGTGGGCCAGAACTATATTCAGTAGGTCAAAAAGGAACCTATCTATAGCTCATGGAAGGAGAAGGAGTCTAAAAGTTTTTCTTGTTTAAAAACTTTTGAGGACCCTTTGACCAGACATGAGTTAAATACTTAAGATATGGACATTCTATATGCTTTAAGAAGCATCAAAAGGAGTCTATGAGAATTTATACAAAAAGTTCGAGACCTAGTACTCGTCGGCAAGGACTATGTTTGTGGGTCAATGAGGAACCTCTAGGCCTAGAAAGCAGTCTAAGAAGTAGCATAAGAAGTAGTCTATTTTTTATGTATAGAAAGTTCAATATCAGGTACTCGTGGAACAGATATATGTTCAGGATATGTTCAAATATCTTCCTGCTCATAAAACATCATAAGTAGTAAATATCAATGTATAGTAACCTAATGATATAGTAACCTATGTTCAGTAGGTCAAATAGGAACCTTTGTATAGCTTATATATCATCAAAAGGTGTCTAATAAGCTTATATTGCTTAAAAACTTTTGAGGTCCCTTTTACCAGAAATGAGTTCAATAACTATACTATGCACTGTAAAGCTCATGTGTTGTTTTCTCGTCTGTGCACAAATAAATTAGTTTGTAAAATAGAAATGCATGCAAAATCACGTTATATCTTTTCATTGCAACGAGGAACAAGTTAGATATGTCATGCAATGCGACGAAACACATCTCAGGTGTTTTCTTTTCATTGCACAGAGGTTAGTTAAAGCGTGCATACGCATAACGAGGAACAAGTTAGATATGTCATGCAATGCACTGAAACCCATGTTAGGTGTTTTCTTTTCACTGCAGAGAGGTTTTTGCGTGGATATGCATAACGAGAAACAATTTATATCTATCATGCAATGCAATGAAACACATCTTAGGTGTTTTCTTTTTATTACACAGAGGTTAGTTATTACGTGCATATGCATTACGAGGAACAAATTAGATATGTCATGCAATGCACTGAAACCCATGTTAGGTGTTTTCTTTTCACTGCAAAAAGGTTAGCTATTTGCGTGCATATGCTTAACGAGAAACAAGTTATATCTATCTTGCAATGCAATGAAACACATCTTAGGTGTTTTCTTTTCATTGCACAGAGGATAGTTATTGCATGCATACATAACGAGGAACAAGTTAGATATGTCATGCAATGCAATGAAACACATCTTAGGTGTTTTCTTTTCACTGCACAGAGCGAGTTATTGCGTGCATATGCATAACGAGAAACAAGTTAGATCTGTCATGCAATGCACTGAAACACATCTTAGGTGTTTTCTTTTCACTGCACAGATGATAGTTATTGCGTGTATATGCATAACGAGAAACAAGTTAGATCTGTCATGCAATGCACTGAAACACATCTTAGGTGTTTTCTTTTCACTGCACAGAGGTTAGTTATTGCGTGCATATGCATAACGAGGAACAAGTTAGATAGGTCATGCAATGCGATGAAACACATCTTAGGTGTTTTCTTTTCATTGCACAGATGATAGTTATTGCATGCATACATAACGAGGAACAAGTTAGATTAGGTCATGCAATGCATTGAAACACATCTTAGTTGTTTTCTTTTCATTGCACAGAGGTTATTGCATGCATACTTAACGAGGAACAAGTTAGATTAGGTCATGCAATGCATTGAAACACATCTTAGTTGTTTTCTTTTCATTGCACAGAGGTTATTGCGTGCATATGCATAACGAGGAACAAGTTAGATATGTCATGCAATGCAATGAAACACGTTTTAGGTGTTTTCTTTTCATTGCACAGAGGTTAGTTATTGCGTGCATATGCATAACGAGTAACAAGTTAGATATGTCATGTAATGCACTGGAACACATCTTAGGTGTTTTCTTTTCATTGCACAGAGGATAGTTATTGCATGCATACATAACGAGGAACAAGTTAGATATGTCATGCAATGCACTGAAACCCATGTTAGGTGTTTTCTTTTCACTGCAGAAAGGTTAGCTACTTGCCTGCATATGCATAACGAGAAACAAGTTATATCTATCTTGCAATGCAATGAAACACATCTTAGGTGTTTTCTTTTCATTGCACAGAGGATAGTTATTGCATGCATACATAACGAGGAACAAGTTAGATATGTCATGCAATGCAATGAAACACATCTTAGGTGTTTTCTTTTCACTGCACAGAGCGAGTTATTGCGTGCATATGCATAACGAGAAACAAGTTAGATCTGTCATGCAATGCACTGAAACACATCTTAGGTGTTTTCTTTTCACTGCACAGAGCGAGTTATTGCGTGTATATGCATAACGAGAAACAAGTTAGATCTGTCATGCAATGCACTGAAACACATCTTAGGTGTTTTCTTTTCACTGCACAGAGGTTAGTTATTGCGTGCATATGCATAACGAGGAACAAGTTAGATAGGTCATGCAATGCGATGAAACACATCTTAGGTGTTTTCTTTTCATTGCACAGAGGATAGTTATTGCATGCATACATATCGAGGAACAAGTTAGATTAGGTCATGCAATGCATTGAAACACATCTTAGTTGTTTTCTTTTCATTGCACAGAGGTTATTGCGTGCATATGCATAACGAGGAACAAGTTAGATATGTCATGCAATGCAATGAAACACATTTTAGGTGTTTTCTTTTCATTGCACAGAGGTTAGTTATTGCGTGCATATGCATAACGAGTAACAAGTTAGATATTTCATGTAATGCACTGGAACACATCTTAGGTGTTTTCTTTTCACTGAACATAGCGAGTTATTGCGTGCATATTCATAACGAGAAACAAGTTAGATCTGTCATGTAATGCACTGAAACACATCTAAGGTGTTTTCTTTTCACTGCACAGAGCGAGTTATTGCGTGCATATGCATAACGAAAAACAAGTTAGATCTGTCATGCAATGCACTGAAACACATCTTAGGTGTTTTCTTTTCACTGCACAGAGGTTAGTTATTGCTTGCATATGCATAACGAGGAACAAGTTAGATAGGTCATGCAATGCGATGAAACACATCTTAGGTGTTTTCTTTTCATTGCACAGAGGATAGTTATTGCATGCATACATAACGAGGAACAAGTTAGATAGGTCATGCAATGCATTGAAACACATCTTAGTTGTTTTCTTTTCACTGCACAGAGCGAGTTATTGCGTGCATATGCATAACGAGAAACAAGTTAGATCTGTCATGCAATGCACTGAAACACATCTTAGGTGTTTTCTTTTCACTGCACAGAGCGAGTTATTGCGTGTATATGCATAACGAGGAACAAGTTAGATATGTCATGCAATGCAATGAAACACATCTTAGGTGTTTTCTTTTCATTGGACAGAGGTTAGTTATCGTGTGCATGTGCAATGCAATCCTAAAGCACAAGCATTGCAAATCTCTTCGTTGCACAAGGAACAAGTTAGTGTGTGCATTGTAAAGCGATCGCTCTTTTGATGTTTTCTCGTCAAAACAGAAATTAATTAGTTGTAGAATGGAAATACATGGAAAAGCACGCGTGTTTTATCTTTTCTTTTCATTGCAAAGAAAAATAAGTTAGAAAATGTAAGAATTGCAATGAAACAACACACG
This sequence comes from Pimephales promelas, assembly GCF_988280905.1. Taxonomy (NCBI): domain Eukaryota; kingdom Metazoa; phylum Chordata; class Actinopteri; order Cypriniformes; family Leuciscidae; genus Pimephales; species Pimephales promelas. The sequence continues at coordinate 15,142,363 of NC_142776.1, read as the reverse complement.
TTATCCAGTCAAAGCAAAAGGAAGGGTTTAGTTCTTGAATGCAATAAAGTGCATATTACATATATGGTATTTTTGATGCACAACGTTCTTCATGCACAATCCACATCTCTTCATTGCACAAAGCAACGAGTGTTGTTTTATTGCAATGCATAAAATATCGAACTTGTTCCTCATTGCAATGAAAAGAAAATGTATGCATGTGCTTTCGCATGCATTTCTATTTTACAAACTAGATTGTTTGTGCACAGACAAGAAAACATCACATTATGCCTTTTCATTGCAACGAAGAACAAGTTAGATCCAATGAAACTAGATATTAGGTGTTTTCTTTTCATTGCACAGAGAAACATGTTAGTTATTGCGTGCATATTCTTTAATGCACAACGTTAGACGTTAGATGTGTTTTCGTTGAACAACGGAATGAGTTAGATATTGAATGCGTTCCTCTGTTGCACAAAGGAACGAGTAAGTTATTGCATTGCACGACCGCTCAAGTGATGTTTTTTCGTCAGTGCACAAAAGAATTAGTAGTAGAATCCATGCGAAAGAGTCAAAGGGTCCTCAAAGGTTTTAATAAATATTAACTTATTGACTTTTGATGATTTGTAAGCTATAGATAGGTTCCTTTTTGTCCTAGTGAACATATTTCTGGCTCACGGGTACTTGATTCTAAGCCATAGAGAAGTCCATATCTGACCTATTGTACTAATTTCTGGTCTATGTTTCCTCAAATGTTTTTAAATAATATCAACTGATAGACTCAATCTGATGTTATATACATAGGTTCCTTTTTGACCTACTGAACATGTTTCTAGCCTATGGGTAAATAATTGATCCTTCTCATGATGTTATTTCAGCCAGAAAGATATTTGACCTACTGAACATATTTCTGGCCCAAAAGTACTTGATCTTGAACTTTCCATACATACTCATAGACTCCAATAAATGCTTCCTAAGCCATGGACAAGTCCATATCTGACCTTTTGAACTAATTTCTGGTCAAAGGTTCCTCAAAAACTTTAAAACGATATAAACTTATAGACTCCTTCTGATGTTATATTACATAGGTCAATTTTTGACCTTCAGGAACACTTTTATGGCCCACGGGTCCTTGGTATGTGGGTTATTATACCGAGAGATTTACTTCTCATGATGTAATTTCAGCCATAAATATATTTGACCTACTGAACATATATCTGGCCCAAAAGTACTTGACCTTGTACTTTCCATTCATACTCATAGACTCCAACAGATGCTTCCTAAGCCATAGAGAAGTCCATATCTGACATATTGAACTAATTTCTGGTCAAAGATTTCTCAAAAAGTTTAAAACAATATAAACTTTTAGACTCCTTCTGATGTTATATTAGATATACATAGGTCAATTTTGACCTCCATGAACAGATTTATGGCACATTTCCAGAAGAAAATGTGAAGTGCTTGAAGCGGCAAATCTCAGCACCCAGTTGCTAGGGTGTTCTGGGAGGTTGCTACGGTGTTCTGGGTGGTTGCTAGGTGTTTTTTTAGGGTATTCTTGGTGGTTGGTGGCCACTTGGTGGCGTTGCTATGCGGTTGTTAGGGTATTCTGGGTGGTTGCGAAGGTGTTCTGGGTGGTTGCTAGGGTGTTGCTAGGCGGTTAAAGGGGTGTTAATGGTGGTTGCTAGGGTGTTGCCAGATGGTTGCTGGGTTGTTCTGGTTTGTTTCTAGGGTGTTCTGGATGGTTGCTAGGCTGTTGCTTGGTGGTTGCTAGGGTGGTCTGGTTGGTTGGAGATTTACTTCTCATGATGTCATTTCAGCAAGAAAAATATTTTACCTACTGAACATGTTTCTGGTCCAAAAATACTTGATCTTGAACTTTCCACACATACTCACAGACTATGTAATATAACATTCTGATGTTATATGACATAGGTCAATTTTTGACCTCCATGAACACTTTTATGGCCCACGGGTACTTGGATCTGTTGGTTAATATACCGAGAGATTTACATCTCATGATGTCATTTCAGCCAGACAAATATTTGACCTACTGAACATGTTTCTGGCCCAAAAGTACTTGATCTTGAACTTTCCATACATACTCATAGACCACGCAATATAACATTCTGATTTTATATTACACAGGTCAATTTTTGACCTCCATGAACACTTTTATGGCCCACGGGTACTTGGATCTAGTGGTTAATATACCGAGAGATTTACCTCTCATGATGTCATTTCAGCCAGACAAATATTTGACCTACTGAAAATGTTTCTGGCCCAAAAGTACTTGATCTGAACTTTCCAAACATACTCATAAACTCCAACAGATGCTTCTTAAGCCACAGAGAAGTCCATATCTGACATATTGAACTCATTTCTGAGGTTTCTCAAAAAGTTTAAAACAATATAGACTTTTAGACTCCTTCTGATGTTATATTAGATATACATAGGTCAATTTTGACCTCCATGAACACATTTATGGCACATTTCCTGAAGAAAATGTGAAGTGGAGCTTGAAGCGGCAAATCTCAGCACCCGGTTGCTAGGGTGTTCTGGGAGGTTGCTACCGTGTTCTGGGTGGTTGGTAGTTTTTTTTTTAGAGTATTCTGGGTAGTTGCTATGGTGTTGCTATGCGGTTGCTAGGGTATTCTGGGTGGTTGCGAAGGTGTTCTGGGTGGTTGCTGGGTTGTTCTGGTTTGTTTCTAGGGTGTTCTGGGTGGTTGCTATGATGTTGCTTGATGGTTGCTAGGGTGTTCTGGTTGGTTGGAGATTTATTTCTCATGATGTCATTTCAGCCAGAAAAATATTTTACCTACTAAACATGTTTCTAGCCCAAAAGTACTAGATCTTGAACTTTCCATACATATTCATAGACTATGTAATATAACATTCTGATGTTATATTACATAGGTCAATTTTTGACCTCCATGAATACTTTTATGGCCCACGGGTACTTGATCTGTGTGTTAATGTACCGAGAGATTTACATCTCATGATGTCATTTCAGCCAGACAAATATTTGACCTACTGAACATGTTTCTGGTCCAAAAGTTCTTGATCTTGAACTTTCCATAGAGACTCATAGACTCCAACAGATGCTTCCTAAGAAGCCATAGAGAAGTCCATATCTGACATATTGAACTCATTTCTGGTCAAAGGTTTCTCAAATAGTTTAAAACAATATAGACTTTTAGACTCCTTCTGATGTTATATTAGATATACATAGGTCAATTTTGACCTCCATGAACACATTTATGGCACATTTCCTGAAGAAAATGTGAAGTGGAGCTTGAAGCGGCAAATCTCAGCACCCGGTTGCTAGGGTGTTCTGGGAGGTTGCTACGGTGTTCTGGGTGGTTGGTAGTTTTTTTTTTTTAGGGTATTCTGGGTGGTTGCTATGGTGTTGCTATGCGGTTGCTAGTGTATTTTGGGTGGTTGCGAAGGTGTTCTGGGTGGTTGCTAGGGTGTTGCTATGTGGTTGCTAGGGTATTCTGGGTGGTTGTGAAGCTGTTCTGGGTGGTTGCTAGGGTGTTGCAAGGCGGTTGCTAGGGTATTCTGGGTGGTTGCGAAGGTGTTCTGGGTGGTTGCTGGGTTGTTCTGGTTTGTTTTTTAGGGTTTTCTGGGTGGTTGCTATGCTGTTGCTTGGTGGTTGCTAGGGTGTTCTGGTTGGTTGGAGATGATGTCATTTCAGCCAGAAAAATATTTTACCTACTAAACATGTTTCTGGCCCAAAAGTACTAGATCTTGAACTTTCCATACATATTCATAGACTATGTAATATAACATTCTGATGTTATATTACATAGGTCAATTTTTGACCTCCATGAATACTTTTATGGTCCACGGGTACTTGAATCATGGGTTAATATACAGAGAGATTTACATCTCATGATGTCATTTCAGCCAGAGAAATATTTGACCTACTGAACATGTTTCTGGCCCAAAAGTTCTTGATCTTGAACTTTCCATACAGACTCATAGACTCCAATAGATGCTTCCTAAGAAGCCATAGAGAAGTCCATATCTGACCTATTGAACTCATTTCTGGTGAAAAGTTCCTCAAAATAGTTTAAAACAATATAAACTTATAGATTCCTTCTGATTTTATATTAGCTATACATAGGTCAATTTTTGACCTCCAGGAACACATTTATGTCCCACGGGTACTTGATCTGTGGGTTAATATACCGATAGATTTACTTCTCGTGATCTCATTGAACTCATTTCTTGTCAAAGGTTCCTCAAAAAGTTTAAAACAATGTAAACTTTTAGACTTCTTCTGATGTTATATTAGATATACATAGATCAATTTTTGACCACCAGGAACACATTTATGGCACATTTCCAGAAGAAAATATGAAGTGGAGCTTGAAGCGGCAAATCTCAGCACCCGGTTGCTAGGGTGTTCTGGGAGGTTGCTACGGTGTTCTGGGTGGTTGGTAGGTTTTTTTTAGGGTATTCTGGGTGGTTTCTATGGTGTTGCTATGCGGTTTCTAGGGTATTCTGGGTGGTTGTGAAGCTGTTCTGGGTGGTTGCTAGGGTGTTGCAAGGCGGTTGCTAGGGTATTCTGGGTGGTTCTGGGTGGTTGCTAGGGTGTTGCAAGGCGGTTGCTAGGGTATTCTGGGTGGCTTTATCCAGCAGCCATATCACCCTGTAGCCCAAGACTGGTTGCCCACTGAAGCTAAGCAGGGCTGAGCCTGGTTAGTACCTGGATGGGAGACCTTCTGAGAAAGCCAGGTTGCTGCTGGAAGAGGTGTTAGTGAGGCCAGCAGGGGGTGCTCACCCTGTGGTCTGTGTGGGTCCTAACGCCCCAGTATAGTAATGGGGACACTATACTGTCAAAAGAGCACCGTCCTTCGGATGAGACGTTAAACCGAGGTCCTGACTCTCTGTGGTCATTAAAAATCCCAGGATGTCTTTCGCAAGAGTAGGGGTGTAACCCCGGCATCCTGGCCAAATTTGCCCAGTGGCCTCTGTCCATCATGGCCTCCTAATCATCCCCATCTATACCAATTGGCTTCATCACTGTCTCCTCTCCACCAGTAAGCTGGTGTGTGGTGAGCGTTCTGGCGCACTATGGCAGCCGTCGCATCATCCAGGTGGATGCTGCACACTGGTGGTGGTTGAGGAGATTCCCCCCTCTATGTGAAGCGCTTTGAGTGTCCAGAAAGGCGCTATATAAATGTGATGAATTATTATTATTATTATTGGTTGCGAAGGTGTTCTGGGTGGTTGCTGGGTTGTTCTGGGTGGTTGCTATGCTGTTGCTTGGTGGTTGCTAGGGTGTTCTGGTTGGTTGGAGATTTATTTTTCATGATGTCATTTCAGCCAGAAAAATATTTTACCTACTAAACATGTTTCTGGCCCAAAAGTACTAGATCTTGAACTTTCAATACATATTCATAGACTATGTAATATAACATTCTGATGTTATATTACATAGGTCAATTTTTGACCTCCATGAATACTTTTATGGCCCACGGGTACTTGATCAGTGGGTTAATATACAGAGAGATTTACATCTCATGATGTCATTTCAGCCAGACAAATATTTGACCTACTGAACATGTTTCTGGCCCAAAAGTTCTTGATCTTGAACTTTCCATACAGACTCATAGACTCCAATAGATGCTTCCTAAGAAGCCATAGAGAAGTCCATATCTGACATATTGAACTAATTTCTGGTCAAGGGTTTCTCAAATAGTTTAAAACAATATAGACTTTTAGACTCCTTCTGATTTTATATTAGATATACATAGGTCAATTTTGACCTCCATGAACACATTTATGGCACATTTCCTGAAGAAAATGTGAAGTGGAGCTTGAAGCGGCAAATCTCAGCACCCGGTTGCTAGGGTGTTCTGGGAGGTTGCTACGGTGTTCTGGGTGGTTGGTAGGTTTTTTTTAGGGTATTCTGGGTGGTTGCTATGGTGTTGCTATGCGGTTGCTAGGGTATTCTGGGTGGTTGCGAAGGTGTTCTGGGTGGTTGCTAGGGTGTTGCTATGTGGTTGCTAGGGTATTCTGAGTGGTTGTGAAGCTGTTCTGGGTGGTTGCTAGGGTGTTGCAAGGCGGTTGCTAGGGTATTCTGGGTGGTTGCGAAGGTGTTCTGGGTGGTTGCTGGGTTGTTCTGGGTGGTTGCTATGCTGTTGCTTGGTGGTTGCTAGGGTGTTCTGGTTGGTTGGAGATTTATTTTTCATGATGTCATTTCAGCCAGAAAAATATTTTACCTACTAAACATGTTTCTGGCCCAAAAGTACTAGATCTTGAACTTTCCATACATATTCATAGACTCTGTAATATAATATTCTGATGTTATATTACATAGGTCAATTTTTGACCTCCATGAATACTTTTATGGCCCACGGGTACTTGATCTGTGGGTTAATATACAGAGAGATTTACATCTCATGATGTCATTTCAGCCAGAGAAATATTTGACCTACTGAACTTGTTTCTGGCCCAAAAGTTCTTGATCTTGAACTCTCCATACAGACTCATAGACTCCAATAGATGACCCTGGCAACCGCCTAGCAACATTAGCACCTAGCAACCACATAAAAACACCATAGCAACCACCCAGAATACCCTAACAACCACCTAGCAACCACACAGAACACCCTGGTAACCGGGTGGTGAGATTTGCCACTTCAGGCTCAACTTCACATTTTCTTCTGGAAATGTGCCATAAATGTGTTCCTGGTGGTCAAAAATGTATCTATGTATATCTAATCTAACATCAGAAGAAGTCTAAAAGTTTACATTGTTTTAAACTTTTTGAGGAACCTTTGACCAGAAATGAGTTCAATGACATCACGAGAATTAAATCTATCGGTATATTAACTCACAGATCAAGTACCCGTGGGACATAAATGTGTTCCTGGAGGTCAAAAATTGACCTATATATGTCTAATATAATTGACCAATGTATATCTTATATAACATCAGAAGGAGGTCAAATATTTGTCTGGCTGAAATTACATCATGAGAAGTAAATCTCTCGGTATACTCACCCATAGATCAAGTACCCGTGGGCCATAAATGTGATCCTGGAGGTCAAAAATTGACCTATGTATAGCTAATATAACATCAGAAGGAATCTATAAGTTTATATTGTTTTAAACTATTTTGAGGAACTTTTCACCAGAAATGAGTTCAATAGGTCAGATATGGACTTCTCTATGGCTTCTTAGGAAGCGTCTATTGGAGTCTGTATGGAAAGTTCAAGATCAAGAACTTTTGGGCCAGAAACATGTTCAGTAGGTCAAATATTTGTCTGGCTGAAATGACATCATGAGATGTAAATCTCTCTGTATATTAACCCACAGATCAAGTACCTGTGGGCCATAAAAGTATTCATGGAGGTCAAAAATTGACCTATGTAGTATAACATCAGAATGTTATATTACATAGTCTATGAATATGTATGGAAAGTTCAAGATCTAGTACTTTTGGGCCAGAAACATGTTTAGTAGGTAAAATATTTTTCTGGCTGAAATGACATCATGAGAAATAAATTTCCAACCAACCAGAACACCCTAGCAACCACCAAGCAACAGCATAGCAACCACCCAGAACACCCTAGAAACAAACCAAAACAACCCAGCAACCACCCAAAACACCTTCGCAACCACCCAGAATACCCTAGCAACCGCCTAGCAACACCCTAGCAACCACCCCGAACAGCTTCGCAACCACCCAGAATACCCTAGCAACCACATAGCAACACCCTAGCAACCAACCAGAACACCTTCGCAACCACCCAGAATACCCTAGCAACCGCATAGCAACACCTTAGCAACCACCCAGAATACCCAAAAAAAAAACCTACCAACCACGCAGAACACCGTAGCAACCTCCCAGAACACCCTAGCAACCGGGTGCTGAGATTTGCCGCTTCAAGCTCCACTTCACATTTTCTTCAGGAAATGTGCCATAAATGTGTTCATGGAGGTCAAATTTGACCTATGTATATCTAATTTAACATCAGAAGGAGTCTAAAAGTCTATATTGTTTTAAACTTTTTGAGAAACCTTTGACCCAAAATGAGTTCAATATGTCAGATATGGACTTCTTTGTGGCTTAGGAATCATCTGTTGGAGTCTATGAGTATGTTTGGAAAGTTCAAGATCAAGTACTTTTGGGCAAGAAACATGTTCAGTAGGTCAAATATTTGTCTGGCTGAAATTACATCATGAGATGTAAATCTCTTGGTATATTAACCAACAGATCCAAGTACCCGTGGGCCATAAAAGTGTTCATGGAGGTCAAAAATTGATCTATGTAATATAACATCAGAATGTTATATTACATAGTCTGTGAGTATGTGTGGAAAGTTCAAGATCAAGTATTTTTGGACCAGAAACATGTTCAGTAGGTAAAATATTTTTCTGGCTGAAATGACATCATGAGAAGTAAATCTCCAACCAACCAGAACACCCTAGCAACCACCAAGCAACAGCCTAGCAACCATCCAGAACACCCTATAAACAAACCAGAACACCCCAGCAACCATCTGGCAACACCCTAGCAACCACCATTAACACCCCAGCAATCGCCTAGCAACACCCTAGCAACCACATAGCAACACCATAGCAACCACCCAGAATACCCCAGCAACCGCCTAGCAACACCCTAGCAACCACCCAGAACACCTTAGCAACCACCCAGAATACCCTAGCAACCGCATAGCAACACCATAGGAACCACCCAGAATACCCTAAAAAAACACCTAGCAACCACCCAGAACACCGAAGCAACCTCCCAGAACACCCTAGCAACCGGTTGGATTTAGCTCTTAACTAATAAATTCTTTTGTAATATAATGTAATATGATATAAACTAATCAATATGTTTATATTGTTTGAAACCTTTTGAGGACCCTTTTACCATAACAATATAAACTTCTAGAGTCCATCTGATGTTGTATTAGCTATACATGGGTAAATTTTTGACCTATGTAACACATTTATGGCACATTTCCAGAAGAAATTGTGAAGTACTGCTTGCAGTGGCAAATCTCACCACCCGGTTGCTAGGGTGTTCCCGGTGGTTGCTACAGTGTTCTGGGTGGTTGCTAGGTGGTTGTTAGGGTATTCCGGGTGGTTGCTAGGGTGTTGCTAGGGTGTTCTGGGTGGTTACTAGGGTGTTGCTAGGTGGTTGCTAGGGTGTTCTGGGTGGTTGCTTGGGTGTTGCTAGGGTTGGTTGCTTGGTAGGGTGTTGCTAAGGTGTTCTGGGTGGTTGCTAGGTGGTTGCTAGAGTGTTGCTAAGGTGTTCTGGGTGGTTGCTAGGGTGATTTAGGTGGTTACTATGGTAGTCTGTGTCGTTCCTATGGTGTTTCTAGGTGGTTGGTAGTGTCCAAATTACTATAGAGTTTTTATAATGTTTTTGGCAATTGATTTATATATCATCAAAAGGAGCCCATAAGTTTTTCAGAAATAATTTCAATAGGTCAGATGTGGACAATTCTATATGGCCTAGGAACCATCAAAAGGAGTCTATGAGTATGTAGAAAGTTCAAGATCAAGTACACATGGGCAAGAAATACAGTCTTTTGGTCAAATATCTGTCTGGCTAAAATAACATGATAAGAGGTCATTCTGTATAGTATCCTGATTTTCAAAGAACACCTTAGCCAGAAATATGTTCAGTAGTTAAAATAAGGACTCTTGTATGGCTTCAGTAACATCAAAAGGAGTTAATGAGTATGTTTAGAATGTTCAAGATCAAGTACTCGTGGGCCAGAACTATATTCAGTAGGTCAAAAAGGAACCTATCTATAGCTCATGTAATATCAGAAGGAGTCTAAAAGTTTTTCTTGTTTAAAAACTTTTGAGGACCCTTTGACCAGACATGAGTTAAATACTTAAGATATGGACATTCTATATGCCTTAAGAAGCATCAAAAGGAGTCTATGAGAATATCCACGCATTTATCCACGCATGGAGCATTTATACAAAAAGTTCGAGACCTAGTACTCGTCGGCAAGGACTATGTTTGTGGGTCAATGAGGAACCTCTAGGCCTAGAAAGCAGTCTAAGAGGTAGCATAAGAAGTAGTCTATTTTTTATGTATAGAAAGTTCAATATCAGGTACTCGTGCGACAGATATATGTTCAGTATATGTTCAAATATCTTCCTGCTCATAAAACATCATAAGTAGTAAATATCAATGTATACCTAATGATATAGTAACCTATGTTCAGTAGGTCTAACAGGAACCTTTGTATAGCTTATCATCAAAAGGTGTCTAATAAGCTTATATTGCTTAAAAACTTTTGAGGTCCCTTTTACCAGAAATGAGTTCAATAGCTATACTATGCACTGTAAAGCTCATGTGTTGTTTTCTCGTCTGTGCACAAATAAATTAGTTTGTAAAATAAAAAAGGCATGCAAAATCACGTTATATCTTTTCATTGCAACGAGGAACAAGTTAGATATGTCATGCAATGCGACGAAACACATCTCAGGTGTTTTCTTTTCATTGCACAGAGGTTAGTGTAAAGCGTGCATATGCATTACGAGTAACAAGTTAGATATGTCATGAAATGCACTGACACCCATGTTAGGTGTTTTCTTTTCACTGCAGAGAGGTTTTTGCGTGGATATGCATAACGAGAAACAAGTTATATCTATCATGCAATGCAATGAAACACATCTTAGGTGTTTTCTTTTTATTGCACAGAGGTTAGTTATTACATGCATATGCATAACGAGGAACAAGTTAGATATGTCATGCAATGCACTGAAACCCATGTTAGGTGTTTTCTTTTCACTGCAGAGAAGTTACTTATTTGCGTGCATATGCATAACGAGAAACAAGTTATATCTATCATGCAATGCAATGAAACACATCTTAGGTGTTTTCTTTTTATTGCACAGAGGTTAGTTATTACATGCATATGCATAACGAGGAACAAGTTAGATATGTCATGCAATGCACTGAAACCCATGTTAGGTGTTTTCTTTTCATTGCACAGAGGATAGTTATTGCATGCATACATAACGAGGAACAAGTTAGATATGTCATGCAATGCAATGAAACACATCTTAGGTATTTTCTTTTCATTGCACAGAGGTTAGTTATTCCGTGCATATGAATAACGAGTAACAAGTTAGATAGATCATGCAATGCGATGAAACATATCTTAGGTGTTTTCTTTTCATTGCACAGAGGATAGTTATTGCATGCATACATAACGAATAACAAGTTAGATTAGGTCATGCAATGCATTGCAACACATCTTAGTTGTTTTCTTTTCATTGCACAGAGGTTATTGCGTGCATATGCATAATGAGGAACAAGTTAGATATGTCATGCAATGCAATGAAACATATCTTAGGTGTTTTCTTTTCATTGCACAGAGGTTAGTTATTCCGTGGATATGAATAACGAGTAACAAGTTAGATAGGTCATGCAATGCATTGAACACATCTTAGTTGTTTTCTTTTCACTGCACAGAGCGAGTTATTGCGTGCATATGCATAACGAGAAACAAGTTAGATCTGTCATGCAATGCACTGAAACACATCTTAGGTGTTTTCTTTTCACTGCACAGAGCGAGTTATTGCGTGTATATGCATAACGAGAAACAAGTTAGATCTGTCATGCAATGCACTGAAACACATCTTAGGTGTTTTCTTTTCACTGCACAGAGCGAGTTATTGCGTGCATATGCATAAGGAGAAACAAGTTAGATCTGTCATGCAATGCACTGAAACACATCTTAGGTGTTTTCTTTTCACTGCAGAGAGCGAGTTATTGCGTGTATATGCATAACGAGAAACAAGTTAGATCTGTCATGCAATGCATTGAAACACATCTTAGGTGTTTTCTTTTCACTGCAGAGAGTTTAGTTATTGCGTGCATATGCATAACGAGGAACAAGTTAGATAGGTCATGCAATGCGATGAAACACATCTTAGGTGTTTTCTTTTCATTGCACAGAGGATAGTTATTGCATGAATACATAACGAGGAACAAGTTAGATAGGTCATGCAATGCATTGAAACACATCTTAGTTGTTTTCTTTTCACTGCACAGAGCGAGTTATTGCGTGCATATGCATAACGAGAAACAAGTTGGATCTGTCATGCAATGCACTGAAACACATCTTAGGTGTTTTCTTTTCACTGCACAGAGCGAGTTATTGCGTGTATATGCATAACGGGAAACAAGTTAGATCTGTCATGCAATGCACTAAAACACATCTTAGGTGTTTTCTTTTCACTGCACAGAGGTTAGTTATTGCGTGCATATGCATAACGAGAAACAAGTTAGATCTGTCATGCAATGCACTGAAACACATCTTAGGTGTTTTCTTTTCACTGCACAGAGCGAGTTATTGCGTGTATATGCATAACGAGAAACAAGTTAGATCTGTCATGCAATGCACTGAAACACATCCTAGGTGTTTTCTTTTCACTGCACAGAGGTTAGTTATTGCGTGCATATGCATAACGAGGAACAAGTTAGAAAGGTCATGCAATGCGATGAAACACATCTTAGGTGTTTTCTTTTCATTGCACAGACGATAGATATTGCATGCATACATAACGAGGAACAAGTTAGATTTGGTCATGCAATGCATTGAAACACATCTTAGTTGTTTTCTTTTCATTGCACAGAGGTTATTGCGTGCATATGCATAACGAGGAACAAGTTAGATATGTCATGCAATGCAATGAAACACATCTTAGGTGTTTTCTTTTCATTGCAAAGAGGTTAGTTATTCCGTGGATATGAATAACGAGTAACAAGTTAGATATGTCATGTAATGCACTGAAACACATCTTAGGTGTTTTCTTTTCACTGCACAGAGCGAGTTATTGCGTGCATATGCATAACGAGAAACAAGTTAGATCTGTCATAAAATGCACTGAAACACATCTTAGGTGTTTTCTTTTCACTGCACAGAGCGAGTTATTGCGTGTATATGCATAACGAGAAACAAGTTAGATCTGTCATGCAATGCACTGAAACACATCTTAGGTGTTTTCTTTTCACTGCACAGAGGTTAGTTATTGCGTGCATATGCATAACGAGAAACAAGTTAGATCTGTCATGCAATGCACTGAAACACATCTTAGGTGTTTTCTTTTCATTGCACAGAGAATAGTTATTGCATGCATACATAACGAATAACAAGTTAGATTAGGTCATGCAATGCATTGCAACACATCTTAGTTGTTTTCTTTTCATTGCACAGAGGTTATTGCGTGCATATGCATAACGAGGAACAAGTTAGATAGGTCATGCAATGCGATGAAACACATCTTAGGTGTTTTCTTTTCATTGCAAAGAGGATAGTTATTGCATGCATACATAACGAATAACAAGTTAGATTAGGTCATGCAATGCATTGCAACACATCTTAGTTGTTTTCTTTTCATTGCACAGAGGTTAGTTATTGCGTGCATATGCATAACGAGTAACAAGTTAGATCTGTCATGTAATGCACTGAAACACATCTTAGGTGTTTTCTTTTCACTGCAGAGAGCGAGTTATTGCGTGTATATGCATAACGAGAAACAAGTTAGATCTGTCATGCAATGCACTGAAACACATCTTAGGTGTTTTCTTTTCACTGCACAGAGGTTAGTTATTGCGTGCATATGCATAACGAGGAACAAGTTAGATAGGTCATGCAATGCGATGAAACACATCTTAGGTGTTTTCTTTTCATTGCACAGAGGATAGTAATTGCATGAATACATAACGAGGAACAAGTTAGATAGGTCATGCAATGCATTGAAACACATCTTAGTTGTTTTCTTTTCACTGCACAGAGCGAGTTATTGCGTGTATATGCATAACGAGAAACAAGTTAGATAGGTCATGCAATGCACTGAAACACATCCTAGGTGTTTTCTTTTCACTGCACAGAGGTTAGTTATTGCGTGCATATGCATAACGAGGAACAAGTTAGATAGGTCATGCAATGCGATGAAACACATCTTAGGTGTTTTCTTTTCATTGCACAGACGATAGATATTGCATGCATACATAACGAGGAACAAGTTAGATTAGGTCATGCAATGCATTGAAACACATCTTAGTTGTTTTCTTTTCATTGCACAGAGGTTATTGCGTGCATATGCATAACGAGGAACAAGTTAGATATGTCATGCAATCAATGCACTGAAACACATCTTAGGTGTTTTCTTTTCACTGCACAGAGCGAGTTATTGCGTGTATATGCATAACGAGAAACAAGTTAGATCTGTCATGCAATGCACTGAAACACATCTTAGGTGTTTTCTTTTCACTGCAGAGAGCGAGTTATTGCGTGTATGCATAACGAGAAACAAGTTAGATCTGTCATGCAATGCACTGAAAGACTTCTTAGGTGTTTTCTTTTCACTGCACAGAGGTTAGTTATTGCGTGCATATGCATAACGAGGAACAAGTTAGATAGGTCATGCAATGCGATGAAACACATCTTAGGTGTTTTCTTTTCATTGCACAGAGGATAGTTATTGCATGAATACATAACGAGGAACAAGTTAGATAGGTCATGCAATGCATTGAAACACATCTTAGTTGTTTTCTTTTCACTGCACAGAGCGAGTTATTGCGTGTATATGCATAACGAGAAACAAGTTAGATAGGTCATGCAATGCACTGAAACACATCCTAGGTGTTTTCTTTTCACTGCACAGAGGTTAGTTATTGCGTGCATATGCATAACGAGGAACAAGTTAGATAGGTCATGCAATGCGATGAAACACATCTTAGGTGTTTTCTTTTCATTGCACAGACGATAGATATTGCATGCATACATAACGAGGAACAAGTTAGATTAGGTCATGCAATGCATTGAAACACATCTTAGTTGTTTTCTTTTCATTGCACAGAGGTTATTGCGTGCATATGCATAACGAGGAACAAGTTAGATATGTCATGTAATGCACTGAAACACATCTTAGGTGTTTTCTTTCCACTGCACATAGCGAGTTATTTCGTGCATATGCATAACGAGGAACAAGTTAGATAGGTCATGCAATGCGATGAAACGGTGTTTTCTTTTCATTGCACAGAGGATAGTTTTTGCATGCATACATAACGAATAACAAGTTAGATTAGGTCATGCAATGCATTGCAACACATCTTAGTTGTTTTCTTTTCATTGCACAGAGGTTATTGCGTGCATATGCATAACGAGGAACAAGTTAGATATGTCATGCAATGCGATGAAACACATCTTAGGTGTTTTCTTTTCATTGCACAGACGATAGATATTGCATGCATACATAACGAGGAACAAGTTAGATTAGGTCATGCAATGCATTGAAACACATCTTAGGTGTTTTCTTTTCATTGCACAGAGGTTAGTTATTGCGTGCATATGCATAACGAGTAACAAGTTAGATATGTCATGTAATGCACTGAAACACATCTTAGGTGTTTTCTTTCCACTGCACATAGCGAGTTATTTCGTGCATATGCATAACGAGGAACAAGTTAGATAGGTCATGCAATGCGATGAAACGGTGTTTTCTTTTCATTGCACAGAGGATAGTTTTTGCATGCATACATAACGAATAACAAGTTAGATTAGGTCATGCAATGCATTGCAACACATCTTAGTTGTTTTCTTTTCATTGCACAGAGGTTATTGCGTGCATATGCATAACGAGGAACAAGTTAGATATGTCATGCAATGCAATGAAACACATCTTAGGTGTTTTCTTTTCATTGCACAGAGGTTAGTTATTCCGTGGATATGAATAACGAGTAACAAGTTAGATATGTCATGTAATGCACTGAAACACATCTTAGGTGTTTTCTTTTCACTGCACAGAGCGAGTTATTGCGTGCATATGCATAACGAGTAACAAGTTAGATATGTCATGCAATGCAATGAAACACATCTTAGGTGTTTTCTTTTCATTGCACAGAGGTTAGTTATTGCGTGCATATGCATAACGAGGAACAAGTTAGATAGGTCATGCCATGCAATGAAACACATCTTAGGTGCTTTCTTTTCATTGCACAGAGGTTATTGCGTGCATATGCATAACGAGTAACAAGTTAGATATGTCATGCAATGCAATGAAACACATCTTAGGTGTTTTCTTTTCATTGCACAGAGGTTAGTTATTGCGTGCATATGCATAACGATAACAAGTTAGATCTGTCATGTAATGCACTGAAACACATCTTAGGTGTTTTCTTTTCACTGCACAGAGCGAGTTATTGCGTGCATATGCATAACGAGTAACAAGTTAGATATGTCATGCAATGCAATGAAACACATCTTAGGTGTTTTCTTTTCATTGCACAGAGGTTAGTTATTGCGTGCATATGCATAACGAGAAACAAGTTAGATCTGTCATGTAATGCACTGAAACACATCTTAGGTGTTTTCTTTTCACTGCACAGAGCGAGTTATTGCGTGCATATGCATAACGAGAAACAAGTTAGATCTGTCATGCAATGCACTGAAACACATCTTAGGTGTTTTCTTTTCACTGCACAGAGGTTAGTTATTGCGTGCATATGCATAACGAGGAACAAGTTAGATAGGTCATGCAATGCGTTAAACACATCTTAGGTGTTTTCTTTTCATTGCACAGAGGATAGTTATTGCATGCATACATAACGAGGAACAATTTAGATAGGTCATGTAATGCATTGAAACACATCTTAGTTGTTTTCTTTTCACTGCACAGAGGAACAAGTTAGATAGGTCATGCAATGCATTGAACACATCTTAGGTGTTTTCTTTTCATTGCAAAGAGGATAGTTATTGCATGCATACATAACGAATAACAAGTTAGATTAGGTCATGCAATGCATTGCAACACATCTTAGTTGTTTTCTTTTCATTGCACAGAGGTTATTGCGTGCATATGCATAACGAGGAACAAGTTATATATGTCATGCAATGCAATGAAACACATCTTAGGTGTTTTCTTTTCATTGCACAGAGGTAAGTTATTCCGTGCATATGAATAACGAGTAACAAGTTAGATATTTCATGTAATGCACTGAAACACATCTTAGGTGTTTTCTTTTCACTGCACAGAGCGAGTTATTGCGTGCATATGCATAACGAGAAACAAGTTAGATCTGTCATGCAATGCACTGAAACACATCTTAGGTATTTTCTTTTCACTGCACAGAGCGAGTTATTGCGTGCATATGCATAACGAGGAACAAATTAGATAGGTCATGCAATGCGATGAAACACATCTTAGGTGCTTTCTTTTCATTGCACAGAGGATAGTTATTGCATGCATACATAACGAGGAACAAGTTAGATTAGGTCATGCAATGTATTGAAACACATCTTAGTTTGTTTCTTTTCATTGCACAGAGGTTATTGCGTGCATATGCTTAACGAGTAACATGTTAGATATGTCATGCAATGCAATGAAACACATCTTAGGTGTTTTCTTTTCATTGCACAGAGGTTAGTTATTGCGTGCATATGCATAACGAGTAACAAGTTAGATCTGTCATGTAATGCACTGTAACACATCTTAGGGGTTTTCCTTTCACTGCACATAGCGAGTTATTGCGTGCATATGCATAACAAAAAAACAAGTTAGATCTGTCATGTAATGCACTGAAACACATCTTAGGTGTTTTCTTTTCACTGCACAGAGCGAGTTATTGCGTGCATATGCATAACGAAAAACAAGTTAGATCTGTCATGCAATGCACTGAAACACATCTTAGGTGTTTTCTTTTCACTGCACAGAGGTTAGTTATTGCTTGCATATGCATAACGAGGAACAAGTTAGATAGGTCATGCAATGCGATGAAACACATCTTAGGTGTTTTCTTTTCATTGCACAGAGGATAGTTATTGCATGCATACATAACGAGGAACAAGTTAGATAGGTCATGCAATGCATTGAACACATCTTAGTTGTTTTCTTTTCAATGCACAGAGCGAGTTATTGCGTGCATATGCATAACGAGAAACAAGTTAGATCTGTCATGCAATGCGATGAAACACATCTTAGGTGTTTTCTTTTCACTGCACAGAGCGAGTTATTGCGTGCAAATGCATAACGAGGAACAAGTTAGATAGGTCATGCAATGCGATGAAACACATCATAGGTGTTTTCTTTTCATTGCACAGAGGTTATTGCGTGCATATGCATAACGAGGAACAAGTTAGATATGTCATGCAATGCAATGAAACACATCTTAGGTGTTTTCTTTTCATTGCACAGAGGTTAGTTATTGCGTGCATATGCATAACGAGTAACAAGTTAGATATGTCATGTAATGCACTGAAACACATCTTAGGTGTCTTCTTTTCACTGCACATAGCGAGTTATTGCGTGCATATGCATAACGAGGAACAAGTTAGATAGGTCATGCAATGCGATGAAACACATCTTAGGTGTTTTCTTTTCATTGCACAGAGGATAGTTATTGCATGCATACATAACGAATAACAAGTTAGATTAGGTCATGCAATGCATTGCAACACATCTTAGTTGTTTTCTTTTCATTGCACAGAGGTTATTGCGTGCATATTCATAACGAGGAACAAGTTAGATATGTCATGCAATGCAATGAAACACATCTTAGGTGTTTTCTTTTCATTGCACAGAGGTTAGTTATTGCGTGCATATGCATAACGAGTAACAAGTTAGATATGTCATGCAATGCAATGAAACACATCTTAGGTGTTTTCTTTTCATTGCACAGAGGTTAGTTATTCCGTGCATATGAATAACGAGTAACAAGTTAGATATGTCATGTAATGCACTGAAACACATCTTAGGTGTTTTCTTTTCACTGCATAGAGCGAGTTATTGCGTGCATATGCATGACGAGAAACAAGTTAGATCTGTCATGCAATGCACTGAAACACATCTTAGGTGTTTTCTTTTCACTGCACAGAGCGTGTATATGCATAACGAGAAACAAGTTAGATCTGTCATGCAATGCACTGAAACACATCTTAGGTGTTTTCTTTTCACTGCACAGAGGTTAGTTATTGCGTGCATATGCATAACGAGGAACAAGTTAGATAGGTCATGCAATGCGATGAAACACATCTTAGGTGTTTTCTTTTCATTGCACAGAGGATAGTTATTGCATGCATACATAACGAGGAACAATTTAGATAGGTCATGTAATGCATTGAAACACATCTTAGTTGTTTTCTTTTCACTGCACAGAGGAACAAGTTAGATAGGTCATGCAATGCATTGAACACATCTTAGGTGTTTTCTTTTCATTGCAAAGAGGATAGTTATTGCATGCATACATAACGAATAACAAGTTAGATTAGGTCATGCAATGCATTGCAACACATCTTAGTTGTTTTCTTTTAATTGCACAGAGGTTATTGCGTGCATATGCCTAACGAGTAACAAGTTGGATATGTCATGCAATGCAATGAAACACATATTAGGTGTTTTCTTTTCATTGCACAGAGGTTAGTTATTGCGTGCATATGCATAACGAGTAACAAGTTAGATATGTCATGTAATGCACTGAAACACATCTTAGGTGTTTTCTTTCCACTGCACATAGCGAGTTATTTCGTGCATATGCATAACGAGGAACAAGTTAGATAGGTCATGCAATGCGATGAAACACATCTTAGGTGTTTTCTTTTCATTGCACAGAGGATAGTTTTTGCATGCATACATAACGAATAACAAGTTAGATTAGGTCATGCAATGCATTGCAACACATCTTAGTTGTTTTCTTTTCATTGCACAGAGGTTATTGCGTGCATATGCATAACGAGGAACAAGTTAGATATGTCATGCAATGCAATGAAACACATCTTAGGTGTTTTCTTTTCATTGCACAGAGGTTAGTTATTCCGTGGATATGAATAACGAGTAACAAGTTAGATATGTCATGTAATGCACTGAAACACATCTTAGGTGTTTTCTTTTCACTGCACAGAGCGAGTTATTGCGTGCATATGCATAACGAGAAACAAGTTAGATCTGTCATGCAATGCACTGAAACACATCTTAGGTGTTTTCTTTTCATTGCACAGAGGTTAGTTATTGCGTGCATATGCATAACGAGAAACAAGTTAGATCTGTCATGTAATGCACTGAAACACATCTTAGGTGTTTTCTTTTCACTGCACAGAGCGAGTTATTGCGTGCATATGCATAACGAGAAACAAGTTAGATCTGTCATGCAATGCACTGAAACACATCTTAGGTGTTTTCTTTTCACTGCACAGAGGTTAGTTATTGCGTGCATATGCATAACGAGGAACAAGTTAGATAGGTCATGCAATGCGATGAAACACATCTTAGGTGTTTTCTTTTCATTGCACAGAGGATAGTTATTGCATGCATACATAACGAGGAACAATTTAGATAGGTCATGTAATGCATTGAAACACATCTTAGTTGTTTTCTTTTCACTGCACAGAGGAACAAGTTAGATAGGTCATGCAATGCATTGAACACATCTTAGGTGTTTTCTTTTCATTGCAAAGAGGATAGTTATTGCATGCATACATAACGAATAACAAGTTAGATTAGGTCATGCAATGCATTGCAACACATCTTAGTTGTTTTCTTTTCATTGCACAGAGGTTATTGCGTGCATATGCATAACGAGGAACAAGTTATATATGTCATGCAATGCAATGAAACACATCTTAGGTGTTTTCTTTTCATTGCACAAAGGTAAGTTATTCCGTGCATATGAATAACGAGTAACAAGTTAGATCTGTCATGTAATGCACTGTAACACATCTTAGGGGTTTTCTTTTCACTGCACATAGCGAGTTATTGCGTGCATATGCATAACAAAAAAACAAGTTAGATCTGTCATGTAATGCACTGAAACACATCTTAGGTGTTTTCTTTTCACTGCACAGAGCGAGTTATTGCGTGCATATGCATAACGAAAAACAAGTTAGATCTGTCATGCAATGCACTGAAACACATCTTAGGTGTTTTCTTTTCACTGCACAGAGGTTAGTTATTGCTTGCATATGCATAACGAGGAACAAGTTAGATAGGTCATGCAATGCATTGAACACATCTTAGGTGTTTTCTTTTCATTGCAAAGAGGATAGTTATTGCATGCATACATAACGAATAACAAGTTAGATTAGGTCATGCAATGCATTGCAACACATCTTAGTTGTTTTCTTTTCATTGCACAGAGGTTATTGCGTGCATATGCCTAACGAGTAACAAGTTGGATATGTCATGCAATGCAATGAAACACATATTAGGTGTTTTCTTTTCATTGCACAGAGGTTAGTTATTGCGTGCATATGCATAACGAGTAACAAGTTAGATATGTCATGTAATGCACTGAAACACATCTTAGGTGTTTTCTTTCCACTGCACATAGCGAGTTATTTCGTGCATATGCATAACGAGGAACAAGTTAGATAGGTCATGCAATGCGATGAAACACATCTTAGGTGTTTTCTTTTCATTGCACAGAGGATAGTTTTTGCATGCATACATAACGAATAACAAGTTAGATTAGGTCATGCAATGCATTGCAACACATCTTAGTTGTTTTCTTTTCATTGCACAGAGGTTATTGCGTGCATATGCATAACGAGGAACAAGTTAGATATGTCATGCAATGCAATGAAACACATCTTAGGTGTTTTCTTTTCATTGCACAGAGGTTAGTTATTCCGTGGATATGAATAACGAGTAACAAGTTAGATATGTCATGTAATGCACTGAAACACATCTTAGGTGTTTTCTTTTCACTGCACAGAGCGAGTTATTGCGTGCATATGCATAACGAGAAACAAGTTAGATCTGTCATGCAATGCACTGAAACACATCTTAGGTGTTTTCTTTTCATTGCACAGAGGTTAGTTATTGCGTGCATATGCATAACGAGAAACAAGTTAGATCTGTCATGTAATGCACTGAAACACATCTTAGGTGTTTTCTTTTCACTGCACAGAGCGAGTTATTGCGTGCATATGCATAACGAGAAACAAGTTAGATCTGTCATGCAATGCACTGAAACACATCTTAGGTGTTTTCTTTTCACTGCACAGAGGTTAGTTATTGCGTGCATATGCATAACGAGGAACAAGTTAGATAGGTCATGCAATGCGATGAAACACATCTTAGGTGTTTTCTTTTCATTGCACAGAGGATAGTTATTGCATGCATACATAACGAGGAACAATTTAGATAGGTCATGTAATGCATTGAAACACATCTTAGTTGTTTTCTTTTCACTGCACAGAGGAACAAGTTAGATAGGTCATGCAATGCATTGAACACATCTTAGGTGTTTTCTTTTCATTGCAAAGAGGATAGTTATTGCATGCATACATAACGAATAACAAGTTAGATTAGGTCATGCAATGCATTGCAACACATCTTAGTTGTTTTCTTTTCATTGCACAGAGGTTATTGCGTGCATATGCATAACGAGGAACAAGTTATATATGTCATGCAATGCAATGAAACACATCTTAGGTGTTTTCTTTTCATTGCACAGAGGTAAGTTATTCCGTGCATATGAATAACGAGTAACAAGTTAGATCTGTCATGTAATGCACTGTAACACATCTTAGGGGTTTTCTTTTCACTGCACATAGCGAGTTATTGCGTGCATATGCATAACAAAAAAACAAGTTAGATCTGTCATGTAATGCACTGAAACACATCTTAGGTGTTTTCTTTTCACTGCACAGAGCGAGTTATTGCGTGCATATGCATAACGAAAAACAAGTTAGATCTGTCATGCAATGCACTGAAACACATCTTAGGTGTTTTCTTTTCACTGCACAGAGGTTAGTTATTGCTTGCATATGCATAACGAGGAACAAGTTAGATAGGTCATGCAATGCGATGAAACACATCTTAGGTGTTTTCTTTTCATTGCACAGAGGATAGTTATTGCATGCATACATAACGAGGAACAAGTTAGATATGTCATGCAATGCAATGAAACACATCTTAGTTGTTTTCTTTTCAATGCACAGAGCGAGTTATTGCGTGCATATGCATAACGAGTAACAAGTTAGATATGTCATGTAATGCACTGAAACACATCTTAGGTGTCTTCTTTTCACTGCACATAGCGAGTTATTGCGTGCATATGCATAACGAGGAACAAGTTAGATAGGTCATGCAATGCGATGAAACACATCTTAGGTGTTTTCTTTTCATTGCACAGAGGATAGTTATTGCATGCATACATAACGAATAACAAGTTAGATTAGGTCATGCAATGCATTGCAACACATCTTAGTTGTTTTCTTTTCATTGCACAGAGGTTATTGCGTGCATATTCATAACGAGGAACAAGTTAGATATGTCATGCAATGCAATGAAACACATCTTAGGTGTTTTCTTTTCATTGCACAGAGGTTAGTTATTGCGTGCATATGCATAACGAGTAACAAGTTAGATATGTCATGCAATGCAATGAAACACATCTTAGGTGTTTTCTTTTCATTGCACAGAGGTTAGTTATTCCGTGCATATGAATAACGAGTAACAAGTTAGATATGTCATGTAATGCACTGAAACACATCTTAGGTGTTTTCTTTTCACTGCATAGAGCGAGTTATTGCGTGCATATGCATGACGAGAAACAAGTTAGATCTGTCATGCAATGCACTGAAACACATCTTAGGTGTTTTCTTTTCACTGCACAGAGCGTGTATATGCATAACGAGAAACAAGTTAGATCTGTCATGCAATGCACTGAAACACATCTTAGGTGTTTTCTTTTCACTGCACAGAGGTTAGTTATTGCGTGCATATGCATAACGAGGAACAAGTTAGATAGGTCATGCAATGCGATGAAACACATCTTAGGTGTTTTCTTTTCATTGCACAGAGGATAGTTATTGCATGCATACATAACGAGGAACAATTTAGATAGGTCATGTAATGCATTGAAACACATCTTAGTTGTTTTCTTTTCACTGCACAGAGGAACAAGTTAGATAGGTCATGCAATGCATTGAACACATCTTAGGTGTTTTCTTTTCATTGCAAAGAGGATAGTTATTGCATGCATACATAACGAATAACAAGTTAGATTAGGTCATGCAATGCATTGCAACACATCTTAGTTGTTTTCTTTTCATTGCACAGAGGTTATTGCGTGCATATGCCTAACGAGTAACAAGTTGGATATGTCATGCAATGCAATGAAACACATATTAGGTGTTTTCTTTTCATTGCACAGAGGTTAGTTATTGCGTGCATATGCATAACGAGTAACAAGTTAGATATGTCATGTAATGCACTGAAACACATCTTAGGTGTTTTCTTTCCACTGCACATAGCGAGTTATTTCGTGCATATGCATAACGAGGAACAAGTTAGATAGGTCATGCAATGCGATGAAACACATCTTAGGTGTTTTCTTTTCATTGCACAGAGGATAGTTTTTGCATGCATACATAACGAATAACAAGTTAGATTAGGTCATGCAATGCATTGCAACACATCTTAGTTGTTTTCTTTTCATTGCACAGAGGTTATTGCGTGCATATGCATAACGAGGAACAAGTTAGATATGTCATGCAATGCAATGAAACACATCTTAGGTGTTTTCTTTTCATTGCACAGAGGTTAGTTATTCCGTGGATATGAATAACGAGTAACAAGTTAGATATGTCATGTAATGCACTGAAACACATCTTAGGTGTTTTCTTTTCACTGCACAGAGCGAGTTATTGCGTGCATATGCATAACGAGAAACAAGTTAGATCTGTCATGCAATGCACTGAAACACATCTTAGGTGTTTTCTTTTCATTGCACAGAGGTTAGTTATTGCGTGCATATGCATAACGAGAAACAAGTTAGATCTGTCATGTAATGCACTGAAACACATCTTAGGTGTTTTCTTTTCACTGCACAGAGCGAGTTATTGCGTGCATATGCATAACGAGAAACAAGTTAGATCTGTCATGCAATGCACTGAAACACATCTTAGGTGTTTTCTTTTCACTGCACAGAGGTTAGTTATTGCGTGCATATGCATAACGAGGAACAAGTTAGATAGGTCATGCAATGCGATGAAACACATCTTAGGTGTTTTCTTTTCATTGCACAGAGGATAGTTATTGCATGCATACATAACGAGGAACAATTTAGATAGGTCATGTAATGCATTGAAACACATCTTAGTTGTTTTCTTTTCACTGCACAGAGGAACAAGTTAGATAGGTCATGCAATGCATTGAACACATCTTAGGTGTTTTCTTTTCATTGCAAAGAGGATAGTTATTGCATGCATACATAACGAATAACAAGTTAGATTAGGTCATGCAATGCATTGCAACACATCTTAGTTGTTTTCTTTTCATTGCACAGAGGTTATTGCGTGCATATGCATAACGAGGAACAAGTTATATATGTCATGCAATGCAATGAAACACATCTTAGGTGTTTTCTTTTCATTGCACAGAGGTAAGTTATTCCGTGCATATGAATAACGAGTAACAAGTTAGATCTGTCATGTAATGCACTGTAACACATCTTAGGGGTTTTCTTTTCACTGCACATAGCGAGTTATTGCGTGCATATGCATAACAAAAAAACAAGTTAGATCTGTCATGTAATGCACTGAAACACATCTTAGGTGTTTTCTTTTCACTGCACAGAGCGAGTTATTGCGTGCATATGCATAACGAAAAACAAGTTAGATCTGTCATGCAATGCACTGAAACACATCTTAGGTGTTTTCTTTTCACTGCACAGAGGTTAGTTATTGCTTGCATATGCATAACGAGGAACAAGTTAGATAGGTCATGCAATGCATTGAACACATCTTAGGTGTTTTCTTTTCATTGCAAAGAGGATAGTTATTGCATGCATACATAACGAATAACAAGTTAGATTAGGTCATGCAATGCATTGCAACACATCTTAGTTGTTTTCTTTTCATTGCACAGAGGTTATTGCGTGCATATGCCTAACGAGTAACAAGTTGGATATGTCATGCAATGCAATGAAACACATATTAGGTGTTTTCTTTTCATTGCACAGAGGTTAGTTATTGCGTGCATATGCATAACGAGTAACAAGTTAGATATGTCATGTAATGCACTGAAACACATCTTAGGTGTTTTCTTTCCACTGCACATAGCGAGTTATTTCGTGCATATGCATAACGAGGAACAAGTTAGATAGGTCATGCAATGCGATGAAACACATCTTAGGTGTTTTCTTTTCATTGCACAGAGGATAGTTTTTGCATGCATACATAACGAATAACAAGTTAGATTAGGTCATGCAATGCATTGCAACACATCTTAGTTGTTTTCTTTTCATTGCACAGAGGTTATTGCGTGCATATGCATAACGAGGAACAAGTTAGATATGTCATGCAATGCAATGAAACACATCTTAGGTGTTTTCTTTTCATTGCACAGAGGTTAGTTATTCCGTGGATATGAATAACGAGTAACAAGTTAGATATGTCATGTAATGCACTGAAACACATCTTAGGTGTTTTCTTTTCACTGCACAGAGCGAGTTATTGCGTGCATATGCATAACGAGAAACAAGTTAGATCTGTCATGCAATGCACTGAAACACATCTTAGGTGTTTTCTTTTCATTGCACAGAGGTTAGTTATTGCGTGCATATGCATAACGAGAAACAAGTTAGATCTGTCATGTAATGCACTGAAACACATCTTAGGTGTTTTCTTTTCACTGCACAGAGCGAGTTATTGCGTGCATATGCATAACGAGAAACAAGTTAGATCTGTCATGCAATGCACTGAAACACATCTTAGGTGTTTTCTTTTCACTGCACAGAGGTTAGTTATTGCGTGCATATGCATAACGAGGAACAAGTTAGATAGGTCATGCAATGCGATGAAACACATCTTAGGTGTTTTCTTTTCATTGCACAGAGGATAGTTATTGCATGCATACATAACGAGGAACAATTTAGATAGGTCATGTAATGCATTGAAACACATCTTAGTTGTTTTCTTTTCACTGCACAGAGGAACAAGTTAGATAGGTCATGCAATGCATTGAACACATCTTAGGTGTTTTCTTTTCATTGCAAAGAGGATAGTTATTGCATGCATACATAACGAATAACAAGTTAGATTAGGTCATGCAATGCATTGCAACACATCTTAGTTGTTTTCTTTTCATTGCACAGAGGTTATTGCGTGCATATGCATAACGAGGAACAAGTTATATATGTCATGCAATGCAATGAAACACATCTTAGGTGTTTTCTTTTCATTGCACAGAGGTAAGTTATTCCGTGCATATGAATAACGAGTAACAAGTTAGATCTGTCATGTAATGCACTGTAACACATCTTAGGGGTTTTCTTTTCACTGCACATAGCGAGTTATTGCGTGCATATGCATAACAAAAAAACAAGTTAGATCTGTCATGTAATGCACTGAAACACATCTTAGGTGTTTTCTTTTCACTGCACAGAGCGAGTTATTGCGTGCATATGCATAACGAAAAACAAGTTAGATCTGTCATGCAATGCACTGAAACACATCTTAGGTGTTTTCTTTTCACTGCACAGAGGTTAGTTATTGCTTGCATATGCATAACGAGGAACAAGTTAGATAGGTCATGCAATGCATTGAACACATCTTAGGTGTTTTCTTTTCATTGCAAAGAGGATAGTTATTGCATGCATACATAACGAATAACAAGTTAGATTAGGTCATGCAATGCATTGCAACACATCTTAGTTGTTTTCTTTTCATTGCACAGAGGTTATTGCGTGCATATGCCTAACGAGTAACAAGTTGGATATGTCATGCAATGCAATGAAACACATATTAGGTGTTTTCTTTTCATTGCACAGAGGTTAGTTATTGCGTGCATATGCATAACGAGTAACAAGTTAGATATGTCATGTAATGCACTGAAACACATCTTAGGTGTTTTCTTTCCACTGCACATAGCGAGTTATTTCGTGCATATGCATAACGAGGAACAAGTTAGATAGGTCATGCAATGCGATGAAACACATCTTAGGTGTTTTCTTTTCATTGCACAGAGGATAGTTTTTGCATGCATACATAACGAATAACAAGTTAGATTAGGTCATGCAATGCATTGCAACACATCTTAGTTGTTTTCTTTTCATTGCACAGAGGTTATTGCGTGCATATGCATAACGAGGAACAAGTTAGATATGTCATGCAATGCAATGAAACACATCTTAGGTGTTTTCTTTTCATTGCACAGAGGTTAGTTATTCCGTGGATATGAATAACGAGTAACAAGTTAGATATGTCATGTAATGCACTGAAACACATCTTAGGTGTTTTCTTTTCACTGCACAGAGCGAGTTATTGCGTGCATATGCATAACGAGAAACAAGTTAGATCTGTCATGCAATGCACTGAAACACATCTTAGGTGTTTTCTTTTCATTGCACAGAGGTTAGTTATTGCGTGCATATGCATAACGAGAAACAAGTTAGATCTGTCATGTAATGCACTGAAACACATCTTAGGTGTTTTCTTTTCACTGCACAGAGCGAGTTATTGCGTGCATATGCATAACGAGAAACAAGTTAGATCTGTCATGCAATGCACTGAAACACATCTTAGGTGTTTTCTTTTCACTGCACAGAGGTTAGTTATTGCGTGCATATGCATAACGAGGAACAAGTTAGATAGGTCATGCAATGCGATGAAACACATCTTAGGTGTTTTCTTTTCATTGCACAGAGGATAGTTATTGCATGCATACATAACGAGGAACAATTTAGATAGGTCATGTAATGCATTGAAACACATCTTAGTTGTTTTCTTTTCACTGCACAGAGGAACAAGTTAGATAGGTCATGCAATGCATTGAACACATCTTAGGTGTTTTCTTTTCATTGCAAAGAGGATAGTTATTGCATGCATACATAACGAATAACAAGTTAGATTAGGTCATGCAATGCATTGCAACACATCTTAGTTGTTTTCTTTTCATTGCACAGAGGTTATTGCGTGCATATGCATAACGAGGAACAAGTTATATATGTCATGCAATGCAATGAAACACATCTTAGGTGTTTTCTTTTCATTGCACAGAGGTAAGTTATTCCGTGCATATGAATAACGAGTAACAAGTTAGATCTGTCATGTAATGCACTGTAACACATCTTAGGGGTTTTCTTTTCACTGCACATAGCGAGTTATTGCGTGCATATGCATAACAAAAAAACAAGTTAGATCTGTCATGTAATGCACTGAAACACATCTTAGGTGTTTTCTTTTCACTGCACAGAGCGAGTTATTGCGTGCATATGCATAACGAAAAACAAGTTAGATCTGTCATGCAATGCACTGAAACACATCTTAGGTGTTTTCTTTTCACTGCACAGAGGTTAGTTATTGCTTGCATATGCATAACGAGGAACAAGTTAGATAGGTCATGCAATGCGATGAAACACATCTTAGGTGTTTTCTTTTCATTGCACAGAGGATAGTTATTGCATGCATACATAACGAGGAACAAGTTAGATATGTCATGCAATGCAATGAAACACATCTTAGTTGTTTTCTTTTCAATGCACAGAGCGAGTTATTGCGTGCATATGCATAACGAGTAACAAGTTAGATATGTCATGTAATGCACTGAAACACATCTTAGGTGTCTTCTTTTCACTGCACATAGCGAGTTATTGCGTGCATATGCATAACGAGGAACAAGTTAGATAGGTCATGCAATGCGATGAAACACATCTTAGGTGTTTTCTTTTCATTGCACAGAGGATAGTTATTGCATGCATACATAACGAATAACAAGTTAGATTAGGTCATGCAATGCATTGCAACACATCTTAGTTGTTTTCTTTTCATTGCACAGAGGTTATTGCGTGCATATTCATAACGAGGAACAAGTTAGATATGTCATGCAATGCAATGAAACACATCTTAGGTGTTTTCTTTTCATTGCACAGAGGTTAGTTATTGCGTGCATATGCATAACGAGTAACAAGTTAGATATGTCATGCAATGCAATGAAACACATCTTAGGTGTTTTCTTTTCATTGCACAGAGGTTAGTTATTCCGTGCATATGAATAACGAGTAACAAGTTAGATATGTCATGTAAT
This sequence comes from Pimephales promelas, assembly GCF_988280905.1. Taxonomy (NCBI): domain Eukaryota; kingdom Metazoa; phylum Chordata; class Actinopteri; order Cypriniformes; family Leuciscidae; genus Pimephales; species Pimephales promelas. Next base: position 15,112,364 of record NC_142776.1, on the reverse strand, counting down.
GCACTGAAACACATCTTAGGTGTTTTCTTTTCACTGCATAGAGCGAGTTATTGCGTGCATATGCATGACGAGAAACAAGTTAGATCTGTCATGCAATGCACTGAAACACATCTTAGGTGTTTTCTTTTCACTGCACAGAGCGTGTATATGCATAACGAGAAACAAGTTAGATCTGTCATGCAATGCACTGAAACACATCTTAGGTGTTTTCTTTTCACTGCACAGAGGTTAGTTATTGCGTGCATATGCATAACGAGGAACAAGTTAGATAGGTCATGCAATGCGATGAAACACATCTTAGGTGTTTTCTTTTCATTGCACAGAGGATAGTTATTGCATGCATACATAACGAGGAACAATTTAGATAGGTCATGTAATGCATTGAAACACATCTTAGTTGTTTTCTTTTCACTGCACAGAGGAACAAGTTAGATAGGTCATGCAATGCATTGAACACATCTTAGGTGTTTTCTTTTCATTGCAAAGAGGATAGTTATTGCATGCATACATAACGAATAACAAGTTAGATTAGGTCATGCAATGCATTGCAACACATCTTAGTTGTTTTCTTTTCATTGCACAGAGGTTATTGCGTGCATATGCCTAACGAGTAACAAGTTGGATATGTCATGCAATGCAATGAAACACATATTAGGTGTTTTCTTTTCATTGCACAGAGGTTAGTTATTGCGTGCATATGCATAACGAGTAACAAGTTAGATATGTCATGTAATGCACTGAAACACATCTTAGGTGTTTTCTTTCCACTGCACATAGCGAGTTATTTCGTGCATATGCATAACGAGGAACAAGTTAGATAGGTCATGCAATGCGATGAAACACATCTTAGGTGTTTTCTTTTCATTGCACAGAGGATAGTTTTTGCATGCATACATAACGAATAACAAGTTAGATTAGGTCATGCAATGCATTGCAACACATCTTAGTTGTTTTCTTTTCATTGCACAGAGGTTATTGCGTGCATATGCATAACGAGGAACAAGTTAGATATGTCATGCAATGCAATGAAACACATCTTAGGTGTTTTCTTTTCATTGCACAGAGGTTAGTTATTCCGTGGATATGAATAACGAGTAACAAGTTAGATATGTCATGTAATGCACTGAAACACATCTTAGGTGTTTTCTTTTCACTGCACAGAGCGAGTTATTGCGTGCATATGCATAACGAGAAACAAGTTAGATCTGTCATGCAATGCACTGAAACACATCTTAGGTGTTTTCTTTTCATTGCACAGAGGTTAGTTATTGCGTGCATATGCATAACGAGAAACAAGTTAGATCTGTCATGTAATGCACTGAAACACATCTTAGGTGTTTTCTTTTCACTGCACAGAGCGAGTTATTGCGTGCATATGCATAACGAGAAACAAGTTAGATCTGTCATGCAATGCACTGAAACACATCTTAGGTGTTTTCTTTTCACTGCACAGAGGTTAGTTATTGCGTGCATATGCATAACGAGGAACAAGTTAGATAGGTCATGCAATGCGATGAAACACATCTTAGGTGTTTTCTTTTCATTGCACAGAGGATAGTTATTGCATGCATACATAACGAGGAACAATTTAGATAGGTCATGTAATGCATTGAAACACATCTTAGTTGTTTTCTTTTCACTGCACAGAGGAACAAGTTAGATAGGTCATGCAATGCATTGAACACATCTTAGGTGTTTTCTTTTCATTGCAAAGAGGATAGTTATTGCATGCATACATAACGAATAACAAGTTAGATTAGGTCATGCAATGCATTGCAACACATCTTAGTTGTTTTCTTTTCATTGCACAGAGGTTATTGCGTGCATATGCATAACGAGGAACAAGTTATATATGTCATGCAATGCAATGAAACACATCTTAGGTGTTTTCTTTTCATTGCACAGAGGTAAGTTATTCCGTGCATATGAATAACGAGTAACAAGTTAGATATTTCATGTAATGCACTGAAACACATCTTAGGTGTTTTCTTTTCACTGCACAGAGCGAGTTATTGCGTGCATATGCATAACGAGAAACAAGTTAGATCTGTCATGCAATGCACTGAAACACATCTTAGGTATTTTCTTTTCACTGCACAGAGCGAGTTATTGCGTGTATATGCATAACGAGAAACAAGTTAGATCTGTCATGCAATGCACTGAAACACATCTTAGGTGTTTTCTTTTCACTGCACAGAGGTTAGTTATTGCGTGCATATGCATAACGAGGAACAAATTAGATTAGGTCATGCAATGTATTGAAACACATCTTAGTTTGTTTCTTTTCATTGCACAGAGGTTATTGCGTGCATATGCTTAACGAGTAACATGTTAGATATGTCATGCAATGCAATGAAACACATCTTAGGTGTTTTCTTTTCATTGCACAGAGGTTAGTTATTGCGTGCATATGCATAACGAGTAACAAGTTAGATCTGTCATGTAATGCACTGTAACACATCTTAGGGGTTTTCTTTTCACTGCACATAGCGAGTTATTGCGTGCATATGCATAACAAAAAAACAAGTTAGATCTGTCATGTAATGCACTGAAACACATCTTAGGTGTTTTCTTTTCACTGCACAGAGCGAGTTATTGCGTGCATATGCATAACGAAAAACAAGTTAGATCTGTCATGCAATGCACTGAAACACATCTTAGGTGTTTTCTTTTCACTGCACAGAGGTTAGTTATTGCTTGCATATGCATAACGAGGAACAAGTTAGATAGGTCATGCAATGCGATGAAACACATCTTAGGTGTTTTCTTTTCATTGCACAGAGGATAGTTATTGCATGCATACATAACGAGGAACAAGTTAGATAGGTCATGCAATGCATTGAACACATCTTAGTTGTTTTCTTTTCAATGCACAGAGCGAGTTATTGCGTGCATATGCATAACGAGAAACAAGTTAGATCTGTCATGCAATGCGATGAAACACATCTTAGGTGTTTTCTTTTCACTGCACAGAGCGAGTTATTGCGTGCAAATGCATAACGAGGAACAAGTTAGATAGGTCATGCAATGCGATGAAACACATCATAGGTGTTTTCTTTTCATTGCACAGAGGTTATTGCGTGCATATGCATAACGAGGAACAAGTTAGATATGTCATGCAATGCAATGAAACACATCTTAGGTGTTTTCTTTTCATTGCACAGAGGTTAGTTATTGCGTGCATATGCATAACGAGTAACAAGTTAGATATGTCATGTAATGCACTGAAACAAATCTTAGGTGTCTTCTTTTCACTGCACATAGCGAGTTATTGCGTGCATATGCATAACGAGGAACAAGTTAGATAGGTCATGCAATGCGATGAAACACATCTTAGGTGTTTTCTTTTCATTGCACAGAGGATAGTTATTGCATGCATACATAACGAATAACAAGTTAGATTAGGTCATGCAATGCATTGCAACACATCTTCGTTGTTTTCTTTTCATTGCACAGAGGTTATTGCGTGCATATGCATAACGAGGAACAAGTTAGATATGTCATGCAATGCAATGAAACACATCTTAGGTGTTTTCTTTTCATTGCACAGAGGTTAGTTATTGCGTGCATATGCATAACGAGTAACAAGTTAGATATGTCATGCAATGCAATGAAACACATCTTAGGTGTTTTCTTTTCATTGCACAGAGGTTAGTTATTCCGTGCATATGAATAACGAGTAACAAGTTAGATATGTCATGTAATGCACTGAAACACATCTTAGGTGTTTTCTTTTCACTGCATAGAGCGAGTTATTGCGTGCATATGCATGACGAGAAACAAGTTAGATCTGTCATGCAATGCACTGAAACACATCTTAGGTGTTTTCTTTTCACTGCACAGAGCGTGTATATGCATAACGAGAAACAAGTTAGATCTGTCATGCAATGCACTGAAACACATCTTAGGTGTTTTCTTTTCACTGCACAGAGGTTAGTTATTGCGTGCATATGCATAACGAGGAACAAGTTAGATAGGTCATGCAATGCGCTGAAACACATCTTAGGTGTTTTCTTTTCATTGCACAGAGGATAGTTATTGCATGCATACATAACGAGGAACAATTTAGATAGGTCATGTAATGCATTGAAACACATCTTAGTTGTTTTCTTTTCACTGCACAGAGGAACAAGTTAGATAGGTCATGCAATGCATTGAACACATCTTAGGTGTTTTCTTTTCATTGCAAAGAGGATAGTTATTGCATGCATACATAACGAATAACAAGTTAGATTAGGTCATGCAATGCATTGCAACACATCTTAGTTGTTTTCTTTTCATTGCACAGAGGTTATTGCGTGCATATGCCTAACGAGTAACAAGTTGGATATGTCATGCAATGCAATGAAACACATATTAGGTGTTTTCTTTTCACTGCACATACCGAGTTATTGCGTGCATATGCATAACGAGAAACAAGTTAGATCTGTCATGTAATGCACTGAAACACATCTTAGGTGTTTTCTTTTCACTGCACAGAGCGAGTTATTGCGTGCATATGCATAACGAAAAACAAGTTAGATCTGTCATGCAATGCACTGAAACACATCTTAGGTGTTTTCTTTTCACTGCACAGAGGTTAGTTATTGCGTGCATATGTATAACGAGGAACAAGTTAGATAGGTCATGCAATGCATTGAAACACATCTTAAGTGTTTTCTTTTCATTGCACAGAGGATAGTTATTGCATGCATACATAGCGAGGAACAAGTTAGATAGGTCATGCAATGCATTGAAACACATCTTAGTTGTTTTCTTTTCACTGCACAGAGCGAGTTATTGCGTGCATATGCACAACGAGAAACAAGTTAGATCTGTCATGCAATGCACTGAAACACATCTTAGGTGTTTTCTTTTCACTGCACAGAGCGAGTTATTGCGTGTATATGCATAACGAGGAACAAGTTAGATCTGTCATGCAATGCAATGAAACACATCTTAGGTGTTTTCTTTTCATTGGACAGAGGTTAGTTATCGTGTGCATGTGCAATGCAATCCTAAAGCACAATCATTGCAAATCTCTTCGTTGCACAAGGAACAAGTTAGTGTGTGCATTGTAAAGCGATCGCTCTTTTGATGTTTTCTCGTCAAAACAGAAATTAATTAGTTGTAGAATGGAAATGCATGGAAAAGCACGCGTGTTTTATCTTTTCTTTTCATTGCAAAGAAAAATAAGTTAGAAAATGTAAGAATTGCAATGAAACAACACACGTTATCCAGTCAAAGCAGAAGGAAGGGTTTAGTTCTTGAATGCAATAAAGTGCATATTACATATATGGTATTTTTGATGCACAACGTTCTTCATGCACAATCCACATCTCTTCATTGCACAAAGCAACGAGTGTTGTTTTATTGCAATGCATAAAATATCGAACTTGTTCCTCATTGCAATGAAAAGAAAATGTATGCATGTGCTTTCGCATGCATTTCTATTTTACAAACTAGATTGTTTGTGCACAGACAAGAAAACATCACATTATGCCTTTTCATTGCAACGAAGAACAAGTTAGATCCAATGAAACTAGATATTAGGTGTTTTCTTTTCATTGCACAGAGAAACATGTTAGTTATTGCGTGCATATTCTTTAATGCACAACGTTAGACGTTAGATGTGTTTTCGTTGAACAACGGAATGAGTTAGATATTGAATGCGTTCCTCTGTTGCACAAAGGAGCGAGTAAGTTATTGCATTGCAAGACCGCTCAAGTGATGTTTTTTCGTCAGTGCACAAAAGAATTAGTAGTAGAATTAGTAGTAGAATCCATGCGAAAGAGTCAAAGGGTCCTCAAAGGTTTTAATAAATATGAACTTATTGACTTTTGATGATTTGTAAGCTATAGATAGGTTCCTTTTTGTCCTAGTGAACATATTTCTGGCCCAAAAGTACTTGATCTTGAACTTTCCATACATACTCATAGACTCCAATAAATGCTTCCTAAGCCATGGACAAGTCCATATCTGACCTTTTGAACTAATTTCTGGTCAAAGGTTCCTCAAAAACTTTAAAACGATATAAACTTATAGACTCCTTCTGATGTTATATTACATAGGTCAATTTTTGACCTCCAGGAACACTTTTATGGCCCACGGGTCCTTGGTATGTGGGTTATTATACCGAGAGATTTACTTCTCATGATGTCATTTCAGCCAGACAAAAAATTGACCTACTGAACATGTTTCTGGCCCAAAAGTACTTGATCTTGAACTTTCCAAACATACTCATAGACTCCAACAGATGCTTTCTAAGCCATAGAGAAGTCCAAATCTGACCTATTGAACTCATTTCTGGTCAAAGGATCCTCAAAAGGTTTTAAACAATATAAACTTGTAGACTCCTGATGTTACATTAGCTATACATAGGTCAATTTTTGACCTCCAGAAACACATTTATGGTCCACGGATATTTGATGTTTGGGTTAATGTACCAAGAGCTTTGCTTCTCATGATGTCATTTCAGCCAGAAATATATTTGACCTACTGAACATACAGTATATCTGGCCCAAAAGTACTTGACCTTGTACTTTCCATTCATACTCATAGACTCCAACAGATGCTTCCTAAGCCATAGAGAAGTCCATATCTGACATATTGAACTAATTTCTGGTCAAAAATTTCTCAAAAAGTTTAAAACAATATAAACTTTTAGACTCCTTCTGATGTTATATTAGATATACATAGGTCAATTTTGACCTCCATGAACACATTTATGGCACATTTCCAGAAGAAAATGTGAAGTGCTTAAAGCGGCAAATCTCAGCACCCGGTTGCTAGGGTGTTCTGGGAGGTTGCTACGGTGTTCTGGGTGGTTGCTAGGTGTTTTTTTTAGGGTATTCTTGGTGGTTGCTATGGCGTTTCTATGCGGTTGTTAGGGTATTCTGGGTGGTTGCGAAGGTGTTCTGGGTGGTTGCTAGGGTGTTGCTAGGCGGTTGCTGGGGTGTTAATGGTGGTTGCTAGGGTGTTGCCAGATGGTTGCTGGGGTGTTCTGGTTTGTTTCTAGGGTGTTCTGGATGGTTGCTAGGCTGTTGTTTGGTTGTTGCTAGGGTGTTCTGGTTGGTTGGAGATTTACTTCTCATAATGTCATTTCAGCCAGAAAAATATTTTACCTACTGAACATGTTTCTGGCCCAAAAGTACTTGATCTTGAACTTTCCACACATACTCACAGAATATGTAATATAACATTCTGATGTTATATGACATAGGTCAATTTTTGACCTCCATGAACACTTTTATGGCCCACGGGTACTTGGATCTGTTGGTTAATATACCGAGAGATTTACATCTCATGATGTCATTTCAGCCAGACAAATATTTGACCTACTGAACATGTTTCTGGCCCAAAAGTACTTGATCTAGAACTTTCCACACATACTCATAGACCATGCAATATAACATTCTGATGTTATATTACACAGGTCAATTTTTGACCTACATGAACACTTTTATGGCCCACGGGTACTTGGATCTGTTGGTTAATATACCGAGAGATTTACATCTCATGATGTCATTTCAGCCAGACAAATATTTGACCTAGTGAACATGTTTCTTGCCCAAAAGTACTTGATCTTGAACTTTCCAAACATACTCATAGACTCCAACAGATGCTTCCTAAGCCACAGAGAAGTCCATATCTGACATATTGAACTCATTTCTGGTCAAAGGTTTCTCAAAAAGTTTAAAACAATATAGACTTTTAGACTCCTTCTGATGTTATATTAGATATACATAGGTCAATTTTGACCTCCATGAACACATTTATGGCACATTTCCTGAAGAAAAGGTGAAGTGGAGCTTGAAGCGGCAAATCTCAGCACCCGGTTGCTAGGGTGTTCTGGGAGGTTGCTACGGTGTTCTGGGTGGTTGGTAGTTTTTTTTTTTTAGGGTATTCTGGGTAGTTGCTATGGTGTTGCTATGCGGTTGCTAGGGTATTCTGGGTGGTTGCGAAGGTGTTCTGGGTGGTTGCTAGGGTGTTGATATGTGGTTGCTAGTGTATTCTGGGTGGTTGCGAAGCTGTTCTGGGTGGTTGCTAGGGTGTTGCTAGGCGGTTGCTAGGGTATTCTGGGTGGTTGCGAAGGTGTTCTGGGTGGTTGCTGGGTTGTTTTGGATTGTTTCTAGGGTGTTCTGCGTGGTTGCTATGCTGTTGCTTGGTGGTTGCTAGGGTGTTCTGGTTGGTTGGAGATTTATTTCTCATGATGTCATTTCAGCCAGACAAATATTTGACCTACTGAACATGTTTCTGGCCCAAAAGTACTTGATCTTGAACTTTCCAAACATACTCATAGACTCCAACAGATGCTTCCTAAGCCACAGAGAAGTCCATATCTGACATATTGAACTCATTTCTGGTCAAAGGTTTCTCAAAAAGTTTAAAACAATATAGACTTTTAGACTCCTTCTGATGTTATATTAGATATACATAGGTCAATTTTGACCTCCATGAACACATTTATGGCACATTTCCTGAAGAAAATTTGAAGTGTCGCTTGAAGCGGCAAATCTCAGCACCCGGTTGCTAGGGTGTTCTGGGAGGTTGCTACGGTGTTCTGGGTGCTTGCTAGGTGTTTTTTTTAGGGTATTTTGGGTGGTTGCTATGGTGTTGCTATGCGGTTGTTAGGGTATTCTGGGTGGTTGCTAGGGTGTTGCTAGGCGGTTGCTGGGGTGTTAATGGTGGTTGCTAGGGTGTTGCCAGGTGGTTGCTGGGGTGTTCTGGTTTGTTTCTAGGGTGTTCTGGATGGTTGCTAGGCTGTTGCTTGGTGGTTGCTAGGGTGTTCTGGTTGGTTGGAGATTTACTTCTCATGATGTCATTTCAGCCAGAAAAATATTTTACCTACTGAACATGTTTCTGGCCCAAAAGTACTTGATCTTGAACTTTCCAAACATACTCATAGACTCCAACAGATGCTTCCTAAGCCACAGAGAAGTCCATATCTGACATATTGAACTCATTTCTGGTCAAAGGTTTCTCAAAAAGTTTAAAACAATATAGACTTTTAGACTCCTTCTGATGTTATATTAGATATACATAGGTCAATTTTGACCTCCATGAACACATTTATGGCACATTTCCTGAAGAAAATTTGAAGTGTCGCTTGAAGCGGCAAATCTCAGCACCCGGTTGCTAGGGTGTTCTGGGAGGTTGCTACGGTGTTCTGGGTGGTTGCTAGGTGTTTTTTTTAGGGTATTCTGGGTGGTTGCTATGGTGTTGCTATGCGGTTGTTAGGGTATTCTGGGTGGTTGCTAGGGTGTTGCTAGGCGGTTGCTGGGGTGTTAATGGTGGTTGCTAGGGTGTTGCCAGGTGGTTGCTGGGGTGTTCTGGTTTGTTTCTAGGGTGTTCTGGATGGTTGCTAGGCTGTTGCTTGATGGTTGCTAGTGTGTTCTGGTTGGTTGGAGATTTACTTCTCATGATGTCATTTCAGCCAGAAAAATATTTTACCTACTGAACATGTTTCTGGTCCAAAAGTACTTGATCTTGAACTTTCCAAACATACTCATAGACTCCAACAGATGCTTCCTAAGCCACAGAGAAGTCCATATCTGACATATTGAACTCATGTCTGGTCAAAGGTTTCTCAAAAAGTTTAAAACAATATCGACTTTTAGACTCCTTCTGATGTTAAATTAGATATACATAGGTCAATTTTGACCTCCATGAACACATTTATGGCACATTTCCTGAAGAAAATGTGAAGTGGAGCTTGAAGCGGCAAATCTCAGCACCCGGTTGCTAGGGTGTTCTGGGAGGTTGCTACCGTGTTCTGGGTGGTTGGTAGTTTTTTTTTTAGGGTATTCTGGGTAGTTCCTATGGTGTTGCTAGGCGGTTGCTAGGGTATTCTGGGTGGTTGTGAAGGTGTTCTGGGTGGTTGCTGGGTTGTTTTGGTTTGTTTCTAGGGTGTTCTGGGTGGTTGCTATGTTGTTGCTTGGTGGTTGCTAGGGTGTTCTGGTTGGTTGGAGATTTATTTCTCATGATGTCATTTCAGCCAGACAAATATTTGACCTACTGAACATGTTTCTGGCCCAAAAGTACTTGATCTTGAACTTTCCAAACATACTCATAGACTCCAACAGATGCTTCCTAAGCCACAGAGAAGTCCATATCTGACATATTGAACTCATTTCTGGTCAAAGGTTTCTCAAAAAGTTTAATACAATATAGACTTTTAGACTCCTTTTGATGTTATATTAGATATACATAGGTCAATTTTGACCTCCATGAACACATTTATGGCACATTTCCTGAAGAAAACGTGAAGTGTCGCTTGAAGCGGGAAATCTCAGCACCCGGTTGCTAGGGTGTTCTGGGAGGTTGGTACGGTGTTCTGGGTGGTTGCTAGGTGATTTTTTAGGGTATTCTGGGTGGTTGCTATGGTGTTGCTATGCGGTTGTTAGGGTATTCTGGGTGGTTGCGAGGGTGTTCTGGGTGGTTGCTAGGGTGTTGCTAGGCGGTTGCTGGGGTGTTAATGGTGGTTGCTAGGGTGTTTCCAGATGGTTGCTGGGGTGTTCTGGTTTGTTTCTAGGGTGTTCTGGATGGTTGCTAGGCTGTTGCTTGGTGGTTGCTAGGGTGTTCTGGTTGGTTGGAGATTTACTTCTCATGATGTCATTTCAGCCAGAAAAATATTTTACCTACTGAACATGTTTCTGGTCCAAAAATACTTGATCTTGAACTTTCCACACATACTCACAGACTATTTAATATAACATTCTGATGTTATATGACAGGTCAATTTTTGACCTCCATGAACACTTTTATGGCCCACGGGTACTTGGATCTGTTGGTTAATATACCGAGAGATTTACATCTCATGATGTCATTTCAGCCAGACAAATATTTGACCTACTGAACATGTTTCTGGCCCAAAAGTACTTGATCTTGAACTTTCCATACATACTCATAGACCATGCAATATAACATTCTGATGTTATATTACACAGGTCAATTTTTGACCTCCATGAACACTTTTATGGCCCACGGGTACTTGGATCTGTTGGTTAATATACAGAGAGATTTACATCTCATGATGTCATTTCAGCCAGACAAATATTTGACCTACTGAACATGTTTCTGGCCCAAAAGTACTTGATCTTGAACTTTCCAAACATACTCATAGACTCAAACAGATGCTTCCTAAGCCACAGAGAAGTCCATATCTGACATATTGAACTCATTTCTGGTCAAAGGTTTCTCAAAAAGTTTAAAACAATATAGACTTTTAGACTCCTTCTGATGTTATATTAGATATACATAGGTCAATTTTGACCTCCATGAACAAATTTATGGCACATTTCCTGAAGAAAATGTGAAGTGGAGCTTGAAGCGGCAAATCTCAGCACCCGGTTGCTAGGGTGTTCTGGGAGGTTGCTACCGTGTTCTGGGTGGTTGGTAATTTTTTTTTAGGGTATTCTGGGTAGTTGCTATGGTGTTGCTATGCGGTTGCTAGGGTATTCTGGGTGGTTGCGAAGGTGTTCTGGGTGGTTGCTAGGGTGTTGATATGTGGTTGCTAGTGTATTCTGGGTGGTTGCGAAGCTGTTCTGGGTGGTTGCTAGGGTGTTGCTAGGCGGTTGCTAGGGTATTCTGGGTGGTTGCGAAGTTGTTCTGGGTGGTTGCTGGGTTGTTCTGGTTTGTTTCTAGTGTGTTCTAGGTGGTTGCTATGATGTTGCTTGGTGGTTGCTAGGGTGTTCTGGTTGGTTGGAGATTTATTTCTCATGATGTCATTTCAGCCAGAAAAATATTTTACCTACTAAACATGTTTCTGGCCCAAAAGTACTAGATCTTGAACTTTCCATACATATTCATAGACTATGTAATATAACATTCTGATGTTATATTACATAGGTCAATTTTTGACCTTCATGAATACTTTTATGGCCCACGGGTACTTGATCTGTGTGTTAATGTACCGAGAGATTTACATCTCATGATGTCATTTCAGCCAGACAAATATTTGACCTACTGAACATGTTTCTGGCCCAAAAGTACTTGATCTTGAACTTTCCAAACATACTCATAGACTCCAACAGATGCTTCCTAAGCCACAGAGAAGTCCATATCTGACATATTGAACTCATTTCTGGTCAAAGGTTTCTCAAAAAGTTTAAAACAATATAGACTTTTAGACTCCTTCTGATGTTATATTAGATATACATAGGTCAATTTTGACCTCCATGAACACATTTATGGCACATTTCCTGAAGAAAATGTGAAGTGGAGCTTGAAGCGGCAAATCTCAGCACCCGGTTGCTAGGGTGTTCTGGGAGGTTGCCACGGTGTTCTGGGTGGTTGGTAGGTTTTTTTTTAGGGTATTCTGGGTGGTTGCTATGGTGTTGCTATGCGGTTGCTAGGGTATTTTGGGTGGTTGCGAAGGTGTTCTGGGTGGTTGCTAGGGTGTTGCTATGTGGTTGCTAGGGTATTCTGGGTGGTTGTGAAGCTGTTCTGGGTGGTTGCTAGGGTGTTGCTAGGCGGTTGCCAGGGTATTCTGGGTGGTTGCGAAGGTGTTCTGGGTGGTTGCTGGGTTGTTCTGGTTTGTTTCTAGGGTGTTCTGGGTGGTTGCTATGCTGTTGCTTGGTGGTTGCTAGGATGTTCTGGTTGGTTGGAGATTTTTTTCTCATGATGTCATTTCAGCTAGAAAAATATTTTACCTACTAAACATGTTTCTGGCCCAAAAGTACTAGATCTTGAACTTTTCATACATATTCTTAGACTATGTAATATAACATTCTGATGTTATATTACATAGGTCAATTTTTGACCTCCATGAATACTTTTATGGCCCACGGGTACTTGATCTGTGGGTTAATATACAGAGAGATTTACATCTCATGATGTCATTTCAGCCAGAGAAATATTTGACCTACTGAACATGTTTCTGGCCCAAAAGTTCTTGATCTTGAACTTTCCATACAGACTCATAGACTCCAATAGATGCTTCCTAAGAAGCCATAGAGAAGTCCATATCTGACCTATTGAACTCATTTCTGGTGAAAAGTTCCTCAAAATAGTTTAAAACAATATAAACTTATAGATTCCTTCTGATGTTATATTAGCTATACATAGGTCAATTTTTGACCTCCAGGAACACATTTATGGCCCACGGGTACTTGATCTATGGGTGAGTATACCGAGAGATTTACTTCTCATGATGTAATTTCAGCCAGACAAATATTTGACCTCCTTCTGATTTTATATAAGATATACATTGGTCAATTATATTAGATATACATAGGTCAATTTTTGACCCCCAGGAACACATTTATATCCCACGGGTACTTGATCTGTGGGTTAATATACCGATAGATTTACTTCTCGGGATTGTCATTGAACTCATTTCTGGTCAAAGGTTCCTCAAAAAGTTTAAAACAATGTAAACTTTTAGACTTCTTCTGATGTTATATTAGATATACATAGATCAATTTTTGACCACCAGGAACACATTTATGGCACATTTCCAGAAGAAAATGTGAAGTGGAGCTTGAAGCGGCAAATCTCAGCACCCGGTTGCTAGGGTGTTCTGGGTGGTTGCTAGGTATTTTTTTTAGGGTATTCTGGGTGGTTGCGAAGTTGTTCTGGGTGGTTGCTAGGGTGTTGCTATGCGGTTGCTAGGGTATTCTGGGTGGTTGCGAAGTTGTTCTGGGTGGTTGCTAGGGTGTTGCTAGGCGGTTGCTGGGGTATTCTGGGTGGTTGCTATGGTTTTGCTATGTGGTTGCTAGGGTGTTGCTAGGCGATTGCTGGGGTGTTAATGGTGGTTGCTAGGGTGTTGCCAGATGGTTGCTGGGGTGTTCTGGATTTGTTTCTAGGGTGTTCTGGATGGTTGCTAGGCTGTTGCTTGGTGGTTGCTAGGGTGTTCTGGTTGGTTGGAGATTTACTTCTCATGATGTCATTTCAGCCAGAAAAATATTTTACCTACTGAACATGTTTCTGGTCCAAAAATACTTGATCTTGAACTTTCTACACATACTCACAGACTATGTAATATAACATTCTGATGTTATATTACACAGGTCAATTTTTGACCTCCATGAACACTTTTATGGCCCATGGGTACTTGATCTGTGGGTTAATATACCGAGAGATTTACATCTCATGATGTCATTTCAGCCAGACAAATATTTGACCTACTGAACATGTTTCTGGCCCAAAAGTACTTGATCTTGAACTTTCCAAACATACTCATAGACTCCAATAGACGCTTCCTAAGAAGCCATAGAGAAGTCCATATCTGACCTATTTAACTCATTTCTGGTGAAAAGTTCCTCAAAATAGTTTAAAACAATATAAACTTTTAGACTCCTTCTGATGTTATATTAGATATACATAGGTCAATTTTGACCTCCATGAACACATTTATGGTACATTTCCAGAAGAAAATGTGAAGTGGAGCTTGAAGCGGCAAATCTCAGCACCCGGTTGCTAGGGTGTTCTGGGAGGTTGCTACGGTGTTCTGGGTGGTTGCTAGGTGTTTTTTTTAGGGTATTCTGGGTGGTTGCTATGGTGTTGCTATGCGGTTGCTAGGGTATTCTGGGTGGTTGCGAAGGTGTTCTGGGTGGTTGCTAGGGTGTTGCTAGGCAGTTGCTGGGGTATTCTGGGTGGTTGCTATGGTGTTGCCATGCGGTTGCTAGGGTGTTGCTAGGCGATTGCTGGGGTGTTAATGGTGGTTAATAGGGTGTTGCCAGATGGTTGCTGGGGTGTTCTGGTTTGTTTCTAGGGTGTTCTGGATGGTTGCTACGCTGTTGCTTGGTGGTTGCTAGGGTGTTCTGGTTGGTTGGAGATTTACTTCTCATGATGTCATTTCAGCCAGAAAAATATTTTACCTACTGAACATGTTTCTGGTCCAAAAATACTTGATCTTGAACTTTCCACACATACTCACAGACTATGTAATATAACATTCTGATGTTATATTACATAGGTCAATTTTTGACCTCCATGAACACTTTTATGGCCCACGGGTACTTGGATCTGTTGGTTAATATACCGAGAGATTTACATCTCATGATGTCATTTCAGCCAGACAAATATTTGACCTACTGAACATGTTTCTGGCCCAAAAGTACTTGATCTTGAACTTTCCATACATACTCTTAGACCATGCAATATAACATTCTGATGTTATATTACATAGGTCAATTTTTGACCTCCATGAACACTTTTATGGCCCAGGGGTACTTGGATCTGTTGGTTAATATACCGAGAGATTTACATCTGTAGAGAATCGAGGCGAATCAAACACAACTTAATCAAATTAATCTCTCATGGGAATTAATTCACATGGCTTCAACACTCCAAGTTCTGGAGCCCACATTCCAGAGTCACGGAACGACTCCGTGCTGTCTGCAGATAAGGACTTTTATTGCCCCACAGGCCCAAGAGATGGGCACTAAACAGGACGAACGTGTCAATATGGTAATGTTACTAAGACAAATCGGCTCCAAAATGGTGGAACGAGAGGCTCACAACAAAGACCTCTTTGATCTCCTGACAGAGATGTTACACAGAACACCTTCCTCTACCCCTACTCCTTGAACCTACCACGACCTCACTGTTGAGATCGGAGATCTCACACATAAAATCATATAAACTCACCACAGAACAATTCTTGGACCTATAACCAATCATAATTGTTGTTGTTCCTACACTTCATGTGTTATTATGCTTAGATCACATAATAACCATGTAATTGTTGTTAACTATTAACTCTTGTAATTGTTATACAACCATTAGAAGTGTGAATGCCTCGTTTGCTCTTAAACTAACCGTATTCTCGTAATTCAAAAGATGGCTTGATTGAAATCTGCGTAAAAGGTTTTGTTTTATGATTATAATTATCATAAGGTTAAAACGATGGTCTTTTGTCTCTGCTAAGTGCTGGAGACCAACTCACAGACCATGCATAAATTATGATAAAGCAAGAAGTAGGTCCACCTCCTGAGATCATGCCATTACCCATTGGCCTGAAGTTTCTTGGAGGTTGGACTAGAGTTTAAGTTAAAGATCTGAACAAAGGACCTCATGTTCAGAGATTTTGCTAGATGATTTTAGATTTTTGTTCTGTTCTGTAACTGTTAAGTCCGTGCCTCTCTCTAAAACCAGCAAGAGAGTGTTCTGTTCGTGCTCTGAAACAAAGAACATGTCCGCATGCTTCTACATCGACTAGACCAAATTCAACCAGCAGACGAATAACCCATCAAGATCAGGGTTACAATTCAGCTCAGTCAAGCCATCCGACTCGTCTTACTTTCATTTCTTTCCTTTATTTTCTTTTTTGTAAAAGTTTCGTTTCAAAGTTAACTTTGCAACGCGCTTCGAACTGGAAAAGACTCTCATTCGCTTGCTAATCACACGTGACCAGCGGCGAAACTTCCATCCCTGCACTTCAAAGACAACAAACCACGCAACGGACCCGGCCGGGAAACCCCCCTTCGACGGGACGCAGACAAAGGGAATTCCCTCAGCCACTACAAAGCGCAAGTACTCCAGGCTCTAACTGAACTGGTGCTTTAATGTTAATTGAATAACCTCTCTAAGAAATGAAGGTTCAAATTAATGCTTGGTGGTCCTTTCAGGTTATGTCTTACGTGCATATAGAAAGTTAAAACTTTCTCTCTCACTCTTTCCAACTCACTCTTTCCCTTTCGCGACTGTATGAATGTGTGTGTGTGTGTGCGTGATTATGTTTAGACCTTAGAGTTGTGTTTAGAATATCTAATAAAGTCTCCCACATATTTGAAAAGATAAATCTTCTTGTGTCGTGTTTGCACATTTAATGTCTTGTACTGTTCGATTTAAAGTTACCTTGCTAAGACATAGTGTTTCACTATAGATTTGGTTATAATTACGGCCCGTTCAAATGAATTCTAAGCGAGTCATTTGCTCGGTTCAGTGATTCGGTTCCATAGATTCATTGCAAATCAATGAATCATTTCCCTTTGAGCTAAATTGGCCTTCGGCCCCCTTAAATACATTTTACGTATATTATTAAATGTTGCATTTGCTACACATCTCATGATGTCATTTCAGCCAGACAAATATTTGACCTACTGAACATGTTTCTGGCCCAAAAGTACTTGATCTTGAACTTTCCAAACATACTCATAGACTCCAACAGATGCTTCCTAAGCCACAAATAAGTCCATATCTGACATATTGAACTCATTTCTGGTCAAAGGTTTCTCATAAAGTTTAAAACAATATAGACTTTTAGACTCCTTCTGATGTTATATTAGATATACATAGGTCAATTTTGACCTCCATGAACACATTTATGGCACATTTCCTGAAGAAAATGTGAAGTGGAGCTTGAAGCGGCAAATCTCAGCACCCGGTTGCTAGGGTGTTCTGGGAGGTTGCTTTGGTGTTCTGGGTGGTTGGTAGTTTTTTTTTTAGGGTATTCTGGGTGGTTGCTATGGTGTTGCAATTGCGGTTGCTAGGGTATTCTGGGTGGTTGCGAAGGTGTTCTGGGTGGTTGCTAGGGTGTTGCTATGTGGTTGCTAGGGTATTCTGGGTGGTTGCGAAGCTGTTCTGGGTGGTTGCTAGGGTGTTGCTAGGCGGTTGCTAGGTTATTCTGGGTGGTTGCGAAGGTGTTCTGGGTGGTTGCTGGGTTGTTCTGGTTTGTTTCTAGGGTGTTCTGGGTGGTTGCTATGCTGTTGCTTGGTGGTTGCTAGGGTGTTCTGGTTGGTTGGAGATTTATTTCTCATGATGTCATTTCAGCCAGAAAAATATTTTACCTACTAAACATGTTTCTGGCCCAAAAGTACTAGATCTTGAACTTTCCATACATATTCATAGACTATGTAATATAACATTCTGATGTTATATTACATAGGTCAATTTTTGACCTCCATGAATACTTTTATGGCCCACGGGTACTTGATCTGTGTGTTAATATACCGAGAGATTTACATCTCATGATGTCATTTCAACCAGACAAATATTTGACCTACTGAACATGTTTCTGGCCCAAAAGTACTTGATCTTGAACTTTCCAAACATACTCATAGACTCCAACAGATGATTCCTAAGCCACAGAGAAGTCCATATCTGACATATTGAACTCATTTCTGGTCAAAGGTTTCTCAAAAAGTTTAAAACAATATAGACTTTTAGACTCCTTCTGATGTTATATTAGATATACATAGGTCAATTTTGACCTCCATGAACACATTTATGGCACATTTCCTGAAGAAAATGTGAAGTGGAGCTTGAAGCGGCAAATCTCAGCACCCGGTTGCTAGGGTGTTCTGGGAGGTTGCTACGGTGTTCTGGGTGGTTGGTAGTTTTTTTTTTTAGGGTATTCTGGGTGGTTGCGATGGTGTTGCTATGCGGTTGCTAGGGTATTCTGAGTGGTTGCGAAGGTGTTCTGGGTGGTTGCTAGAGTATTCCGGGTGGTTGCGAAGCTGTTCTGGGTGGTTGCTAGGGTGTTGCTAGGCGGTTGCTAGGGTATTCTGGGTGGTTGCAAAGGTGTTCTGGGTGGTTGATGGGTTGTTCTGGTTTGTTTCTAGGGTGTTCTGGGTGGTTGCTATGCTGTTGCTTGGTGGTTGCTAGGGTGTTCTGGTTGGTTGGAGATTTATTTCTCATGATATCATTTTAGCCAGAAAAATATTTTACCTACTAAACATGTTTCTGGCCCAAAAGTACTAGATCTTGAACTTTCCATATATATTCATAGACTATGTAATATAACATTCGTATGTAATATTACATAGGTCAATTTTTGACCTCCATGAATACTTTTATGGCCCACGGGTACTTGATCTGTGGGTTAATATACAGAGTGATTTACATCTCATGATGTCATTTCAGCCAGAAAAATATTTGACCTACTGAACATGTTTCTGGCCCAAAAGTTCTTGATCTTGAACTTTCCATACAGACTCATAGACTCCAATAGACGCTTCCTAAGAAGCCATAGAGAAGTCCATATCTGACCTATTGAACTCATTTCTGGTGAAAAGTTCCTCAAAATAGTTTAAAACAATATAAACTTATAGATTCCTTTTGATGTTTGTGGTATGGGGGGCGTGGTTTAGCGCTGTCTGCGGCGGGAGAGCGGGGGAGGAGTCGAGCGGGAAGTAAGCGGGTCAAGTTCAAATGATAAACACCTGTCTGTAATTCCATTATTATTATTATTATTATTATTATTATTTATTTTATTTAAGCGGGCCAGTTGGACACCTCAGGGAGAGAGACTGGAGCTTGTGTGCCAGTGTGCTGAACTGGAGCTGTGCATTGATCCTGCTCGGAGTCTAAAGGAAGCTGTGAATCAGCGGGAAAGAGTTTGTTCTGTTGTGACTGAGTTATTGTGAAGTGTGCTGAGGAAAGATTATTACTTGTTTATCTAATAAAGCACACGAGCTCCAGTATTCGCCGACCCCTTGTCTTCTTCCATCACCTACTTGAACCTTACCACACTGGTGCCGAAAACCCGGGATGGAAGAAGCAGCAGCCGCCGCCAGGAATCCTCTGTCTTCGCCGTTTGCGGAGATCATCCAGGGGCTCGCGGGCTTGCACCAACAACACCAGGCAGCCCTGTTGAAGATGGAGGAGCGACAGGAACGTCGGTTCGACACGCTCCTCAAGGAACAACAGGAGGCCCGCGAGCAGTTCCGGAGCTGGGTGGACCAGGGGGTCCGGGCCCCGGCCGCGGCCCCCATGCTGCACAAGATGGGGCCGCTGGATGACCCGGAGGCCTTCTTGGACCTCTTCGAGAGGTCGGCCGTGGCCGGGAAATGGCCGGAATCTGACTGGCCGCTGCGCCTCATTCCATTGCTGTCCGGAGAGGCGCAGCTCGCCGCCCAACACCTGCCCGTCAGTAACCTCCTGGTCTACCAGGACCTTAAACGCGCCATCCTGCAGCGGGTCGGTCGGTCTCCGGAGCAAAGCCGCCAGCGGTTCCGGTCCCTAGAGCTGGGGGAGATCGGCCGGCCCTTCGTCTTCGCGCAGCAGCTCCGGGACGCCTGCCGCAAATGGCTGGTGGCCGAAGGACGCGACGTCAACGGAGTCATCGAGCTGGTGGTGCTGGAGCAGTTCATTGCGAAACTGCCAAAGAAGACCGCGCAGTGGGTCCAGTGCCACCGGCCGACGTCGCTGGACCAGGCCATCACGTTGGCGGAGGATCAGCTGGTGGCGTGCCCGGGGGTCGGCGAACCCCAACCATCTTCTCTCTCTCTCTCTCTCCCCCTCCCTCTCTCTCTCGCCCTGTCCCCGCTCCCAGGTCCCGAGGAGGAGGTCCTCCGCGTCCGGCGCCCCGCTGGAGGTCCGGGCCCAGCGCTGAAGCGGTCCCGGCGCCCCGCCCTCCGCCGCGAAGTGGGACCCTGACTGGGAGCGTCCCTCCGTCTTCTGGCCCCGTGCTCTCCCCTCGCCAATCCCTTGACCCGTTTCCCGCCACCGGAGTGGCGGGGAGGCCTGGGCCGGCCTGTTGGCGTTGTGGGGACCCGGGGCACTTCATTGATAGGTGTCCACTGATGGAGGTGGACACCTTCATTCGGGTCCCCTATGCGCCACAGGCCGCCCCCGATCAGACTGGGCTGTATCAGATACCTGTAAGTATCGAGGGGGTTACGTATCAAGCTTTGGTGGATTCAGGTTGTAACCAAACCTCCATCCACCAAAGTTTGATTCAGCCTGGGGCATTGGATAAGAGCCGCGAGGTTATGGTGCGGTGTGTGCACGGCGAGGTGATGGGATATCCCGTCGTGCCAGTTATGATCCAATTTAGGGGACAAAAGCATAGTGTGGAGGTGGCAGTTAATCCGCACCTCCGGCACCCGCTGATTCTGGGAACTAATTGGCCGGGGTTTCAATCTTTATTGGCATATTTGTGTGCGGGTGCTTCTGGGCAAAAACAACGGCAATGGGCGGGGGCGACTGTTCAGGTGGGCGAAGCTGTGCCGGGACCGTCGGCGGCTGTTTCAGGGGAACAGAGCGGGGCTGAGAATAACATCTTTTCAGACCGTGATGACTTTCCTCTGGAACAGTCCCGAGATGACACGCTGAAAAACGCGTTTGAGCAGGTCCGCGTCATCGACGGACAGCGGATTCGGCCAGAACAGCCGCTCGCTCACGTACCCGTATTTTGCCGTGATTAAAGACCGGTTGTATCGGGTGACCCAGGATACCCAGACAAAACAAGATACAACCCAGTTATTAGTTCCTAAGAGCCGTCAGGAAATGCTTTTCCAGGCGGCTCATTGTAATCCGATGGCTGGACACCTCGGGCAGGCAGCCACGTTAAATCGTTTAATGACCCGATTCTTTTGGCCGGGCATTCATGAGAATGTGCGCAGGTGGTGTGCGTCTTGTCATGAATGTCAGTTAGTGAACCCTCCGGCCCATAGTAAAGCACCATTGTGCCCCCTGCCGTTAGTCGAGGTCCCCTTCGAGCGAATTGGCATGGACCTCATCGGGCCATTAGAGCGATCAGCACGGGGGCATCGCTTTGCATTAGTCCTGGTGGATTATGCAACGCGATACCCTGAAGCAGTCCCACTACGCAATATTTCGGCTAAAAGCGTTGCAAGTGCGCTGTTTCAATTAATCTCCCGGGTGGGAATCCCAAAAGAGATTCTCACTGATCAGGGCACGGCGTTTATGTCACGTACGATACGCGAACTGTATGAATTATTGGGCATTAAATCGATTCGCACCAGCGTCTATCACCCACAAACAGACGGCCTGGTGGAACGATTTAATCGCACGTTAAAATCCATGATTCGTAAGTTCGTGCGGGAAGACGCCAAAAATTGGGATAAGTGGTTAGAACCCCTCTTGTTCGCTGTACGGGAGGTCCCCCAAGCCTCCACGGGGTTTTCCCCCTTTGAGCTTCTCTATGGCCGCCAGCCCCGCGGGGTTTTGGATGTCCTTAGGGAGGCTTGGGAGGACGGACCTTCTAATAGCAAAAACGAAATTCAATATGTCCTGGACCTGCGAACAAAACTCCACACTTTGGGGCGGCTCTCTATGGAGAACTTGTTACAGGCGCAGGACAAACAAAGTCGGCTGTACAATAGGGGGGCTAAGCTACGTAAATTTGCACAGGGAGATAAAGTGCTCGTATTACTTCCCACATCCAGCTCGAAATTACTCGCCAAGTGGCAAGGACCGTTTGTGGTTACACGGCGAGTTAATGATCTTAACTATGAAATCGTTCGTTCAGATAGGGGGGGAGCGCATCAAATATACCACCTCAACCTCCTTAAAAGATGGAATGAGGTGGAGTCAGCGATGCTGGCGACGATGGTGAGTGGGGAGGAGGATCTCGGGCCAGAGGCGAATGTAAAAGTGCAATCCCTCCCTCTGGCCACTTGCGGAGACCACCTCTCGCCGTCCCAGGTCGCTGACATTCAGCGGTTACAAGCGGGTTTCGCAGATGTGTTCTCGCCCCTCCCTGGCCGAACGAATCTCATACAGCACCACGTTGAGACGGAGCCGGGCGTGGTGGTTCGCAGCCGGCCGTATAGATTACCGGAACACAAGAAAAAGGTAGTTCAGGATGAATTAGCGGCGATGCTGGATATGGGAGTAATCGAGGAATCCAACAGTGACTGGGCAAGCCCGATAGTTTTAGTGCCTAAAACCGACGGCACCGTCCGGTTCTGCGTGGATTACCGCAAGGTGAATGCTGTATCGAAATTCGATGCATATCCAATGCCAAGGGTTGACGAGTTACTCGATCGGCTTGGCACGGCTCGTTTTTATTCGACACTGGATTTAACGAAGGGATATTGGCAGATCCCCTTATCTGCCAAAGAAATGTCCAAAGAAAAGACCGCTTTCACGACGCCGTTCGGATTACACCAATTTGTCACCCTTCCGTTCGGCTTGTTCGGGGCACCTGCCACCTTCCAGCGCTTGATGGACCGGATTCTACGGCTGCATGCTGCATATGCTGCGGCGTACTTGGATGACATTATCATCTATAGTAATGATTGGCCGCGGCATATGCAGCATTTGCGAGCGGTCCTCAAGTCGCTGAGGAAGGCGGGGCTCACGGCCAACCCGAAGAAGTGTGCGATTGGGCGCGTGGAGGTCAGGTATCTGGGCTTCCACTTGGGCCACGGGCAGGTGCGTCCCCAAATGGACAAGACAGCAGCGATTGCGACCTGCCCGAGACCCAAGACCAAAAAGGAGGTTAGACAGTTCCTGGGGCTGGCAGGATATTATAGGAGATTTGTGCCTGATTATTCGGACCTTGCTAGCCCGCTGACTGATCTAACTAAAAAGGGGGCGCCAGATACCGTCCAGTGGACGGAGCAATGTCAGCAGGCTTTTACCCGGATAAAAGCAGCTCTGTGTGGCGGCCCGCTGTTACAGGCTCCTAATTTTTCTCTTCCTTTTTCTCTGCAGACAGACGCGTCGGACAGAGGACTGGGTGCGGTCTTGACCCAGGAGATAGAGGGC
Source organism: Pimephales promelas (assembly GCF_988280905.1). NCBI lineage: Eukaryota > Metazoa > Chordata > Actinopteri > Cypriniformes > Leuciscidae > Pimephales > Pimephales promelas. Next base: position 15,088,979 of record NC_142776.1, on the reverse strand, counting down.
GAGGAGCGGCCGGTGCTGTACATCAGTCGTAAGCTCTCTAAAAGGGAGACGATGTACGATGTACCGCATGAAAGATGCCAACGCGCGGATCACCCGTTGGTATCTGGCACTACAACCTTTCAAATTCAAGGTAATCCACAGGCCGGGTGCACAGATGGCTGTGGCTGACTTTCTCTCCCGGAGGGGGGGGGGGGGGGGGTGCAGATGGGGGTATGTGGTATGGGGGGCGTGGTTTAGCGCTGTCTGCGGCGGGAGAGCGGGGGAGGAGTCGAGCGGGAAGTAAGCGGGTCAAGTTCAAATGATAAACACCTGTCTGTAATTCCAGTGATTGGCGTTGGGAGAGTATTTAAGCGGGCCAGTTGGACACCTCAGGGAGAGAGACTGGAGCTTGTGTGCCCGTGTGCTGAACTGGAGCTGTGCATTGATCCTGCTCGGAGTCTAAAGGAAGCTGTGAATCAGCAGGAAAGAGTTTGTTCTCTTGTGACTGAGTTATTGTGAAGTGTGCTGAGGAAAGATTATTACTTGTTTATCTAATAAAGCACACGAGCTCCAGTATTCGCCGACCCCTTGTCTTCTTCCATCACCTACTTGAACCTTACCACAATGTTATATTAGCTATACATAGGTCAATTTTTGACCTCCTTCAAATATTAATGCTGTAATATTTGACCTCCTTCTGATGTTATATAAGATATACATTGGTCAATTATATTAGATATACATAGGACAATTTTTGACCTTCAGGAACACATTTATGTCCCACGGGTACTTGATCTGTGAGTTAATATACCGATAGATTTACTTCTCGTGATGTCATTGAACTCATTTCTGGTCAAAGGTTCCTCAAAAAGTTTAAAACAATGTAAACTTTTAGACTTCTTCTGATGTTATATTAGATATACATAAATACATTTTTGACCACCAGGAACACATTTATGGCACATTTCCAGAAGAAAATGTGAAGTTGAGCCTGAAGTGGAAAATCTCACCACCCGGTTGCTAGGGTGTTCTGTGTGGTTGCTAGGTGGTTGTTAGGGTATTCTGGGTGGTTGCTATGGTGTTTTTATGTGGTTGCTGGGTGCTAATGTTGCTAGGCGGTTGCCAGGTTGTTCTGGATGGTTGCTAGGGTGTTGCTAGGTGGTTGCTGGGGTGTTCTTGTTTGTTGGTGTTGGTTGCTGGGTGGTTGCTAGGGTGTTTTAGGTCGTTACTATGGTATTCTGGGTTGTTGCTATGGTGTTACCAGGTAGTTGGTAGTGTTCACATATGGTTACTAAAGAGTTTCTGTAATGTTTTTGGGCATGATTTAGCTCTTAACTAATAAATTCTTTTTGTAATATAATGTAATCTGATATAAACTAATCAATATGTTTATATTGTTTGAAACCTTTTGAGGACCCTTTTACCATAACAATATAAACTTATAGAGTCCTTCTGATGTTGTATTAGCTATACATGGGTCAATTTTTGACCTATGTAACACATTTATGGCACATTTCCAGAAGAAAATGTGAAGTGCTGCTTGCAGTGGCAAATCTCACCACCCGGTTGCTAGGGTGTTCCCGGTGGTTGCTACAGTGTTCTGGGTGGTTGCTATAGGTGGTTGTTAGGGTATTCCGGGTGGTTGCTAGGGTGTTGCTAGGGTGTTCTGGGTGGTTACTAGGGTGTTGCTAGGTGGTTGCTAGGGTGTTCTGGGTGGTTGCTTGGGTGTTGCTAGGTGGTTGCTAGGGTTGGTTGCTTGCTAGGGTGTTGCTAGGCGTGGTTGCTAGGCGGTTGCTAGAGTGTTGCTAAGGTGTTCTGGGTGGTTGCTAGGGTGATTTAGGTGGTTACTATGGTAGTCTGTGTGGTTCCTGTGGTGTTGGTAGTGTCCAAATTACTATAGAGTTTTTATAATGTTTTTGGCAATTGATTTATATATCATCAAAAGGAGCCCATAAGTTTTTCAGAAATAATTTCAATAGGTCAGATGTGGACAATTCTATATGGCCTAGGAATCATCAAAAGGAGTCTATGAGTATGTAGAAAGTTCAAGATCAAGTACACATGGGCAAGAAATACAGTCTGTAGGTCAAAAATCTGTCTGGCTAAAATAAGACAGATATTTGTCTCAGAAGAGGTCATTCTGTATAGTATCCTGATTTTCAAAGAACACCTTAAGCCAGAAATATGTTCAGTAGTTAAAATAAGACTCTTGTATGGCTTCAGTAACATCAAAAGGAGTTAATGAGTATGTTTAGAATGCTCAGGATCAAGTACTCGTGGGCCAGAACTATGTTCAGTAGGTCAAAAAGGAACCTATCTATAGCTCATGTAATATCAGAAGGAGTCTAAAAGTTTTTCTTGTTTAAAAACTTTTGAGGACCCTTTGACCAGATATGAGTTAAATACTTAAGATATGGACATTCTATATGCCTTAAGAAGCATCAAAAGGAGTCTATGAGAATTTATACACAAAGTTCGAGACCTAGGTTCGAGACAAAGTTCGAGACAAAGTTCGAGGACTATGTTTGTGAGTCAATGAGGAACCTCTAGGCCTAGGAAGTAGTCTGAGAAGTAGCATAAGAAGTAGTCTATTTAGTATGTATAGAAAGTTCAATATCAGGTACTGGTGGGACAGATATATGTTCAGTATATGTTCAAATATCTTCCTGCTCATAAAACATCATAAGTAGTAAATATCAATGTATAGTAACCTAATGATCAAGTACCCTTTGACCAGAAATGAGTTCAATGGGTCAGATAACAGTAACAGCAGTAACAGCAAAAGGAGTCAATGAGCATGTTTAGAAAGTTTAAGATCTAGTACTCGTGGGCCAGAACTATGTTCAGTAGGTCAAATAGGAACCTTTGTATAGCTTATATATCATCAAAAGGTGTCTAATAAGCTTATATTGTTTAAAAACTTCTGAGGTCCCTTTTACCAGAAATGAGTTCAATAGCTATACTATGCACTGTAAAGCTCATGTGTTGTTTTCTCGTCTGTGCACAAATAAATTAGTTTGTAATTTTACTATTTAGAAATGCATGCAAAATCACGTTATATCTTTTCATTGCAACGAGGAACAATTTAGATATGTCATGCAGTGCGATAAAACACATCTTAGGTGTTTTCTTTTCATTGCACAGAGGTTAGTTATAGCGTGCATATGCATAACGAGGAACAAGTTAGATAGGTCATGCCATGCAATGAAACACATCTTAGGTGCTTTCTTTTCATTGCACAGAGGTTAGTTTTTGCGTGCATATGCAACGAGGAACAAGTTAGATATGTCATGCAATGCACTGAAACCCATGTTAGGTGTTTTCTTTTCACTGCTGAGAGGTTACTTATTTGCATGCATGCATAACGAGAAACAAGTTATATCTATCATGCAATGAAACACATCTTAGGTGTTTTCTTTTTATTGCACAGAGGTTAGTTATTACGTGCATATGCATAACGAGGAACAAACTAGATATGTCATGCAATGCACTGAAACCCATGTTAGGTGTTTTCTTTTCACTGCAGAGAGGTTAGCTATTTGCGTGCATATGTATAACGAGAAACAAGTTATATCTATCTTGCAATGCAATGAAACACATCTTAGGTGTTTTCTTTTCATTGCACAGAGTATAGTTATTTTTGTTAGTAGTAGTTATTGTTGTAACAGTTGTTTCTTAGTTGTTTTCTTTTCATAGCACAGAGGTTATTGCGTGCATATGCATAACGAGGAACAAGTTAGATATGTCAATGCAATGCAATTAAACACATCTTAGGTGTTTTTTTTCACTGTACAGACCGAGTTATTGCGTGCATATGCATAACGAGGAACAAGTTAGATAGGTCATGCAATGCGATGAAACACATCTTAGGTGTTTTCTTTTCATTGCACAGAGGATAGTTATTGCATGCATATATGCAATAACGAGGAACAAGTTAGATATGTCATGCAATGCAATGAAACACATCTTAGGTGTTTTCTTTTCATTGCACAGAGCGAGTAATTGCGTGCATAACGAAAAACAAGTTAGATAGGTCATGCAATGCACTGAAACCCATGTTAGGTGTTTTCTTTTCACTGCAGAGAGGTTACTTATTTGCGTGCATATGCATAACGAGAAACAAGTTATATCTATCATGCAATGCAATGAAACACATATTAGGTGTTTTCTTTTAATTGCACAGAGGTTAGATATTACGTGGATATGCATAACGAGGAACAAGTTAGATATGTCATGCAATGCACTGAAACCCATGTTAGGTGTTTTCTTTTCACTGCAGAGAAGTTACTTATTTGCGTGCATATGCATAATGAGAAACAAGTTATATCTATCATGCAATGCAATGAAACACATCTTAGGTGTTTTATTTTTATTGCACAGAGGTTAGTTATTACGTGCATATGCATAACGAGGAATAAATTAGAAATGTCATGCAATGCACTTAATCCCATGTTAGGTGTTTTCTTTTCACTGCAGAGAGGTTAGTTATTTGCGTGCATGTGCATATTCATAACGAGAAACAAGTTATATCTATCATGCAATGCAATGAAACACATCTTAGGTGTTTTCTTTTCGTTGCACAGAGGTTAGTTATTACGTGCATATGCATAACGAGGAACAAGTTAGATAGGTCATGCAATGCGATGAAACACATCTTAGGTGTTTTCTTTTCATTGTACAGAGGTTAGTTATTGCGTGCATAACGAGGAACAAGTTAGATAGGTCATGCAATGCAATGAAGCACATCTTAGGTGTTTTCTTTTCATTGCACAGAGGTTAGTTATTGCGTGAATAGTTATAACGAGGAACATTTTAGATCATGCAATGCAATGAAACACATCTTAGTTGTTTTCTTTTCATTGCACAGAGTTTAGTTATTGCGTGCATATGCATAACGAGGAACAAGATATGTCATGCAATGCACTGAAAAACATCTTAGGTGTTTTCTTTTCCCTGCACAGAGGTTAGTTATTGCGTGCATATGCATAACGAGAAACAAGTTAGATCTGTCTTGCAATGGCACTGAAACACATCTTAGGTGTTTTCTTTTCACTGCACAGAGGTAAGTTATTGCGTGCATATGCATAACGAGTAACAAGTTAGATCTGTCATGCAATGCAATGAAGCACATCTTAGGTGTTTTCTTTTCATTGCACAGAGGTAAGTTATTGCGTGCATATGCATAACGAGTAACAAGTTAGATCTGTCATGCAATGCAATGAAGCACATCTTAGGTGTTTTCTTTTCATTACACAGAGGTTAGTTATTGCGTGAATAGTTATAACGAGGAACATTTTAGATCATGCAATGCAATGAAACACATCTTAGTTGTTTACTTTTCATTGCACAGAGGTTAGTAATTGCGTGCATATGCATAACGAGGAACAAGTTATATATGTCATGCAATGCAATAAAACACATCTTAGGTGTTTTCTTTTCATTGCACAGAGGTTAGTTATTGCGTGTATGAGCATAACGAGAAACAAGTTAGATATGTCATGCAATGCACTGAAAAACATCTTAGGTGTTTTCTTTTCATTGCACAGAGGATTGGGTGCATATACATAACGAGAAACAAGTTAGATATGCCATGCAATGCAATGAAACACATCTTAGGTGTTTTCTTTTCATTGTACAGAGGTTAGTTATTGCGTGCATAAGCATAACGAGAAACAAGTTGGATATGTCATGCAATGCAATGAAACACATCTTAGGTGTTTTCTTTTCACTTCACAGATGTTAGTTATTGCGTGCATATGCATAACGAGGAACAAGTTAGATATGTCATGCAATGCACTGAAACACATCTTAGGTGTTTTCTTTTCACTGCCCCGGGGTTAGTTATTGCGTGCTTATGCATAACGAGGAACAAGTTAGATATATCATGCAATGCACTGAAACACATGTTAGTTGTTTTCTTTTCATTGCACAGAGGTTAGTTATTGCGTGAATAGTTATAACGAGGAACATTTTAGATCATGCAATGCAATGAAACACATCTTAGATGTTTTCTTTTCATTGCACAGAGGTTAGTTATTGCGTGAATAGTTATAACGAGGAACATTTTAGATCATGCAGTGCAATGAAACACATCTTAGTCGTTTTCTTTTCATTGCACAGAGGTTAGTTATTGCGTGAATATGTATAACGAGGAACAAGTTAGATATGTCATGCAATGCAATAAAACACATCTTAGGTGTTTTCTTTTCATTGCACAGAGGTTAGTTATTGCGTGTACGTATATGCATAACGAGAAACAAGTTAGATATGTCATGCAATGCAATGAAACACATGTTAGATGTTTTCTTTTCACTGCACAGAGGTTAGTTATTTGCGTGCTTATGCATAACGAGGAGCAAGTTAGATATATCATGCAATGCACTGAAACACATGTTAGGTGTTTTCTTTTCATTGCGCAGAGGTTAGTTATTGCGTGCATGTGCAATGCACAAGCATTGCAAATCTCTTCGTTGCACAAAGGAACAAGTTAGTGTGTGCATTGTAAAGCGATCGCTCTTGAGATGTTTTCTCGTCAAAACACAAATTAATTAGTTGTAGAATGGAAATGCATGAAATGCACGCGTGTTTTATCTTTTCTTTTCAATCCAAAGAAGAATAAGTTAGAAAATATGTGCATTGCCATGAAACAACACATGTTATCCAGTCAAAGCACTAAGGAAGGGTTTAGTTCTTGAATGCAATAAAGTGCATATTACGTATATGGTATTTTTGATGCACAACGTTCTTCATCTACAATCCACATCTCTTCATTACACAAAGCAACAGGTGTTGTTTTACAGTTTTTTTCAATTGTTTACACGCAATTTTGAAAACCGGGTTCTTTTTTTCAAAATATAATGACAATTATCCAAACACCACACTCAATTTGCATAATTCCTAGATTGTTTGCAAAATGACACACTTCTGTCAAAACATACACACTTCAGTCAAAAGATATACACATATTTGTGAAAATGCTATTAGTTTTCATTTAACCAACACAATCCTCAATGATCAGACACTATTGCACCCAGTTTCACACTGCTGTGATAAATAAAAACATATTTGTAAAAAACTATTTTTAGGAAATAGCATGTGCTAGATTTTTTGGCCAGACATTGTAAGGAATAATTGAAAAAAAGATGAAAATTAAAAAAAAAAAAAAGTGACAAACTCAACATTCTGATTAGTTTGAGATATAGGGAGATTGTACACGAATATATAAACGTAACAAGCACTGCACAACACTGATGCTGCAGACTGAATATTTCAAGTATTTATTACAATACTTACAGTATTTCTTAGCATAATCAGTTACAGCAATTAACCAAAAATGAAATCAATGAAACAAATAATATCTGTAAACAAATTACAATTACTCCATGAAGTACATACTTGACTCTGAACTAATGTAAAAGCGTCAAGAATATTGTAACTATTCAGTTACAGTATCAACCAGAGATTTGGTTGATCTCTTTGTCCAGCTTCCATCAGTGTCAGTCCATGGTTGATAACATGGTCAATAAGTGTTGCACGGAGTCAAATTTGGTCCTCGTCTTCTTTGTTCAGGTTCTATCAACTCTTCAAGTCATTCTCTATCTCTACCTCTACCTAGGCCTCTTTCTCTATCTCCTTCTTTTCCTCTTCTTCTATACCTCTTTCTCCTGTTCTTCATCCTCTACCACAATTCTCTTCCTCCTTCTCGTCCTCCTCCCCCTTACGAAAAAGAAGTTTATTCAAGTGTGCTATTAGTATACTTCTTTTAAACTAAAAATAAGAAAGTATACTTTCAGTTTATTTTTCCTGTACTTCTCAGAAGTATACTATATGTACTTCTCAGAAATATACTTCAAATTACACTTAAATGTACTTGACTTATACTGAGAGAAAAGCAAGTATATTTGTCCTGTTCTTGTACTCAATCTTTTGATCCAGAAATACTTAAAAGTATAATTAAGTATTCAAAGTATACTTGTATAAGTATTACAGTAAAAAAGTAAACTACTAGTATACCCATAAATTCACTTGCAGTACACATGAGATACAATTATGAACTAGTTGTGCACTTACTGTTACACTTACAGTACACTTAAACATATACTTTTATGTACTAAAAGTGGGCCAATTTAGTCCCAAGCGGACGCGGTATTAAAAAAGTACACTTACAAGTTTACTACTAGTACATAGTGACATTAGTATACTTACTACATAATGTATACTTAAAAATATACTTGAACATTACTTACAGTTTTTCTCGATTGTTTACACACATTTTCTGGTACTTGAGACACAATGACCACAACATGTAACTCATTCACCAACTCCCTGAACCAATTCTGCTGAACTACAAGCACAATTCCTGCTTTACACTCAAATTGCAGTTCTAAAACACACGTTTTTCAAACCACTACACACAATTCTCTGCATTTGGCACAATTTCATGCAGAAAATCTCTTGTTTTCATGAGGAACACACTGCCATTCAAATATTCACACTGACTCGTCACATGGGCAAACACATTTGACACAGTTTTACAATTAGCAATCAGAGCTTTAGCATAAAATACCAAAACCAAAGAGAGGATGCAGCATAGATAATTTCTTTTTTTACTGTAACAGCATAAAAAATTCTGTTGTTTTGCATGTAGACCACTGTATGTGCAACTTTGTGTTGGTTGGGTTATACAAAATGTGGGATCTATCTCCCATTGATTTTGTGGGAAAAATAAAATATATTTGTTACCGTGTATTTGTGTGTTCTGGGTATAAAAAACAATATTCTCAAATATTTTACAACACACTTATGTATGTAAAATGTCTGTAGTAAGTGTCACACTGAACAAAAAAGGCCTAAGTCATTATGATGAATGGAGAAGAAGTGTTTCCATTGATCATAGTGTTTTACATTGAGCACATCAGTGTTCAACTGGTTCTTATAAATGTCTATTCATATGATGTTTTGTGTGTGTCATTTGAAAACAAAATAAGATTTTGAGAAGAAATAACATTGTTTTGAATGTAAAGTTTCATTTTGCAGGAGAATTGAGGGATTTTGCCAATTGTGTGAGTGTTTTTAGATTTGTGTGTAGAGTTCTGAGAATATGAGGCATTCTTTCAGAAAATGTGTGTAAACAATCGAGAAAAACTGTAAGTATACTACATAAAATGAACTTGAAATATACTTCTTTTTCGTAAGGGCCTTCATGTCCTCTTTGAGCTCCCCCTCTTATTATCACTCTTCTTCTTCTTCTTCTTCTTCTAGATCCTTCTTTTTTTGTTGAAGACTCATCTGCTGCCTTTTATAGCACACCTGAGTGCTGCGTTTTCAAATTAGCACATCTGTGCTTCCACACCTGGTGGATGTGAATATCCAATTCGTTTATTAGTGTGGTCAATGGCAAACTGGGGCTTTGTTATGACAAGGAAGTAACCTCACAATCCTCATCTGTGTCTAAGGTGTGAAAATGTGTGTAGAGTTTTACAAATCACTGAGTGTAATGTTTTGCAAAAAGGGTGAAGCTGACAATGTGCTTACAATTGTGCAAATCTAGGCCGGTGTTTTGCTCCTTGAGTGTAAGGTTTGCTAATAGTGGGAAAGTTTTAATTTTTAGTGTGTAAGCAATTGAAAAAAAACTGTAACTATAAAATGATGCAACTTTGTTAAGATATTTTCTTTGTTTTATTCTGTTGGCAAGGCTCCGAAATTTGTATTTTTACTTTTTTTTTTTTTTTTTTTTTACCAGATGGTGCCAGTTGTCCAGGTTTGGCCTATAAGACAAATATTGCTTTATTCCTGTTTTCTGCTTATTACAGTTTTTTTCTGAATGCTTAAGCGCTAATCGTGATTCTTGTAGCACAATTTCTAAAACTATTAATACGTATAGCAAAACCACTCACTGAGTTTGCAAAACTAAGAGCACAAAAACTGCTTTGCACTCAGTTTGCAATTTTGTAACACACACTTTGCAAAACTGTAGGCAGAATTCACTGCACAACACTCTTTTTGCAGAACTTTAAACACAACTCAATGCTTACACTCAATTACCAAATTTCCAACACACTTCTAGCAAAATTATACACATGTATGGCTATCATTAACGCTATTTTGCCAACTGTCTGGCTCACTTTCATATGTGAAAACTGTTTTAGAAAATGAGTTCACTTTGCAATCAGCCTAAGCACTATAAATAAGCCACAGGTAAGCTGTCTGTGTGGAGTACAATGGAAGGAGCAGTAAGAGTGAGAAGAGTGAGAATCAGAGGAGGCTGAGGGAGAGGATGTGGAGGTGAAGAAGTTGGAGGAAGGAGCTAGAAAAGGACAAAGAGGCAGAGGGAGAGGATGTGGAGTTGAAGAGCATACCCGATATGTCATCATATGGGACAATCCGCAACTGGTTTACAGACCACACATTCTTCATGGCACTCAACCTCCCTCCATACTCTCCCTTCTTACGTACAGTAAATCCCATTGAGGAGTTCTGGAAAGTGTACGACCGTCATCCTCATCAACAGGTAGCCCTTTTCCAGGCAATGGAGGAGGCATGTGGAGATATTGACCAGGCATCATGTCAGGCCTGGATACGGCATTCAAGGACATATTTTCCCCGGTGCCTTGGACCGGAGGATATTGCATGCGATGTGGACGGAATTTTGCGGCCGAACCCAGAAAGACGACATGATGTAGGCTGATTTTTTTTTTTTTTTTAAATTACTATTTTGTGTTCTGACTTTGTCTTGGTTTTTATGAGTGTGAATAAACACCAATACTTGAAGTTTGTATCCTTGTATGTTTACATGACACTATGACAAAAGTATGACCTCAAATTGACATCTGTACACAGAGACAGCAAAAGCCAGATGTGTTTTGTATTCATACCATCAGTGTGTAGTTGGCACATTGTGTGCTTAGTAGTTGATGGCTTGTGTTTACTGTTTGATACGAAAACACAATTTTTCCGAAGGTGTTTAGAGTTAATCTAGCTGTGTTTGCTTTTGCAAGAGAACTACAATGTTTTGATAATTGGGTGAAAGGTTTTCTTATTTGTGTGTAGAGTTTTGCAAAAGTAGCCAATAGTTACAAAAAATGTGCTTAAGCAATCAGAAAAAACTGTAACAATAATTGTGTGGGTGGATGTCAGAGTGTGGTTTGTATGTGTGTAATACATTTTTTGTGTGTGTATATGTGTTTGTGTACTTGTAATATTTGAGAGAGAAAAACTCATTTGCAAATCTAAAATCCAATCACTGTGTGCACCAGTGGAGTTTTGCTGGCACCCAATGGGGAAAATCTGTTACTGCACCCAAACAAACTCTTACCGAAAGCTAATTTTTTTTTTGTTGAGATAGGCCCATCCAACTCAAATTTGGAACACAACCTATTCAGATGCATGGTTTTGATTTTGGAAGTGTAACGGAGGCCAGCTAGTAGTTGCTGTGCGAGTAAACCTCACTCCCCGATCTCAATAGGCGCTCTAGCGACAGACGCTAGAGGCTGCAGTCTTTAGCCTCCTTGTTAGCGCGCCCGACTCTCATGCCGGTGACCCGGGTTCGAGGCCCGCTCGGAGCGGGTCGAGTTGGACCCGGGTGTGAGGGGTTACATTGGTGCCGTGACCCGGATGAGAGTGAGGTTTAGGGGGGTGAGTGTAACGGAGGCCAGCTAGTAGTTGCTGTGCGAGTAAACCTCACTCCCCGATCTCAATAGGCGCTCTAGCGACAGACGCTAGAGGCTGCAGTCTTTAGCCTCCTTGTTAGCGCGCCCGACTCTCATGCCGGTGACCCGGGTTCGAGGCCCGCTCGGAGCGGGTCGAGTTGGACCCGGGTGTGAGGGGTTACAGAAGGAAGGAAGGAAATTATTTATTTGAAACAGGGACAATGCACAATAAACATTAAACTTGTTAAAACAAGAGAATATGTCTTGGGCCAGGTTGTAGCAACATTTGCTAATTTCCACCTGTAGTCCCTGGGCAGGTATAACAAATTAAAATTAAGTTTAAAATTGCACATGATTCTGAAAACACATGATTATGATACAGGTATACAGGTAGCAATAATGACATAGGGAGACCATCAGCCCAACAGCATCTTAAACACAGTATAGCACAATCCCAACAATACACACACACACACACACACACACACACACGCACACACACACACACACACACACACACACACACACACACACACACACACACACACACACACACACACACACACACACACACACACACACACACACACACACACACACACACACACACACACACACACACACACACACACACACACACACACACACACACACACACACACACAATCTTAACAATGTGTGCAAACTTGCTTACTTAGCAACCAACTCTTTAACAAACCCGTAAATGTGTTAAAATCTGTGCATAAAATAAGTTCAGTGGGGAGCGTATTCCACTGACTCATAGAGATGTTTGAGAAAGAGGAGCTCCCAAATTTAGTTTTACGGTGAGGGAGGTTACACTTCCCTCTTGTGACATTTCTAGTTAATCGCTCTGTTTTTTCAGAGCAAAGTGTCATAAACTTTTTCAGAGGGGGAGCAGTAGCACTATAAATGATTTTATGTATCAAAGACACATTGGAGTGTTTTATTAAATTATTTAGACTAAGTAACTCATATTTGACCAATATATTACAGTGATGATAATGACGAGTTTTTTTTTTTTTTTTTTTTTACAGTTTTAGATTTTTTACAGTTTTACAATTTTCTTGCAGTTTTAGAGTTCAACCTGATTTATAAAATATATATTTATAAAATATATATTTTATAAATCAGATTTTTTTTATAAATAATTTTCATAAACTTATACCTATATAACTTTTTTTTTGGATTTACTTATTATTTTAATTAAGCTTTAGTTTACTTCAGCAATAATCTGCCATGGGTCTTCTTTAAAATGATACCAACTTAAGTCTGTGCTCCAAGCTTCACATATTTATGACAGTTTTTTGACACGGACATTTTTGTCAATCAATTATACGGACCTCAATATAATTGATGCACAAGGGTTAAACATATTTAATCTACTTAACTAACATAATAATATTACACTGGAGAAAAATGCAAAGGAAAAATAAAAAGTTTTAAAACTTTCTAGATTTGTTTTGGAAGAGTTTTGTTTTGACACAGAAGGGGTAACAGTAGATGGTGGAAGCTAAGAGTTTTTAGCAGCTATAGTGCTATAGTATAAAGGGGAGCTGGAAGGCAGGTGAAGTTCAGTTTTTTATTTAAAAAAATATGATTTATGAAATATATATTTTATAAATTATGTTTTTGCACAGTGACATCCTGGCTCTGGCTAAATCTACATCTGTCCACTGCAGAGGCTAATAACCACAACCTGGAGGAGGAACTATAAATGTATAAAAGTATAATATAACCTTATAACATTTAGCTACAGTAGATTTTAGTCTTCACTCACCCACTATGCTTGTAAAACATTTTAGGCCATATATGCTAGCGAAAGAGTTGCAATGCAGAGCCCTGCTCATAGCATAGGCTACACAGCTGTAGGCCCTATTCACCAATGTTTTTTTTTTTTTTTTTTTTTTTTTTTTTACAAATGTTTAATTCTCCCTAACAGCCAGAGTTATTATTTTATTAGTTTTAATTTTTATTTCAGTTAACTAAAGTGTTATTCACACCCAGTGCTACTTTAGTTGTACTAAAAAAAGTTATATTAGTTCAGTTTTAGTCTACAATCATCTCTGTAGTTACTTTTATTTTGAAAGTGTTTCCGGTTACATTCGCTTCCAAAAAAGGAATGGACCACGTGACTTCCGTTTTTTGTTTATAAACGAAAAACGAATTGACAGAAGTTCAAAGACTCTCTTCATTCTTTGTTCAAAAAGGAAGAACGATAAAATGATCTCCAAAAAACCGAAAAACGGGCAGTTTTTAATTGGTTTTTCGTTTTTTGATTCTGACACCAAAAACGGTTATTTGGTTTTTCTATTTGAAACAAAAAACAGAAAAACGGTATTTTCGTTTTATAATTACAAACGAATTACGGATTATCCAGAGATCCCCTGACCTTGAAGACAGTTTCTGTTCATGTGCGCTATGTTAGTTTACCCTATATAGCCTACCCTACATAGGCTACAGTTAAAGGCTATTAAGGTCTTTAAGGGTTAAAGGCTACCTTTAGGGTGATACAAATGACTTAAATGTGATATTGCCTGCACAGCTCTTGCGTTTCGTTTGGTCAAACACCACAAGGTCTCACTGTGGCCTCAAAGCTTCAGCACTGCCACTCTGAGCTCGATTGTCTGAGTTAAAACACGCCCCCCTCATTAACATACGGAGAAAGAAATGTTGGAATAAATAAATGTGGAAATAATTAAATGTGGAAATAAATAAATGTAGAAATAAATAAATGTGAAAATAAATAAATGTAGACATAAAAACATAAATGAATGTGGAAATAAATAAAAGTGGAAATAAATAAATGAAAAAATGTAGAAATAAATAAATAAATAAATGTGTGAAAAAATACAATTATACATAAATATGGAAATAAAAGTATAAATACTCATTTATTTGTACTTTTTTACATTTCTTCGTATATTTATTTATGTATTTATTTTTGTATTTTTGCTTTTTTACATTTCTTCGTATATTTATTTATGTATATATTTATTTTTAATTAAGTCAGCTTTGGCATTCCATATCCATAGGGGAAAGCCTCATTGCTTCATGAAGCTCCATCCCTATTTCAAGGTACACATTTCAAAGAAGACTATTATACAATGAATATGAGGTGCTAGAAAAACAAAATTCATCAGGTGGTATCCAATGATAGTCCCACCATGGGCCCAAACTTTTCTGTAGATTTTTCCACAGACAGCTTTTCAAAGCTGCCTCAGTAGCCTATAATAGCCTACAGCGGTCACGCAATCTGTTCTTCGGGAAGCGCGTTCGCGCCCATGGTCGCGCCATTTACGCTTAAACATAGCTATATTGCGCGTCTATGTCAGCTTAAACGCGAATGCATGTTTAAAATACATAAATGTATGATTTTCATGCAACTAGGCTAAATATTTTCGCTTTGGTATTAAAGAATCCTCTGTGCAAAACAAGTAAGGGTTAATGCCCGACGAGGTGTCCATTGTCAGGTTTTAATGGACGACGGCGAAGCGTGAACCGGCCGACGCGGAGCGGAGGACGGTTGCCCGAAGTCCATTAAAACCTGACAATGCATGGACACCTCGAAGGGCATTAACCTGCTTATACCATGGTCACTTGCCAAATAAAACATTTTTAAAACATTAGCTGCTATGTTTATATTTTAATTAGGCTAAATCAAGTTTTTACAAATTATAACTCGCCTGGTTTATTTAGCAACCGGAGATTTATAGTCCGCTCAGCTTGTAGAACCCTTCAGGTTCAAAAATGCATTTTTTTTTCATGAAACACAAAGGTAGGCATAGTTTTTTTTTTTTAAATTACACATAAAACAATTAATCAAACAGGCTTCTTAGGCTTGAAACGCTGTACTCTCCTCCTGACTTGGTTGTCTGCTGCGTAAAACTCCCGCAGGATCTCATTCAGAGCAGCAGCAGCGGTGTAATTTTCTTTGCGACGTTTCTCCGTTTTATTTACATTTTTTCTTTCTTCAGCAGCATCCCAGTCGTCAAAGTTGTCATATTCTCCATAAATGTTAAAAGAAATAACGAAGTCGCTCGTTGTTGTATTAGTAGGCTATGGAATATCTAACTAACGTTAGATGTTTGTTTTGATAGAGCAAATTGTTAACGGATACTTTGACTGCCTGTTACTATGGTTACTCACAGCTGTTGTGGGCAGCGCATTTATTTATTCATTTCGAATGGTAAACAGGCAGTTTCACCAGAACTACTTTACTGTCACCAGAAACCTCTATCACTTTTTAACGGACACCCTGCAGCCAATCAGAATCGAGTATTCACTCAGACCATATCTCCATGACAGCAGCTCGCACACAGCAGCAGAGCAGACACAGTGCGACACCTACTGGTATGTTTTTGTAATCGTTTTGAACTGCCCTAGGCTAGGTTTTAAACTTCGTTGGATTATTAATGGACTGAGATTGAGAAACTTCACATATGTCGTTTTTGATTGTATTATTAACAAACTAACTACTATCACTAGTCTATTACCTAACTAGCCTGTTCAATACATTTCTATTAACACTGTATAACGTGAGCGACGCTGTCCATTACGGTGGAAACCACATTAAATATAAATTTAATTATATAATGTAGAAGCGCTAACAGCAACAACTCTGCACACATAATAAGTTCTTAGGTCAACCTATATTACCAACTGTATTGAGCCAAACAATGCGCTCATTAAACGTGACTAGTGATGTCTGGATAGGCATGATATTAAATATAGCTGTAATAAACTGTTGCTAACATATTTATTCCGGTCCAGGTTTCTATTTATTCATTGATTTTTTTTCTTCTGACGTTAATCTGGTATAACGTTAGTGCTATTATTATGATCATAGACAGTATTATTAGACCGTTCTAAAAGCTTGGCTTTTATTTTGATAGGCCATATTTACTATTACTTCCGGGTCACGTGGCCACCCTGTCCTTGTTTTAATGTAGATCTTCAAACGGAAAAATGGAAAAAGGACTTTCAAAAAAACAAAATCGGTACCGTTATTTGATTTTGTTTTTTTCGTTTTTCGTTTTTCGTTTTTGGATTCAGAACCAAAAACGGGAAAACGGCTCTTTTTTTACGGTTTCTTTGTTTTTGGTTTGAAACGAAAAACGAAAAAAAGGTGGTTTTTCATTTTTTTGTTTTTTGTTTCAAACGAAAAAACAAACTATCAAAACGTACACAGACCCTTCAGCCTTTTGTATAATTTACATATATGTTTGTCAAAAAATAGTATAATTCAAATTACCATGATTGTTATTACTGTGTTGTGTTGACCCAGTGGCCTAATGGATAAGGCATCAGCCTCCGGAGCTGGGGATTGTGGGTTCGAGTCCCATCTGGGTCGATAAAACTAAGTGGATTTTTTTTTTTTTTGCACTGTAGTCAAATAGTAGACCTATACTATTTAAACGATTGGTGCTTTGCTTTGCTGTTTTGTTGGATTTTCATGCTTGAAGACTTGTAGTCTTGTAGATCATTTTGAACAATTTATATTTGATTACGAGTTAATTTGGAAAACACTTTGGTTGGACCCCCTGAACTAATATGTTCAACCTTCACTGAATGTCAGTGTTTTGAGTTTTAAAGGTTCTCAAAGCGATCCTGGGTGTTGACGTTCGAATATTTTCAAACAAATCGGAGCTAGACCCTCCCTCCTCCGCATCTCATCTCATCTCCTCCCCCTCCCTTCCGTGCTTCCTGAAATAATTGTGAACGTGCATAGTTCTAGCTAATTATATCCTTGTGTGGGTTTGGCGAACATAAGCGTCAATTTAAAAGAAAAAAAAAACAATTTAACGTTACCGACCTGTCAAGCAAAAACAGAGCAACCTGAATGTCGGACTGGAAGCCCTTCTGCCGCCGGAGTTCTCGCCATCGTTTAAAAGCTTTGCTACCGATGTAAATTCGGAACTTCGCACGTTCTTTATCCGACTCCTTCTTCTTTTTAATTTGTTCCTCAGAACGACGTCTCTTTGGTCGTGTGTCGGCCATTTTTCAAACTTCCCTCTGATGCTTCGCTGCTCTCCTTCACACACACACACACACACACCCTTCATGTGCACGCTCACTAACCCCCCAGACCCACCCTCAAATACTTCTTGCCAGTGATTGGCTGGAACACTGTTTGTTAGGTTTCGTGGTCCGGGTAAGACATGATTGTTTTTGTTGCCGTTTGTGGAGCCTGTGGTGTCTACAGAGACCGCGTTTTTTTACAGTGTGTTTAGGGGACAGGCAGCTAGCCGATAGTGAGGAGACGTTTGATGTATGTGACAAAAAATGTTTTGGCCCAGCATCGCTTATAGAACCTTTAACAAGGCTCATTTGTGAACGAACTTGTAATGAACTTGAACTTGTCTAATGTCAGACTTTCATTGGCAAGTTATTTTACACTAGAATTTGATGTTTAAGCACAATTTTACCCAACATAACATCTCTTTGGAACAATAGGTATTTTACTTAGAAATAAAAACTTTTTCTGAGATTGGTGGGGGAGAAGTGGAGAGTGGAAGGCAATTTTATGGAACACATTCTGTGAAAAATATAATTTTATGGTATGATTTTTACAGGGGAAACAGAAGATTAGAATATCGTGCAGAAGTTCATTTATTTCAGTAATGCAGCTTAAGGTGAAACTAATATATTACATAGACTCATTAGGCTACATGCAAAGTGAGACAATTCAAGCCTTTGTTTGTTATAATTTTGATGATTATGGCTTACAGCTATGAACACCTTTTCACAATGTTCTAATTTTGAATTTGGGGTTTTCATAAACTGTAAGCCACACTCATCAAAATAATAACAAATAAAGGCTTGAAATATCTCACTTTCTATGTAATAAGTCTATATATTAGTTTCAACTTTTAAGTTGAATAAATTAACTTTTGCACGATACTCTAATTTTCGAGTTTCCCCTGTATATTCCAAAGACTTTGTTTTGTTGCTTAGTAACACAGTGCCCGATTTGATTGTAACCACATTTAAAAATAAATGGGGGTGATTTTATTATAGGAGTACAAGAAAAGTCCCAAGATTATTGACCCACCATCTAAGACCCACAATTTCCAAATCAGGTTATCCAAAATAAGGTGATTCCCCAATAAATTAAGCACAAGGTATATCTTTCTTTCATTCTCCCTCGAAAGGCTAAAAACCTTTTTTTTATATATTTATCATGCTCAGAACTTGATTATGATTTTCTGAGCCCAATTCATTGTAAAATACTCTACAAGCACATGCCTGTTTCCTCATTACATAAGAATTACTGCACCACTGCATCTGTGTGTTGCTCACTAATTGCTGACATTTAACCATCTATTCCCTGGATGAATGAGACTATGTGGAATTTAATGAGATTAAGAGATGCAGCACTTAAATAGACTCACTTTTGTACAAGGAGCTCAAAAAAAGTTACTACACTGTTACAAAAAACTAAAGCATTTTTTTATGAACTTAATTGAACAAGCAAAAGGAAACATTAAAAGACTCTGGCAAACCATAAAGTAATTGGTTGGAGGAGTTGTAAAGGTCATAAATTGATATTAAAGGATATCTGGAAACTGATGTATTGTATTGATCTGATTGTATTGATTTATGAACGAGGTCTGATTTTATTTCACATGAACAAACATGCTAAATTTTAAATTTAGCGATTTAACGAATTTGAATTTGTTTTTGTTTTTTTACAATAATTGACAGATTCTAAAAGTAAAGATATTTGGGGAATGGACAATGCTCTTTTTAAAAAAACATAAATAAATTTCTCCTATCACGTATCTGATAAAAAAATCAATAGAAGAGAGTTTTTTCCCCACTGTTTTTAAAACCTATGCAAGTCATGTTTCAGACCAAAATAGGAGATAAGACATAGGCCAAACCACATAAGAGGAAAATCATGAGATGGAAAATTAGATATATATTAATACATTTATCACAAGATGATATTTATAAGGCCTAATAAAGCCACATGATAAAGCCAGGTGCAAATTATTTTTTCATTTTGTTTACACACAAGATGAAAAAAATTTCAGAGGGAGTTCAATAATTCTGGGGGATTCCAGAATTATTATTATTTTACTAAAATGAGTTATAATAATACTTTTCCCTTTAACATGTATTTTAAGAGCATCTCTTAAATGGAACAGTTGGCATTGTTATACAGAGTTCTTATAAACTTGCAGAATGGATCACCAAACCCAAGCTTTTGGAGAGCTAGAAAAATAAACTCGTGTTCAACAGAGTCGAAAGCTTTGTAAAAATCAACAAAAAGAATAAAACTGCCATCATCAACTAAATCACTATAATCTAATAAATCTAGAACAAGTCGAATATTGTTTGCTATATGTCTTTTTGGCATAAATCCCGATTGAGTCTCATCAATAACTGAATTCAGAACACACTTAATTCTTTTGGCCAGAGCCGAAGCTAAAATTTTATAATCATTATTAAGAAGACAAATAGGTCGCCAATTATCTATCAGAGTTGTATCCTTTTTGGGTTTAGGTATCAGAGTTAAAAGTCCTTGTGTTAAACTAGAAGGCAAAGTTTCTGACTGAATACTCTCCAAAAACATCTTTAGCAGGAACGGTGCTAGTTCTTCAGCAAAGTTTTTGTAAAACTCGGCCGTTAGGCCATCGGTTCCAGGAGATTTGTTATTTTTAAGGCCCTCAATCCCCTCAGTGATAGTTAAAGTTTTATCACAGGCAAGCTGCTCATCTTTAGATATTGTTTTAACCTCCTTTAAAGACTGAAAGAAAAGAGAGGCTGAGTCCTTACAGTAATTAGATTTATATAGTTTAGAATAAAAGTTACTACAGAAAGAGGCAATTTCTTTAGAGTTATCTGTCAAAGTGCCATTAATTTGTAGCGAACTAATGGAAAGATTTCTAGAGTTCTGTTCTCTTACGAGAGGTTCTCTCGTATTGCGTAAGCTAGCTTACGCTACGGGAAAGATTCATCTTTGCTGAGAAGTTGAAGCCAAAAAATTATTCCATAATTTTGTAATCATTGTCAACGCAGTCTCTCTGAGGCAGACCATGAGCGGGCTAACTAGCAGCTCATTGGATCGCTCAGGGAGAATGCACGAACCTATGGGAGAGCGGTGCTGAGCCCGCGGCCAATGAGCGGACGGCGCTCGCTCATTGCGTCAGAGCCCGCCGAAAGGGGCGTGGCTACAGTGTATAAAAGTAGCTCTCCCAGACTAGTTCGTCGATTCTTCATCATTCAGCGAGCTACACTCATCCGCTGTCCTGGGAAGAAGCCGCCGTCGTCGAAAAGGCATCTTCTAGCGAGCTCCGGAGACTGAGGAAGCCGGCCGTCTGCCACCTTCAGCCGCCCAGCAAGCTAGCGCCATCCGACGCCGTATCCTTTTATTCCATTCACAAAAGAGCTCGAGCGTCTTTTTCAAGATGCCTCGAATTTCCTGCGGCTCATGCCGCTCTTCACTCGAGGAAGGAGACCGCCACCCCATCTGCGCTCTCTGTCTCGGAGTGGAACACGCAGAGCTCGCCCTCGCCAACGGAGGATGCGACCACTGCGAGGATCTGCCTCTGTCCACCCTGCGGGCTTGACTGCAGGCGGTCAAAACCGCTCCCGCGCCGCCTCTCACTTCGCCGCGGAAGAAGAAACGCCGCTCCCAGAGGCTGCCGGAGCCCCCTGCGGATCCATGCGGGCCGCCGCTGCCGCCCACCGACCGCTCTCCCTCTCCGCCCCAGCCGGACATACAGTTGCCGCCGAGTGGCCGCTCTGTCGCCTCCAACGACAGCGCGGATGAGAAGGACTCCTGTTCGCTGCACGCTTCTGACAGCGAGGACTGGTCGTCGATCGGCTCTTCGACGAGAGAGTCTGCGGGGACTCGCGCCGGCATCGAAGAGGAACTTTTGCGTCTCCTCTCACAGGCCATCGACCGCCTGGGTCTCGAGTGGTCTCCTCCCCCTGAGCAACCACCGAACCGTATGGATGGTAAATTCCTGCACCGGCGCCCGGCCCCCGCCTGCAGCCGGGCTGCACCATTCCTGCCTGAGCTACACAACGAGCTCACTAAGTCCTGGAATGCCCCTCTTTCGGCTCGAAACCGCTCTGATGTGTCTGCCTCGCTGCGCTCGGTGGACGGAGCCGCCGAAAAGGGTTATACCGCCATGCCGCCCGTCGAGGACTCGGTCGCCGCTCATCTTTGCCCGCCCTCTGCTAGATGGCGTTCTTCCCCTACGCTTCCTTCTAAAGCGTGCAGAGCGACCTCTACCTTTCATGCTCGCGCCTATGCTGCCGCCGGACAGGCCGCTTCAGCGCTGCATTCAATGTCAGTCCTCCAAGTGCTGCAGAGCGACATCCTGTGCGAAATGGCGAGCAGCGGTAGGAACCCGCCCATCCTCGCGGATCTGAGAAGCGCTACGGACCTTTCCCTTCGCGCCACTAAAGCCTCCGCTCAAGCTCTGGGAAAATGCATGGCCGCCCTCTGTGTCGCTGAGAGACACTTGTGGCTCACGCTTACCGACATGAGAGATTCAGAACGCGCCGTGTTCCTCAACGCGCCTATCTCTCCGACCGGCCTCTTCGGATCTGCCGTCACGGGCATCGTTGACCGCTTCTCCGAGGTACAGAAAGCGACCCAGGCCATGAACTTGTTCCTACCCCGCCGCGCTAGCTCTTCGGCAGGCCGCTCTCACGAGCCCCCTGCTAGAACCCCTCAGCAGCGCCCGCCTCAGCAAGCTCAGCAGCCCCAGCGTAGACAGGGCGGCCGCCCTCGCTCTGACAGCCGCCGCAGACAGCCTCCTCCCCGGGAGCCTCGACCCAAGATCACGCTGAAGCCTGATCAGCAAAAGTCTGCCGCGCGCCGTGTTCAGCGTCTAGCCGCCTCTTTTCGGATGGGTACCCACACATCCCTGAAATCTTTTCAGAGGATGCTGGGTCACATGGCCTCAGCCTCCGCTGTGCTACAGCTGGGTCTTCTGCACATGCGCCCCCTTCAACTCTGGTTAAAGAGCCGCGTATCCCACCGCGAGTGGGCTACAGGCCGCCAGATTATCAAGATTACTCAGACATGTATCTCTGCACTGCAGCCATGGTCAGTAATCGAGTGGTTTCAGAGGGGCGTTACCATGGGAACCTTTTCTCGCCGAAAAGTCATCTCGACAGACGCATCCAACTCGGGTTGGGGTGCGGTCTGCGAGGGCTCACCGGCCGCCGGCCAGTGGTCGAGCCAGGAGAGTTCCCTACACATAAACTGTCTGAAAATGATCGCGGTCGAGAATGCGCTGCTGTTTTTCCTTCCGCGCATACACGGTCACCACGTCCTGATTCGCTCAGACAATACGGCCGTGGTATCTTACATCAACCGTCAGGGCGGGGTCAGATCCAAGAATCTCTTTCATCTGACGCGCCGCATCCTACTGTGGTCCCAGAGTCACCTGCTCTCGCTCAGAGCGACGCACGTACCGGGCCATCTGAACGACGGTCCAGACATGCTGTCCAGGAACCTTGTCTCCCCCGGAGAATGGTCCCTGCACACTCAAACAGTCCAAACATTGTGGCGCCTATTCGGCAGAGCAGAGATAGATCTTTTCGCGTCAGAAGAGAACGCTCACTGCCCGATATTCTTTTCAAAGAGCGAGGACGCGTTAGCCCAGGATTGGCCCCGCCGCCCGCTCTATGCTTTTCCCCCGATTTCTCTGCTACCGCAGGTCATTCAGAGAATCAGGGACTCACGCCACTCGGTGCTCCTCATAGCCCCGCGCTGGGAGAATCAGATTTGGTTCCCGGAGCTTACGCAGCTGTCACAGACAGCCCCGTGGCCCATTCCAATCAGAGCAGATCTCCTCACTCAAGCCCGCGGCTCGATCTGGCATCCCCATCCACAGCACTGGGCGCTTCATGCATGGGTGACCAACGACTACGCGTCGAATTGCCAGAAGGGGTTCTGAACACGATCAAACACGCCAGAGCGGATTCTACTAGAAAGCTCTATGCTGCTAAATGGTCTGTGTTCTCAAAATGGTGCACCGACAAAAATTTGAACCCACGGACGTGCGAGGTTTCGTCTTTTGCTCGTGTTCCTTCAGGAGATGCTGGATAAGGGCAGGTCCCCATCCACTCTAAAGGTTTACGTGGCAGCCGTCGCGGCGTTCGTTGAACCCCGGCGCGCCCAGTCTTTGGGCAAAGACGAGCTAATCATCCGCTTCCTCAGGGGAGCCAGAAGGATGAACCCCCCTCGCCCCCCCACGGTGCCAGTCTGAGATCTTTCTATAGTCCTAGAAGCTTTAAAAGCCCCACCGTTTGAACCACTCGAGTCCGTGGAATTAAAATACCTCTCGCTAAAAAACGTTTTTCTGACTGCACTCGGCTCAGTAAAACGTGTGGGGGACATTCACGCGCTGTCTTCAAGCGCCGCGTGCCTTGAGTTTGGACCTAATGACTCCATCGTCATTCTGAAACCTAGACACGGTTATGTTCCAAAAGCGATTGGTACCCCCTTCAGGGCGCAAGTGATCTCCCTATCGGCGCTGCCTGCATCCGATAGCGAACGTGACGCTGATCGCCTCTGCCCGGTTCGGGCTCTCAGAGTGTACACTACACGCGTTGCTGCGTTCAGACGCTCGGAGCAGCTGTTTGTGTTGTTCGGTGGCCGCACCAAGGGATTAGCCGCCTCGAAACAGACGCTATCCAGGTGGATAGTAGATTGCCTCTGCTTATGCCTCAAAAGACCTGCCTTGCCCACTGGGCATCAGGGCTCATTCCACCAGAGGCATGGCCTCATCGTGGGCATGGTCCTGCGGAATTTCCATTCACGACATTTGTGTGGCTGCGGGATGGGCCTCCCCCTCCACATTTGTCAGATTTTATAACTTGGAAGTTCCCGCCTTACAGGCTAAAATCCTGGCGGTCTAGTACTATACAGCTCTCCTATAGGAAGCCGCACTATTGGGAGTTCTATCACAACCGGCTCGCCCCTTGTGTTTCCCCTATGTGCTTATGCATTATACGTTCACGGCCCGCTACGCCGGCCGCCCTTAGTTCAGTGCTAAAAAACGTCTCGGTTACGGATGTAACCCTCGTTCCCTGAGTAGGGAACGGAGACGTTACGTCGGAATGACGGAGAATGGGGGGTTTCGCATAGAAAGCCAATCCTCTTCGAGTATTTAAAAACTAGCCAATGGCATGAAAATGCCTTGGGGCTGCGGAATTTGCATAGCGTATCTCCGCCCCACCCCGTGGGTATAAAAGGAGGAAGTGAACACAACCGCAGTATGTCTTCGCTGAGGAGCCGAGACTGAACTCAGGCGTCTACCCAGCGGTACAGCAGAAGTGGCAAGGAGACGTAACGTCTCCGTTCCCTACTCAGGGAACGAGGGTTACATCTGTAACCGAGACGTTCCCTTTCGTAGTCACTCCGAGTTACGTCGGAATGACGGAGAATGGGGTCCGTGCCATCACGCCATCTTCACAGCTGTCTTCCAGTGCCCTGCGAAAGTCTGGACTCCTAACAACTTAGCTTATAACCAGGAGTTTCCTACTTTAACACAGGAATACCAAGGTACACTGGGAAGCATATCCCGGGAGGAATATGCCGCAGTATGCCTACCGTTGGGAGGACTACGGGAAACACTGGAGCACCAACCTAAGGGTGGCTAGAAACTTAACTCCAGGAGTGGCAGATGGCTTGCCAAGGGAAGACACATGCTCAGAGAGGCTTACAGTGGAGAATACACATGTGACAGTTACCAGAGGGAACCGTGCACACAGAGGCACCTTGCCGGCATCCAGAGCAAGTGCAGTGGTGCCAGCATTAGAAGTGCTGGAGGACTCAGGGCTTCAACGGAAGACTCAACTGAGGAATATCGCACTTATCCAGTCCGAGGAGTGGAATGGCGAGCAAGAGAAGACACCTGAGCGGGTCCAGTACTGGCGGGAGCGAGTACGCGAGAGGACACAGGCTCCACTCGCAGATTATAGAATCTTGCGAAGGTGTTTGGTGTCGCCCAGCCTGCAGCTCTGCATATGTCTGTTAGCGAGGCGCCATGCGCTAAAGCCCAAGAGGAAGCCACACTCCGAGTGGAGTGGGCCGTCACACCAAGGGGGCATGGTCGACCTTGCTGTTGGTAAGCCAAAGCAATGGTGTCCACTATCCAGTGAGACAGCCGTTGCTTTGAGAGAGCCTTTCCCTTCTGGCTCCCCCCATAACAGACAAAGAGCTGGTCTGAGGTCCTGAACACCGCGTTCTGTCAACGTAGGCGCGGAGCGCACGTACCGGACCAGGGAACTACACTAACCTTTTCCACTGGTGGCACTTGCGCTACTAACTTTTTCAGTTACTGGCACAAAACATGATTTGGTCGCGCAAATTATTTATAGTAAGCCGCTCTCTGGATAATAATGAATAATAATGAAACTGTACTGCATTAGGGGTGGAACGGTACAGAAGTCACGGTTGGGTTCATACCTTGGTTCAGACATTCAGACGGTTCAGTACGATTTCGGTACAATGGAGTGAAAAGCAAAACAAAAATGCAGAAGGCATTTTTATAAATCTATTAAGCCTCGTATTTTAAGTTGTTTAAGTTTTATTAATAATGGCATAGAACCAGTTTATTTGTAGTGCACTGACAATAGTTTTATATAAATGGTAAAATGGACTGCATTTATATAACGCTTTCATAGACCTAATGGCCACCAAAGCGCTTTACATATTGCCTCACATTCACCCATTCACACACTCATTCATACACCGACGGCGGTGTCAGCCATACAAGGCGCCATCCAGCTCGTCGGAGCTGGGGTTAGGTGTCTTGCTCATGGACACCTCAACACTTGGTCAGGTGGAACCGGGGATTGAACCACCAACCTTTCGGTTTGTAGACAACCTACATGAACGACTGAGCCACTGCCGCCCCTAATTAGTTTATTAATTAAATTAATAAAAAGACAAAATGACCTTGTTTGGTAATTGTACTTGAATGAATGTAAAATTCATTTGCTATATTTCAGATCAATATATTTGTTTTCCTTAATTTTAATTAACACTTTATTCTATATAAAACACATTTGATTTTCTTTTTTAATCAATGTAGAATAATGGACGCAGGACTATTGGCAAACTGTGATGACAATAAAATGATAGCTTATATCTCTGGTTGTTGTTTCTGTTCCACAAAATTTTGTATGCCATGTTTGGGATGTGGGATGAAGAGAGAGGTATTTTCAGTAATTATTTAATAAAACATTATTTAATTTATCGTCAGTGTGTAGTATTAGCCAATCAGGTGTCTTGACGCGAATCACGCGATTACGATTCAGCCTACACAGCACAAAAAAAAACTAGTTTAAAAAACTGCTAGTGATCATATGACGTTAGTCGATGTCAATATCAGCGCTAGCAATATAATTAGTTAGCTCATGGCAGAGTTTATCAGCCGAACTCCAGAGCGCAAATCTACCTTTGGTGTACCAAAATCATCGTAAGGTAGAAACACGGTGTCTTACATCTCTGCGTCTTTTTCCTGCCGCCATGCAAGCCCAGATGGTAGCCTATATGATTGTGATTAGCATGCCTATTATAAAGACACAAACCTTTTACTATCATGTCCAGTGATTTTGAAAAATATGCGCGAGGGGGGAGAGACAGAGAGAGAGCAAGACAGCGCTTGTGTTGTGTGAAGATGTGAGAGTTAGCGCGCGACCAAGGCGCTCGCTCTCTCTCTCTCTCTCTTTCTCTCTCTCTCTCTCTCTCTCTCTCTCAGCTCGTTTGCGCCCTGTCAAACGCATCAGTCATTCTACTCTACAACACTCGCCGATCAAAAAGGGCTTTGGCGGGACAAAAGCGGACGATCCGACAAGTTTTAGAAGATTAAATACAACCCAAAAAAAAAACAAAAAAAAAAGACCCGTCAAAATAGTCAGTGATACATTTGCGACCAATTCAAAATTAGGGTCGCAATGGGATTTCAAAAGGTCGCATATGCGACCATTTTGGTCGCAGTGTAGTTCCCTGCGGACAGAGCAGTGCCAAGGCTGGGTCTGCCTCCTCCAGGGGCAGCGCTTGCAGGTTCACCTCCTGGTCCCGGAAGGGAGTGGTAGGAACCTTGGGCACATATCCAGGCCGGGGTCTCAAGATCACGTGAGAGTAAGCCGGCCCGAATTCCAGGCACGCTTCGTCAACGGAAAATGCGTGCAGGTCCCCTACCCTCTTGATGGAGGCCAATGCAACCAGGAGTGCTGTCTTCATGGACAGAAACTTTAACTGTACCAAAGGCTCAAGGGGAGGTCTCTGCAGAGCACTTAAAACTACTGAGAGGTCCCAAGAGGGCACGAGGGGAGGGCGAGGAGGATTCAGTCTCCTCGCTCCCCTCAGGAACCTGATGACCAGGTCGTGCTTTCTCACAGACTTACCTTCCACTGCATCATGAGACGCGGCAATGGCCGCGACGTAAACTTTAAGGGTGGAGGGCGACAGCCTACGCTCCAACCCTTCTTGCAGGAAGGAAAGCACGACACCGATCGGACATATCCGGGGGTCTTCACCACGGGAAGAGCACCAGTTAACGAAGAGGTTCCACTTCAACGCGTAGAGGTGTCTCGTGGATGACTCTCTAGCGGAAGTGATGGTTGCCGTCACCGCAGGTGGCAGCGAACTCAAACCTGCCTCGCCCCGTCCAGGAGCCACACGTGTAGCCTCCAGAGCTCGGGACGAGGGTGCCACAGGATGCCCCGTCTCTGAGAGAGTCCTCAGAGGAATAGGCCAAGGAGGTGCTGTCACGAGGAGCATGAGTTCGGAGAACCACATCTTGGTGGGCCAATAAGGGGCTACCAACAAGACCTGCTCCTCGTCCTCCTTGATCTTGCACAACACCCGTGCAAGAAGGCTCACTGGGAGAACGCATACTTGCATGGCCAGCTGTGCGCCAGTGCGTCTGTGCCGAGCGTGCCCTCCGACAGGGAATAAAACTGGGCGAAGTGGGATGAGTCCCGAGAGGCGAACAGGTCTATCTGTGCCTCCCCGAACTTGTCCCAAATCAGCTGGACCATCTGGGGATGGAGTCGCCATTCGCCGGAGATAGGGCGGACCCATGACAGCTCATCGGCTGCCAGGTTCCGGTCTCCTGGAATGTAAACTGCACGAAGGGACCTCAGGTGCTTCTGACTCCATAACAGGAGGTGGGGTGCGAGCTGCAACATCCGACGTGAGCGTAGACCACCCTGGTGGTTGATATACGCTACCGTAGCGGTATTGTCCGAACGGACAAGTACGTGTTGACCCCTGAGCAGTGCTCGAAAGTGGTGCAGGGTCAGGCGTACTGTCAGCAGCTCGAGGCAATTGATGTGCATGAGGCACTGGGGTCCTGTCCAGGAACCCGCGGCTGCATGACCATTGCACATGGCTCCCCAACCCGTGGTAGAGGCATCCGTGGAGACAACGACATGCCTGGAACTCGCAGAAGAGGGACCCCGGCCCGAAAACAGCTGAGATTCGACCACGGGAAGAAGGTCTGGCGGCAAGCCGGAGTCACTGGAACTCTGAGCGAGCCGCGATGCCATGCCCACCTCGGGACTCGATCGCAAATAGGGGAACAAGGGGAACAAGGGCTGCCTCGACAATCTTCGTAAAGACTCGAGGTGACAGAGCTAAGCCGAATGGGAGAACCGTGTGCTGATATGCCTCTCTCTCTAGCGCAACCGAAGAAACGGTCTGTGTCGAGGTAAGATGGAGACATAAGTACACGTCCTTCAGGTCCATCGCTGCAAACTAATCCTGATGCCGAACGCACTCCAAAATGCGTTTGGCCGTGAGCATTTTGACCAGCAGAGCACGGTTCAAAACGCGAAGATCTAGGATCGGTCGTAACCCACCGGTCTTCTTGGGGACAATGAAGTAAAGCTGTAAACCCAGACCTCATCTCAGCTGGAGGGACAGTCTCGATTGCACCCTTCGCCAGCAGGGCAGCAATCTCCGCTCTCATGATCGGGGCATAGCCATCGACCACCGTAAGCGAACTCCCCAGAGCGGGGAGGAGATTGTGCGCACAGCCGAGTTGAGTCGCATAGCCGAGTCTGATCGTTCGGGCGACCCAGCGGGACAGGCCGGGGAGCTCTAACCAAGCTCCCAGACCCGATCCAGTGGGATACCCGAGCCACAGACTTCCCCCCGGAGAGGCAGCGGAGCGGAGAGACCAGCAGACGCGGAGGTGCTACCTCTAGCTAGTCCAAAACTTTGAAAAAGGTACGCTCCACCAGCGGGGAGTCCCCCCGCGGACGGCGGTCCCCGGACGAGCGCGCCGGCCCCCCGAAATTTTTGGGGGTCCGGCCGACGGCGCCCCCGGGCCTCGCCCGGCGCGGGGGGGCGCGCGGGCGGGCGGGGCGGGCCCCGAGCCCCCCAGGGGGCCGACGGGAGCGGCCCCGAGCCAGGGGGGCGCGGGGGCAGTTCCGCCTCGACCCCCACGGGGGAGCCGTCCCCGGAACGTCCCGCGAACCCACTAAACGTCCGACCGGCCACCGCTCCCACAGGGGGTCCGGCGACCCGCCCCCGGACCCCCGGCCACGCCCCCGTCCCGCGGACCCACTATTCGTCCGACTACCCACTAAATCGGGGGGACGTCTCGGGAACGCCCCCCGCCCGCCCCCGGCCACGCCCCCGTCCCGCGGACCCACTATTCGTCCAATAACCCACTATATTCACCGAACGTCTCGGGAACGCCCCCGGCCACGCCCCCGTCCCACGGACCCACTATTCGTCCAATAACCCGCTATATTCGCGAAAACGTCCCGGGACCGCTCCCGGGCCACGCCCCCGTCCCACGGACCCACTATTCGTCCAATAACCCGCTTTTTTTTTTTTTTTTTTTTTTTCGGTCGGCCCGACGCGCAGCGATCGGACGCGGCCCCGCCGCCGACCCGTCGGGCGGGGATTCGGGCCGCGTTTTCGATGGACGTTTCGATCGGAGTTCCGGTCTTGACGAAAACCACTCGCCTGCGCTCGGCCGGGGCCCCCGAGTCCGTGGCACCGAGCGCCGTCCCATAATTCCACTGTCCACGAACCCACTATGTGTCCAATAACCCGCTATTTTCAAATGTACTAACCCCAGCATCCATGCAATAAGCTGCAAATGGACAGAATCCCACCTGCAACCTATCCCACTGTCCAATAACCCACTATTTGTCCAATAACCCACTATTTTTCAAATGTACTAACCTCAGCCTCCATGCAATAAGCTGCAAATGGACAGAATCCCACTTGCAATCTATCCCACTGTCCAATAACCCACTATTTGTCCAATAACCCACTATTTTCAAATGTACTAACCCCAGCCTCCATGCAATAAGCTGCAAATGGACAGAATCCCACCTGCAACCTATCCCACTGTCCAATAACCCACTATTTGTCCAATAACCCACTATTTTTCAAATGTACTAACCTCAGCCTCCATGCAATAAGCTGCAAATGGACAGAATCCCACTTGCAATCTATCCCACTGTCCAATAACCCACTATTTGTCCAATAACCAACTGTCCAAGAACCCACTATTTGTCCAATAACCCACTATTTTCAAATGTACTAACCCCAGCCTCCATGCAATAAGCTGCAAATGGACAGAATCCCACCTGCAACCTATCCCACTGTCCAATAACCCACTATTTGTCCAATAACCCACTATTTTTCAAATGTACTAACCTCATCCTCCATGCAATAAGCTGCAAATGGACAGAATCCCACTTGCAATCTATCCCACTGTCCAATAACCCACTATTTGTCCAATAACCAACTGTCCAAGAACCCACTATTTGTCCAATAACCCACTATTTTCAAATGTACTAACCTCAGCCTCCATGCAATAAGCTGCAAATGGACAGAATCCCACCTGCAACCTATCCCACTGTCCAATAACCCACTATTTGTCCAATAACCCACTATTTTTCAAATGTACTAACCTCATCCTCCATGCAATAAGCTGCAAATGGACAGAATCCCACTTGCAATCTATCCCACTGTCAAATAACCCACTATTTGTCCAATAACCAACTGTCCAAGAACCCACTATTTGTCCAATAACCCACTATTTTCAAATGTACTAACCCCAGCCTCCATGCAATAAGCTGCAAATGGACAGAATCCCACCTGCAACCTATCCCACTGTCCAATAACCCATTATTTGTCCAATAACCCACTATTTTTCAAATGTACTAACCTCAGCCTCCATGCAATAAGCTGCAAATGGACAGAATCCCACCTGCAATCTATCCCACTGTCCAATAACCCACTATTTGTCCAATAACCAACTGTCCAAGAACCCACTATTTGTCCAATAACCCACTATTTTTCAAATGTACTAACCTCTGCCTCCATGCAATAAGCTGCAAATGGACAGAATCCCACCTGCAATCTATCCCACTGTCCAATAACCCACTATTTGTCCAATAACCAACTGTCCAATAACCCACTATTTGTCCAATAACCCACTATTTTCAAATGTACTAACCCCAGCCTCCATGCAATAAGCTGCAAATGGACAGAATCCCACCTGCAATTTATCCCACTGTCCAAGAACCCACTATTTGTCCAATAACCCACTATTTTTCAAATGTACTAACCTCTGCCTCCATGCAATAAGCTGCAAATGGACAGAATCCCACCTGCAATCTATCCCACTGTCCAATAACCCACTATTTGTCCAATAACCAACTGTCCAAGAACCCACTATTTGTCCAATAACCCACTATTTTTCAAATGTACTAACCTCTGCCTACATGCAATAAGCTGCAAATGGACAGAATCCCACCTGCAACCTATTCCACTGTCCAATAACCCACTATTTGTCCAATAACCAACTGTCCAAGAACCCACTTTTTGTCCAATAACCCACTATTTTAGAAATATACTACCCGAAAACCCATTGAATAGATTGCCGGCGGGATTCTGTCCATTTGCAGCTTATTGCATGATGGTCCGGGTAAGTACATTTGAAAAATAGTGGGTTATTGGACAAATAGTGTGTATTTGGACAGTGTTTTTTAAGCTTAGCTTTCAAAATATTTGGATGAAAACTACTTTCCTGCACTCAGCTGGGGCCCCTGAGTCTGTAGAACCAAGTGCCATCCCATAATTCCACTGTCCAAGAACCCATTTTTTGTCCAATAACCCACTATTTTAGAAATATACTACCCGAAAACCCATTGAATAGATTGCCGGCGGGATTCTGTCCATTTGCAGCTTATTGCATGATGGTCCGGGTAAGTACATTTGAAAAATAGTGGGTTATTGGACAAAAAGTGGGTATTTGGACAGTGGTTTTTAAGCTTAGCTTTCAAGATATTTGGATGAAAACTACTTTCCTGCACTCAGCTGGGGCCCCTGAGTCTGTAGCACCAAGCACCATCCCATAATTCCACTGTCCACGAACCCACTATGTGTCCAATAACCCACTATTTTTGAAATCTACTAACCCCTATTTTCATGCAAAAAGCTGCGAATGGACAGAATCCCGCCTGCCATCGATTGAATGGGGATTTGGTTATGGTATTTTTTTGACTTTTTTTTGACCGTTTTTTTTCATGATAAAAACTATATTACTGCACTCAGGGGGGCCCCCTGAGTCCGCGGCACCAAGCGCCGCCCCCAAATTCCACCGTCCACGAACCCACTATTTTTATAATGGGACAAATGCTACGTGGGATCTCGATATCTCAGCTCTGGGAGGGTCTAGAGCCTCCATTTTTTCGCTCAGGTCCTTGTCCCATGGCCCTCTATCCGAATCCTGAGTTTCGAGAAGATCGGAGAAAGTCAAAATTTTGAGCCAAAAAAAGCGACAGGGGTACCCCTGTCGGTTTTTTTGGTCCGAAAAAACAAGTTTCTCCGATCTTCTCGAAACTCGGGATTCGGATAGAGGGCCTTGGGACTTAGACCTGAGTGAAAAAATGGAGGCTCTAGACCCTTCCTGGGCTGAGATATCGAGATCCCACGTAGCATTTGTGCCATTATAAAAATAGTGGGTTCGTGGACGGTGGAATTATGGGATGGCGCTTGGTGCCGCGGACTCAGGGGGCCCCCCTGATTGCAGTAATATAGTTTTTATCAAGAAAAAAAACGGTCAAAAAAAAGTCAAAAAAATACCATACTCAAATTCCCATTGAATTGATTGCAGGCGGGATTCCGTCCATTTGCAGCTTTTTGCATGAAGGTCGGGGGTAGTACATTTGAAAAATAGTGGGTTATTGGTCAAATAGTGTGTATTTGGACAGTGGTTTTTAAGCTTAGCTTTCAAGATATTTGGATAAAAACCATGTATCTGCACTCAGCTGGGGCCCCTGAGTCTGTAGAACCAAGTGCCATCCCATAATTCCACTGTCCAAGAACCCACTATTTGTCCAATAACCCACTATTTTTCAAATGTACTAACCTCAGCCTCCATGCAATAAGCTGCAAATGGACAGAATCCCACCTGCAACCTATCCCACTGTCCAATAACCCATTATTTGTCCAATAACCCACTATTTTTCAAATGTACTAACCTCAGCCTCCATGCAATAAGCTGCAAATGGACAGAATCCCACCTGCAATCTATCCCACTGTCCAAGAACCCACTTTTTGTCCAATAACCCACTATTTTCAAATGTACTAACCCCAGCCTCCATGCAATAAGCTGCAAATGGACATTATCCCACCTGCAATCTATCCCACTGTCCAATAACCCACTATTTGTCCAATAACCCACTATTTTCAAATGTACTAACCCCAGCCTCCATGCAATAAGCTGCAAATGGACATTATCCCACCTGCAACCTATCCCACTGTCCAATAACCCATTATTTGTCCAATAACCCACTATTTTTCAAATGTACTAACCTCAGCCTCCATGCAATAAGCTGCAAATGGACAGAATCCCACCTGCAATCTATCCCACTGTCCAATAACCCACTATTTGTCCAATAACCAACTGTCCAAGAACCCACTTTTTGTCCAATAACCCACTATTTTCAAATGTACTAACCCCAGCCTCCATGCAATAAGCTGCAAATGGACATTATCCCACCTGCAATCTATCCCACTGTCCAATAACCCACTATTTGTCCAATAACCAACTATTTTTCAAATGTACTAACCTCAGCCTCCATGCAATAAGCTGCAAATGGACAGAATCCCACCTGCAATCTATCCCACTGTCCAAGAACCCACTTTTTGTCCAATAACCCACTATTTTAGAAATATACTACCCGAAAACCCATTGAATAGATTGCCGGCGGGATTCTGTCCATTTGCAGCTTATTGCATGATGGTCCGGGTAAGTACATTTGAAAAATAGTGGGTTATTGGACAAATAGTGTGTATTTGGACAGTGGTTTTTAAGCTTAGCTTTCAAAATATTTGGATGAAAACTACTTTCCTGCACTCAGCTGGGGCCCCTGAGTCTGTAGAACCAAGTGCCATCCCATAATTCCACTGTCCAAGAACCCACTTTTTGTCCAATAACCCACTATTTTAGAAATATACTACCCGAAAACCCATTGAATAGATTGCCGGCGGGATTCTGTCCATTTGCAGCTTATTGCATGATGATCCGGGTAAGTACATTTGAAAAATAGTGGGTTATTGGACAAATAGTGGGTATTTGGACAGTGGTTTTTAAGCTTAGCTTTCAAGATATTTGGATGAAAACTACTTTCCTGCACTCAGCTGGGGCCCCTGAGTCTGTAGCACCAAGCACCATCCCATAATTCCACTGTCCACGAACCCACTATGTGTCCAATAACCCACTATTTTTGAAATCTACTAACCCCTATTTTCATGCAAAAAGCTGCGAATGGACAGAATCCCGCCTGCCATCGATTGAATGGGGATTTGGTTATGGTATTTTTTTGACTTTTTTTTGACCGTTTTTTTTCATGATAAAAACTATATTACTGCACTCAGGGGGGCCCCCTGAGTCCGCGGCACCAAGCGCCGCCCCCAAATTCCACCGTCCACGAACCCACTATTTTTATAATGGGACAAATGCTACGTGGGATCTCGATATCTCAGCTCTGGGAGGGTCTAGAGCCTCCATTTTTTCGCTCAGGTCCTTGTCCCATGGCCCTCTATCCGAATCCCGAGTTTCGAGAAGATCGGAGAAAGTCAAAATTTTGAGCCAAAAAAAGCGACAGGGGTACCCCTGTCGGTTTTTTTGGTCCGAAAAAACAAGTTTCTCCGATCTTCTCGAAACTCGGGATTCGGATAGAGGGCCTTGGGACTTAGACCTGAGTGCAAAAATGGAGGCTCTAGACCCTTCCTGGGCTGAGATATCGAGATCCCACGTAGCATTTGTGCCATTATAAAAATAGTGGGTTCGTGGACGGTGGAATTATGGGATGGCGCTTGGTGCCGCGGACTCAGGGGGCCCCCCTGATTGCAGTAATATAGTTTTTATCAAGAAAAAAAACGGTCAAAAAAAAGTCAAAAAAATACAATACTCAAATTCCCATTGAATTGATTGCAGGCGGGATTCCGTCCATTTGCAGCTTTTTGCATGAAGGTCGGGGGTAGTACATTTGAAAAATAGTGGGTTATTGGTCAAATAGTGTGTATTTGGACAGTGGTTTTTAAGCTTAGCTTTCAAGATATTTGGATAAAAACCATGTATCTGCACTCAGCTGGGGCCCCTGAGTCTGTAGAACCAAGTGCCATCCCATAATTCCACTGTCCAAGAACCCACTATTTGTCCAATAACCCACTATTTTTCAAATATACTAACCTCAGCCTCCATGCAATAAGCTGCAAATGGACAGAATCCCACTTGCTATCTATCCCACTGTCCAATAACCCACTATTTGTCCAATAACCAACTGTCCAATAACCCACTATTTGTCCAATAACCAACTGTCCAAGAACCCACTATTTGTCCAATAACCCACTATTTTAGAAATATACTACCCGAAAACCCATTGAATAGATTGCCGGCGGGATTCTGTCCATTTGCAGCTTATTGCATGATGGTCCGGGTAAGTACATTTGAAAAATAGTGGGTTATTGGACAAATAGTGGGTATTTGGACAGTGGTTTTTAAGCTTAGCTTTCAAAATATTTGGATGAAAACTACTTTCCTGCACTCAGCTGGGGCCCCTGAGTCTGTAGAACCAAGTGCCATCCCATAATTCCACTGTCCAAGAACCCACTATGTGTCCAATAACCCACTATTTTTGAAATCTACTAACCCCGATCTTCATGCAATAAGCTGCGAATGGACAGAATCCCGCCTGCCATCGATTGAATGGGGATTTGGTTATGGTATTTTTTTGACTTTTTTTTGACCATTTTTTTTCATGATAAAAACTATATTACTGCACTCAGGGGGGCCCCCTGAGTCCGCGGCACCAAGCGCCGCCCCCAAATTCCACCGTCCACGAACCCACTATTTTTATAATGGGACAAATGCTACGTGGGATCTCGATATCTCAGCTCTGGGAGGGTCTAGAGCCTCCATTTTTTCGCTCAGGTCCTTGTCCCATGACCCTCTATCCGAATCCCGAGTTTCGAGAAGATCGGAGAAACTCAAAATTTTGAGCCAAAAAAAGCGACAGGGGTACCCCTGTCGGTTTTTTTGGTCCGAAAAAACAAGTTTCTCCGATCTTCTCGAAACTCGGGATTCGGATAGAGGGCCTTGGGACTTAGACCTGAGTGCAAAAATGGAGGATCTAGACCCTTCCTGGGCTGAGATATCGAGATCCCACGTAGCATTTGTGCCATTATAAAAATAGTGGGTTCGTGGACGGTGGAATTTGGGGGCGGCGCTTGGTGCCGCGGACTCAGGGGGGCCCCCTGAGTGCAGTAATATAGTTTTTATCAAGAAAAAAAACGGTCAAAAAAAAGTCAAAAAAATACCATACTCAAATTCCCATTGAATTGATTGCAGGCGGGATTCCGTCCATTTGCAGCTTTTTGCATGAAGGTCGGGGTTAGTACATTTGAAAAATAGTGGGTTATTGGTCAAATAGTGTGTATTTGGACAGTGGTTTTTAAGCTTTGCTTTCAAGATATTTGGATGAAAACTACTTTCCTGCACTCAGCTGGGGCCCCTGAGTCTGTAGAACCAAGTGCCATCCCATAATTCCACTGTCCAAGAACCCACTATTTGTCCAATAACCCACTATTTTTCAAATATACTAACCTCAGTCTCCATGCAATAAGCTGCAAATGGACAGAATCCCACTTGCTATCTATCCCACTGTCCAATAACCCACTATTTGTCCAATAACCAACTGTCCAATAACCCACTATTTGTCCAATAACCAACTGTCCAAGAACCCATTTTTTGTCCAATAACCCACTATTTTAGAAATATACTACCCGAAAACCCATTGAATAGATTGCCGGCGGGATTCTGTCCATTTGCAGCTTATTGCATGATGGTCCGGGTAAGTACATTTGAAAAATAGTGGGTTATTGGACAAATAGTGTGTATTTGGACAATGGTTTTTAAGCTTAGCTTTCAAGATATTTGGATGAAAACTACTTTCCTGCACTCAGCTGGGGCCCCTGAGTCTGTAGCACCAAGCACCATCCCATAATTCCACTGTCCAAGAACCCACTATGTGTCCAATAACCCACAATTTTTTAAATATACTACCCGAAAACCCATTCAAATGATTGCAGGTGGGATTGTGTCCATTTGCAGCTTATGTGTTGAAGGCCAGTGAGCATAAGCCCTAAAGTTTGAACGGCTATAACTCTGGGACCAAGCCGCCCAGATGCACCAAACTCGGGTCAACTTGGGGTCTCTAGGGGCCCTCTCCAACGGGCCCTAGCCCGAGGCTCTAGCGCCCCCACAGGCCGAGATATGGGGCCCAACAGAAAAGGGGTCACTTCAGAAGGAAGGGTCCCAGAACCTCGGGACTCTGGGGTCTGAGAGGGCCCCTAGGGGCCACTCACCACCCCAAAGGACGAACCGCTGGGACTCGTCATTTCCGAGATATTGACCGTTTTGTCCAAAAGTTCCTTATGTATAACGGGGTGTATCTCGGGAACCAAACCGAGTTGGAGCTCAAAACTCCGGGTGTTGGGAGCCCCTATGGATCCCCTCAAGACCCCAAAGTTTCGAGGTCCTGGGCCCTTCCGTTTCCGAGATACGGGCACTTCCTGTCCAGTTTTGACCGGGTATATCTCGGGAACCAAACCGAGTTGGGACTCAAAACTTCGGTTGTGGGGAGCGCCTAGGGGTCCCCTCAAGACCCTAAAGTTTCGAGGTCCTGGGCCCTTCCGTTTCCGAGATACGGGCACTTCCTGTCCAGATTTGACCGGATGTATCTCGGGAACCGAGCCGAGTTGGAACTCCAAACTCGGTGTGTGGGGAGGTACCAATGGGCCCTCCAATACCCCAAAGTTTGAAGCCCAAAGTCGGCGTGGTTCCGGAGTTATTCGCGTTCAAAGTCGGACCTGGTGAAGGCCTAGGGTCGTGACGTCATCACCTTGCGCCATTATGACACGTGGTCGACGGTTTTCGGCCAATATCTCCGCGAATACTGGACCAAATTTTATAAAACTTATACCATTCTTTTCAGCTCAAATAGACGCTTACAAAGAGCCCATTGGTGGGTGGATCCGTTGAGTTTTCGCGATTGTAAATGCACTTTTTAAGCTTTTCTGACCACATGTGTCCAAAAACCCACTATTGTCCAATAACCCACTATATCAAATACATTTGAAAGGGGCCCCGTCTTTTTCGGCCTTTCGACCCCCGAACGAGGTCCGAGGGCCCCCAAACTTTTCCGCCCGCGTCGGGGGCCCGCGGCGAGTCGGAAAACGGCGCCCCCTAGTCGATCGGCCGTTCCGACGTGGGTTATTGGACGGATAGCGGTTTTGCGGACGACGCCTTTTTTTCGGCCTTTCGACCCCCCCGAACGAGGTCCGAGGTCCGAGGACCCCCAAACTTTTCCGGCCGCGCCGGGGGGCCGCGGCGAGTCGGAAAACGGCGCCCCCTAGTCGATCGGCCGTCGCGACGTGGGTTATTGGACGGATCGGGGTTTTGCGGACGACGTCCCTTTTTCGGCCTTTCGACCCCCGAACGAGGTCCGAGGGCCCCCAAACTCTTCCGCCCGCACCGGGGGGCCGCGGCGAGTCGGAAAACGGCGCCCCCTAGTCGATGCGCCGTTGCGAAGAGGCGTCCGCGAAACCGCTGCGGCGAATACATTCATTTAATGGGCGAGTGGGATTTTGACAGAAAGGTCCGAGGGGCCCCAAATTTTGCACGCTGACCCTTGGGCCCCACCCGAGCGACATACTGACAGCAGGGGGCGCTAGAGCAAAGGCAACCCATTTGACCCCTTTAACCCTAATGAAAGCTCTTCAACTCTTGTACCCTAAGAGGCTTTTGAGTAAAAGTTGTTAAAAAGGGCTAACCCGCTACAGGAGGGTCGTAGGTTTTCACCCTTCGGGGCCGTGTGTCGGGGGCCCCTGGAGGGCCCGAATCTCAAATCTCGACGCGCCACGACCTTTCGACCCCGTACGGGGGCCGTCCCACGGACCACTTGTTTCGTAGCGGTTTTGCGGACGGGCGTCCCTTTTCCGGCCTTTCGACCGCCGAGCGAGGTCCGAGGGCCCCCAAACTTCTCCGCCCGCGCCGGGGGCCCGCGGCGAGTCGGAAAACGGCGCCCCCTAGTCGATCGGGCGTTGCGACGTGGGTTATTGGACAAATAGTGATTTTGCGGACGAGAGTCCCTTTTCCGGCCTTTCGAACCCTAAACGAGGTCCGAGGGCCCCCGAACTTTTCCGCCCGCGCCGGGGGGCCGTGGCGAGTCGGAAAACGGCGCCCCCTAGTCGATAGGCCGTTGCGAAGCGGCGTCCACGAAACCGCTGTGGCAAAATACATTCATTTAATGGGCGATTGGGATTTTTTTCCAAATGTCCCCGGGGCCCCAAATTCGGCACGCCGAACCCTTGGCCCTCCCCGAGCGACGTGCCGAAAGCAGGGGGCGCTAGAGCAGAGGCAAGGCGTCGCCAGCCGCTAACCCCGACCGTCACGCTAACCCTAACTCGCAGGCCCCTTTTTGGGCCTCTTGACCCCTTAACGAGGTCGTGGGGCCGCCAAGCTTTTCCGCCCGCTCCGGTGGGGCGTGGCGAGTCGGAAAACGGCGCCCCCTAGTCGATGGGGCGTCGCGACGTGGGTTATTGGACGAATGGCGGTGTTGCGGACGACGTCCCTTTTTCGGCCTTTCGACCCCCGAACGAGGTCCGAGGGCCCCCAAACTTTTCCGCCCGCACCAAAGGATCCCTCCGAGTCTTTATAAACTCGTTTCGTCGGAAAAAAATCGAACGACAAAGCTCAAACGCCAAAGCGTCCACGAACCCGCTGTTTTTAAACGCCCAAACCGTAGGTGTGGCCTAATTACAAAGCCTGTTGCATGACTAATTTCACAAAACAGCTTGATTTTGCAATCACAATGGCCCAGAGATTCAGAATATCACATTTAAAAAAGTTTTCACCAAGATATTCCCACAGACTGGCTTAAAAAAAATTTCCCGCCAAAACGCGTCTTCGAGGACGCTGGTTTTCTTGGCAATCAAACACTCAAACGACTCGGGAAAACGGCGCCACGCGTTCGGCCGAGCGCGCTTTGTACGGTAGAGGTGGTTTAATCGGCGGGGACCGCCGCCACAAACGACGGGAGGAGGAAACGCGACAACATCCCACTTCCAAACAATTTTTCCCGCCAAAATGTGGTTCCGCGGACGCTTTTTTTTTATGCTAATTAAACATAGAAACGGCCCCCGAGCGACATGCCGAGAGCACCGGGCCCTGGGGCCCAGGGAAATATTTTTTAGCCTCTGCGCAACATGTCACGCTCAAGGATGTTTCACTCTTACCCTGAAAGAGCAAATG
This sequence comes from Pimephales promelas, assembly GCF_988280905.1. NCBI lineage: Eukaryota > Metazoa > Chordata > Actinopteri > Cypriniformes > Leuciscidae > Pimephales > Pimephales promelas. Next base: position 15,047,497 of record NC_142776.1, on the reverse strand, counting down.
ATTGCAGGTGGGATTGTGTCCATTTGCAGCTTATGTGTTGAAGGCCAGTGAGCATAAGCCCTAAAGTTTGAACGGCTATAACTCTGGGACCAAGCCGCCCAGATGCACCAAACTCGGGTCAACTTGGGGTCTCTAGGGGCCCTCTCCAACGGGCCCTAGCCCGAGGCTCTAGCGCCCCCACAGGCCGAGATATGGGGCCCAACAGAAAAGGGGTCACTTCAGAAGGAAGGGTCCCAGAACCTCGGGACTCTGGGGTCTGAGAGGGCCCCTAGGGGCCACTCACCACCCCAAAGGACGAACCGCTGGGACTCGTCATTTCCGAGATATTGACCGTTTTGTCCAAAAGTTCCTTATGTATAACGGGGTGTATCTCGGGAACCAAACCGAGTTGGAGCTCAAAACTCCGGGTGTTGGGAGCCCCTATGGATCCCCTCAAGACCCCAAAGTTTCGAGGTCCTGGGCCCTTCCGTTTCCGAGATACGGGCACTTCCTGTCCAGTTTTGACCGGGTATATCTCGGGAACCAAACCGAGTTGGGACTCAAAACTTCGGTTGTGGGGAGCGCCTAGGGGTCCCCTCAAGACCCTAAAGTTTCGAGGTCCTGGGCCCTTCCGTTTCCGAGATACGGGCACTTCCTGTCCAGATTTGACCGGATGTATCTCGGGAACCGAGCCGAGTTGGAACTCCAAACTCGGTGTGTGGGGAGGTACCAATGGGCCCTCCAATACCCCAAAGTTTGAAGCCCAAAGTCGGCGTGGTTCCGGAGTTATTCGCGTTCAAAGTCGGACCTGGTGAAGGCCTAGGGTCGTGACGTCATCACCTTGCGCCATTATGACACGTGGTCGACGGTTTTCGGCCAATATCTCCGCGAATACTGGACCAAATTTTATAAAACTTATACCATTCTTTTCAGCTCAAATAGACGCTTACAAAGAGCCCATTGGTGGGTGGATCCGTTGAGTTTTCGCGATTGTAAATGCACTTTTTAAGCTTTTCTGACCACATGTGTCCAAAAACCCACTATTGTCCAATAACCCACTATATCAAATACATTTGAAAGGGGCCCCGTCTTTTTCGGCCTTTCGACCCCCGAACGAGGTCCGAGGGCCCCCAAACTTTTCCGCCCGCGTCGGGGGCCCGCGGCGAGTCGGAAAACGGCGCCCCCTAGTCGATCGGCCGTTCCGACGTGGGTTATTGGACGGATAGCGGTTTTGCGGACGACGCCTTTTTTTCGGCCTTTCGACCCCCCCGAACGAGGTCCGAGGTCCGAGGACCCCCAAACTTTTCCGGCCGCGCCGGGGGGCCGCGGCGAGTCGGAAAACGGCGCCCCCTAGTCGATCGGCCGTCGCGACGTGGGTTATTGGACGGATCGGGGTTTTGCGGACGACGTCCCTTTTTCGGCCTTTCGACCCCCGAACGAGGTCCGAGGGCCCCCAAACTCTTCCGCCCGCACCGGGGGGCCGCGGCGAGTCGGAAAACGGCGCCCCCTAGTCGATGCGCCGTTGCGAAGAGGCGTCCGCGAAACCGCTGCGGCGAATACATTCATTTAATGGGCGAGTGGGATTTTGACAGAAAGGTCCGAGGGGCCCCAAATTTTGCACGCTGACCCTTGGGCCCCACCCGAGCGACATACTGACAGCAGGGGGCGCTAGAGCAAAGGCAACCCATTTGACCCCTTTAACCCTAATGAAAGCTCTTCAACTCTTGTACCCTAAGAGGCTTTTGAGTAAAAGTTGTTAAAAAGGGCTAACCCGCTACAGGAGGGTCGTAGGTTTTCACCCTTCGGGGCCGTGTGTCGGGGGCCCCTGGAGGGCCCGAATCTCAAATCTCGACGCGCCACGACCTTTCGACCCCGTACGGGGGCCGTCCCACGGACCACTTGTTTCGTAGCGGTTTTGCGGACGGGCGTCCCTTTTCCGGCCTTTCGACCGCCGAGCGAGGTCCGAGGGCCCCCAAACTTCTCCGCCCGCGCCGGGGGCCCGCGGCGAGTCGGAAAACGGCGCCCCCTAGTCGATCGGGCGTTGCGACGTGGGTTATTGGACAAATAGTGATTTTGCGGACGAGAGTCCCTTTTCCGGCCTTTCGAACCCTAAACGAGGTCCGAGGGCCCCCGAACTTTTCCGCCCGCGCCGGGGGGCCGTGGCGAGTCGGAAAACGGCGCCCCCTAGTCGATAGGCCGTTGCGAAGCGGCGTCCACGAAACCGCTGTGGCAAAATACATTCATTTAATGGGCGATTGGGATTTTTTTCCAAATGTCCCCGGGGCCCCAAATTCGGCACGCCGAACCCTTGGCCCTCCCCGAGCGACGTGCCGAAAGCAGGGGGCGCTAGAGCAGAGGCAAGGCGTCGCCAGTCGCTAACCCCGACCGTCACGCTAACCCTAACTCGCAGGCCCCTTTTTGGGCCTCTTGACCCCTTAACGAGGTCGTGGGGCCGCCAAGCTTTTCCGCCCGCTCCGGTGGGGCGTGGCGAGTCGGAAAACGGCGCCCCCTAGTCGATGGGGCGTCGCGACGTGGGTTATTGGACGAATGGCGGTGTTGCGGACGACGTCCCTTTTTCGGCCTTTCGACCCCCGAACGAGGTCCGAGGGCCCCCAAACTTTTCCGCCCGCACCAAAGGATCCCTCCGAGTCTTTATAAACTCGTTTCGTCGGAAAAAAATCGAACGACAAAGCTCAAACGCCAAAGCGTCCACGAACCCGCTGTTTTTAAACGCCCAAACCGTAGGTGTGGCCTAATTACAAAGCCTGTTGCATGACTAATTTCACAAAACAGCTTGATTTTGCAATCACAATGGCCCAGAGATTCAGAATATCACATTTAAAAAAGTTTTCACCAAGATATTCCCACAGACTGGCTTAAAAAAAATTTCCCGCCAAAACGCGTCTTCGAGGACGCTGGTTTTCTTGGCAATCAAACACTCAAACGACTCGGGAAAACGGCGCCACGCGTTCGGCCGAGCGCGCTTTGTACGGTAGAGGTGGTTTAATCGGCGGGGACCGCCGCCACAAACGACGGGAGGAGGAAACGCGACAACATCCCACTTCCAAACAATTTTTCCCGCCAAAATGTGGTTCCGCGGACGCTTTTTTTTTATGCTAATTAAACATAGAAACGGCCCCCGAGCGACATGCCGAGAGCACCGGGCCCTGGGGCCCAGGGAAATATTTTTTAGCCTCTGCGCAACATGTCACGCTCAAGGATGTTTCACTCTTACCCTGAAAGAGCCATTCAAGCCTTTAAATGAGTTGATGACGGGGGAGGGGCGATTTTTTCCAAAGGTCCTAGAGTTCCGAAATTCGGGGCCCCGAGTCAGGGGCCCCCGGGGAGTCGGAACGTGAAGTTTCGAGGTGCCGCGACCCTCCGTCTGCGTGCGGGGGCCACTTTTCGGTCACCATCCACAATGAATGGCCCGTTACAAACGGGGGCCTACGAAACGCTTAGAAAGCAGCCAGGGCCCTCAAACTCGGGGGCCCCGCTCGAGGTCCCTAGACGACGGAGCCCGCCGAATTTCGGGGTGCTGCGACGTTCCGTCTCCGTGTGGGGGCCACTTTTCAGTCACCATCCACAATGAATGGCCCGTTACAAACGGGGGGCTACGAAACGGTTAGAAAGCAGCCAGGGCCCTCAAACTCGGGGGCCCCGCTCGAGGTCCCTAGACGACGGAGCCCGCCGAATTTCGGGGTGCTGCGACGTTCCGTCTCCGTGTGGCGGCTCGTTTCGTCGGTTTGACCTTTTTGACCTTTGTCATTTTCAAAATGTGCATTTTTCACCCTTTTTCGACCTTTCGACCCCTGAACGAGGTCCGAGGGCCCCCAAAATTTGGCGCCCGCGTCGGGGGCCCGTGGCGAGTCGGAAAACGTCGCGCCCGAGTCGATCGGCCGTCGCGAAGCGGCGTCCACGAAGGCCCGTTTGGCAAAATACATTCATTTAATGGGCGAGCGGGATATTTTTCGAAACGTCCCAGGGGCCCGAAATTCGGCGTGCTGGCACCTCGGCCCCCCCTGACCGACATACCGAAAGCAGGGGGCGCTAGAGCAGAGGCACACTTTTCCCGGCCTGTGTGAAAAAATCCTCTCTCATGGCTATTTCACTCTGAGACTGAAAATGCCATTTCAGTCATTTAGCGGGGGAGGGGCGATTTTTTCCAAAGGTCCTAAAGTTCCGAAATTCGGGGCCCCGAGTCAGGGGCCCCCGGGGAGTCGGAACGTGAAGTTTCGAGGTGCCGCGGCCCTCCGTCTGCGTGCGGGGACCATTTTCCCCTCACCATCCACAATGAATGGCCCGTTACAAACGGGGGCCTACGAAACGGTTAGAAAGCAGCCAGGGCCCTCAAACTCGGGGGCCCCGCTCGAGGTCCCTAGACGACGGAGCCCGCCGAATTTCGGGGTGCTGCGACGTTCCGTCTCCGTGTGGGGGCCACTTTTCAGTCACCATCCACAATGAATGGCCCATTACAAACGGGGGCCTACGAAATGCTTAGAAAGCAGCCAGGGCCCTCAAACTCGGGGGCCCCGCTCGAGGTCCCTAGACGACGGAGCCCGCCGAATTTCGGGGTGCTGCGACGTTCCGTCTCCGTGTGGCGGCTCGTTTCGTAGGTTTGACCTTTTTGACCTTTGTCATTTTCAAAATGTGCATTTTTCACCCTTTTTCGACCTTTCGACCCCTGAACGAGGTCCGAGGGCCCCCAAAATTTGGGGCCCGCGTCGGGGGCCCGTGGCGAGTCGGAAAACGTCGCGCCCGAGTCGATCGGCCGTCGCGAAGCGGCGTCCGCGAAGGCCCGTTTGGCAAAATACATTCATTTAATGGGCGAGCGGGATATTTTTCGAAACGTCCCAGGGGCCCGAAATTCGGCGTGCTGGCACCTCGGCCCCCCCCGACCGACATACCGAAAGCAGGGGGCGCTAGAGCAGAGGCACACTTTTCCGGGCCTGTGTGAAAAAATCCTCTCTCATGGCTTTTTCACTCTGAGACTGAAAATGCCATTTCAGGCATTTAGCGGGGGAGGGGCGATTTTTTCAAAGGGTCCTAGAGATCCGCGCTTCGGGGCCCCGGGTCAGGGGCCCCAGGAGAGTCGGAATCTGTAATCTCAAGATGCCACGCCCCTTCGTCCCCGTACGGGGGCCGTCCAAGGACCACTTGTTTCGCAGTGGTTTTGCGGACGCATGCCCTTTTCGGGGCCTTTCGACCGCCGAACGAGGTCCGAGGGCCCCCAAACTTTCCCGCCCGCGCCGGGGGGCCGTGGCGAGAAGGAAAACGGCGCCCCCTAGTCGATAGGCCCTTGCGAAGCGGCGTCCACGAAACCGCTGTGGCGAATACATTCATTTAATGGGCGAGTGGGATTTCTTTCAAAATGTCCCCGGGGCCCCAAATTCGGCACGCCCACCCCTTGGCCCTCCCCGACCGACATACCAAAAGCAGGGGGCGCTAGAGCAAAGTCAAATTTTTCTAAAGGCCCCAGAGATCCGCGCACCGGGGCCCCGCGTCAGGGGCCCCTGGAGGGCCAGGATCTCAAATCTCAACGCGCCACGACCCTGCGTCCCCGTACGGGGGCCGTCCCAGGGACCACCTGTTTCGCAGCGGTTTTGCGGACGCGCGTCCCTTTTCGGGGCCTTTCGACCGGCGAACGAGGTCCGAGGGCCCCCAAACTTTTCCGCCCGCGCCGGGGGGCCGTGGCGAGAAGGAAAACGGCGCCCCCTAGTCGATAGGCCCTTGCGAAGCGGCGTCCACGAAACCGCTGTGGCGAATACATTCATTTAATGGGCGAGTGGGATTTTTACAGAAAGGCCCCAGGGGCCCCAAATTCGGCACGCCGACTCTCGGGCCCTCCCCGAGCGACACGCCCGAAGCGCCGGGCCCTCGGGCGGACTTGACGATTTAGCCTGGCCTCGGCCCAGAGGCGTGACCGTGAGAGCGAGCCGGGTCGGGGCCCCGTGACGGGGGTGGGCGGCCCCGCCGGGCGGCCTCCGAAGTGCCGGAGCGTGTGGGGGGGGCCTACGGCACTTTCGGGAAATATAGTGGGTTATTGGACAAATAGTGGGTCCGCGGGATGGGGGCGTGGCCCGGGAGTGGGGGCGTGGGCTTACGGCACTTTTGGTAAATATAGTGGGTTATTGGACAAATAGTGGGTCCGCGGGACGGGGGAGTGGCCGGGGGCGGGTCCCGGGGCGTTTGCCCGGTTTAGTGGGCGATCGGACAAATAGTGGGTCCGTGGGACGGGGGCGTGGCCGGGGGCGGGCCCCGACGCGTCGGCTCGGTTTGGTGGGCGATCGGACGATAGTGGGTCCGTGGGACGGGGGGCGTGGCCTGGGAGTGGGCGGGTTAGTATTCCGTGAAACTCCCACCCGCCCGGTGGACGGTCGGACGGATAGTGGGTCTGTGGGATGGGGGGGCGGGGGGGTTTCGACTCTCTAGCGCCAACTATAGGCGTCCGTTTCGGCCGAAATCCGTGGGTATTGGTAAAAAGGGGGTTAGTCGTAAAAGGCCCTCTCTCTACCAAGCTTATACGGGAGTGGGCATCCCACGAACTCCTGCGATCCATCGGGGCCATTGTGGGTCCGTTGGCAGCTTTTTAACATGGGGTTTTTTCCACGAACCCACGGTTTGGACTAACTCCCGCGGGTGCACAGTCGAGCACAGCGCCCAGACAGAGGAGACCAGTCTCGATTGCACCCTTCGCCAGCAGGGCGGCAATCTCCGCTCACATGATCGGGGCTACCTCCCCGCGGGTGCACAGTCGAGCTCTGCGCCCCGACAGAGGAGACCAGGGAAGGACCAGCGTTCCACGGGGGTCTGCTCTGTCAGGGGCTCGGCGATAGAGGGGGATGGGAGCGGCGTGGTCCAGGGACGACACACCTCCCATCCGCACCCTCAGAGACAGAGGAGAATGAGAGTGGCGAGGCATGGGGCCGTTGCGCACTTTCACCTTGCTCTGTGTGCTCGGAGACGGAATGCAGCTCTTTGAAGAAAAGATTCTCCCCCAGCCCTCCACTGGGGGAAGGAGTGGGCCTGACCACTCCCTGAAGAACTGCAAACCATACCCGAGCTGCCCGTAATGGGAGCGACGCAGCGGGGCTGCGGGGCTGGTACGGGCAGGGGCGCCTCCCTGCTACGACCACCTCACGGCATGGCCCGGTGCTGCTGGGACCGGACGGGAGGGGGCGGAAGTCACAGGAGGGCGCATTCGGCGGCAAGCGGACTGAAGTATCTGTGCCGGCGGCTAGTAGCAGCAGAAACTGCAGAGTCAGGTAAGCCACAGTCCGCTTCTGGGCGGCCGAGAACTGTTGGGCAGCGTTCTCGACCGCGCCGCCGAAGAGGCCAGCCTGGGATATGGGAAAGTTGAGGAACTGGTTCACTCAGCTTCACGCACATCGACCAGGTTAAGCCCAAAATGTCTGACCACACGCGTGGACATCACCTGACTCAGGGAGCATGCAGTCACCTTCTTCGCTCGTAGAGCAAGGTCAGCGACGGCATGCAGCTCAAGGATGAGCTCTGAATCAGCCCTACCCTCGTGCATTTCACTGAACACCCATGAGAATGACAATAACATACAGTGAGGTGGCAGCCTGCCCCGCAGCTCTATAGGCCCCCGCCACCGGAGTAGACAAGAACCTTCAGGCATTGGAGGGGTACCTAGGGCTGCCACACCAGGTGGAGGCACTGTGGGGACACCTAAGTGTTGCCACAGAACACTCCACAGGGGGGAACCCCAGTGCACCCTAGACTGTGGCCTCTACGAGGGCAGAGAAGGCGGAAGAGGCTGCTGAGCGACGGTGAAAAGTCAAAGGAGACTTCCACGATCTCACGGCCTCTTTATGCACATCCGGGAAGAAAGGATTTGGGTTCGCCACCCCCAAAAACCAATCATCAGCCTTAAGTGCTCGGGATATGGCAGAATTTTCCACACAAACCCGATACTCGTGGCAGCCCGGGAAGCATAGCTGTGAGCCCTGAATCAAGCTCGCTATGCTAGCACATCCGAGGACAGGATAGGGGCCGAAACAAAGCGGTCCTTCAGTTTGGCAAACGCTGCCTCAGCAGCGTCTGACCACCTGAAAGCAGTTCTGGGGGAGGTCAAGGCGATCAGAGGCGAGGCCAGTTGGCTGAAATTGCGAATAAAACGCCGGTAAAAATTGGCGAATCCCAGAAACCTCTGTAGGGCCTTACGGGAATCCGGAATTGGCCAATCTACCACAGCCTTAACCTTCTCTGGATCCATGCGAATTCCCTCAGACGACACAATGTAACCTAGAAATGGAACATACTGTGCATGAAAAACGCATTTCTCCGCCTTGACAAAAAGCCCATTCTCTAGCAACCTCTGAAGCACTCGTCGGACGTGCTGCACGTGTTTCTGGAGAGAAGATGAAAATATCAATATGTCATCCAGGTAGACATAAATGAACTGATCAACAATATCTCGCAGCACGTCATTGACGAAAGCCTGGAAGACTGCTGGGGAGTTGGACAGCCCAAAAGGCATGACCAAGTATTCAAAGTGCCCCCTGGGGGTGTTAAAAGCAGTCTTCCCTTTCTAATGCGGACCAAATGATAAGCATTACGTAGATCCAATTTCGTGAAGATAGACGCTCCCTGCAACCTTTCGAAGGCTGAAGACATCAATGGTAAAGGATAGGTATTCTTCACCGTGATGCTGGAGAAGAAGAATGACGGATGAACCCAGATGCTAGAGAATCAGAAATATATTTCTCCATAGTCTCCCTCTCTGGGACAGAAAGTGAATATAACTTGCCTTTAGCCGGAGACTTACCTGACAGTAAATCTATAGCACACGATGAGGAGGTAGAGAAGCAGCACGAGACTTACTGAACACTTCCTTCAGGTCCAAGTACTCCGCTGGCACGTTAGATAAATCCACTGCCTCCTCCTGAAACATAGAGACAGCAACAGACGAACAGGCAGACACAAGACAGGACTCATGGCATTTACCACTCCATTCCAACACTGATTTCTGCTGCCAGTCAATTTTAGGATTATGTTCAATGAGCCAGGGGTGTCCAAGGACAACGGGTGCGAGAGGTGAGTCCATGATGTAAAAAGAGCGTGTCTCGGTGTGATTGCCAGATGTAATGAGGGTGATGGGTTCGGTGATGAGAGAGATGGTGGGAAGATCTTGACCATTGAGTGCCTGAACTGCTATCTTGCTGGTGAGTGGTAGAAGGGAAATTTGAAATCTTTGAGCAAATGCATGGTCCATGAAGTTTCCCTCCGCCCCCGAATCCACCAGTGCCTGACAGTCGTGAATGTGGCCTGACCATCTTAGTCTTACCGGGAGGAGAGTCGATGTAGATGAGGTCTTCTTAGTAGAGATCCCACCCGAAAGTAGCCTCAACCTTACTGTCGGGCTTAGCCCTTTTACTGGACAGTTGTTAGCAAAGTGTCCAGCGGCCCCGCAGTAAAGGCATAGTCCTTGGGATCTCCGCCTTTCCTTCTCCTCCCGGGAAAGCCGAGCTCGCCCGACCTGCATGGGCTCGTGATCGTAGACAGGGCTGACCGCGTCCCCGCCACTGGATCGTTGACTCTCGACTCCTCCCCTGAGCTGATTCGGTAGTGCTCTGCGCTCCACTCTAGATAGTCGTGCATCTACACGAAGAGCCAGATCTACGAGTCCATTCAGGGATATAGGAAGATCCAGGGCATAGATCTCCCTTTGAACGCGGTCAGCCAGCCCATGCAGGAACATGTCCCACTGCGCCTCCTCGTTCCAGTGACACTCAGCCGCCAGGGTTCTAAACTCGATGGAGTAGTCCGACACTGATTTCTCCTCCTGTCTTAACTCCGCGAGCATCCGAGCCGCCTCTCTCCCAGCAACCGCTCTGTCGAATACCCTCTTAATCTCGGCGGCGAGTGCCTGGAACGAGGTGCAGCATGGATCCTGGTTCTCCCACACCGCCGTTCCCCAGAGTGCCGCTCTCCCAGTCAGTAACATGAGTATGAATGCCACTTTAGTTCTTTCATGAAGAAAAGTGCGAGGCTGCAGGGCAAAGTGCATGGAACATCGTGTTAAAAAGGCATGACAGAAACTTGGCTCACCATCGTAGGTTTGTGGAATGGGTAGGCGGAGTTCTGACTGGGGAGCCTCCTCAGGTGTGATGAGGGGAACGGCCGGTGCGAGGGGCACAGTGGGAACTCGTAGCTGTTGTATCTGCTGGGTGAGCTCGGACACCTGCGCCACCAGTAATTGAACAGCGCGTCCCGTCTCGTTAGAGTTCCTCTCCTGAGTCTCCATGCGCTGAATGCTGGAGTTTACAAACTCTTCCAAAAGGTTCGCCTCTGTTACGAAGCTGGAGACGAGATGAGATCCATGTGCAGCTTTATTTAGAATCATCAAACAGGCAGGGGTCAGGAAACAGCAAAACAGGGAAATCAGAGAGTGAGCGCAGAGAGTCGTCAGGTAACAGGCAGAAGATCAGGGCAGGCAGCAAACAGGCAGAAGTCAGGAAACAAAGCAGGATGAAAACCAGAGAAACCAGAAACAGGATATACGTTCAGAAATTACAAGCCGTGGCAATGCAATACTTCGCAAAGAGTCCTTGTTTAAGTGTGGCTTATGTAGGCAGTCTGAAATGAGGTGCAGGTGTGCGTGTAATCAGTCACAGGGATGAGGCATTATGGGAAACGGAGTTCTGGTGAAGTGATCAGTTCTGATGTGGAGTGCCCTCTGGTGATTCTCTGGGGCACTCCAACTGGTGATCGTGACATAGCCCCACCCCAAAGAGCGGCTTCCAGACGCTCAAAACAAACAAAAATGTCCAGGTGGGCGGTGGAGCGAAGGCGGATCTGGGGGTGGGATGCAGGGCCAGGTCCGTGGAGCAGAAGAGGAGCAGGTGACCAGAGCGTATCAGGCTGAGCAGGCGACCAGAGCGGAGCAGGCTGTGCAGGCGACCAGGGCGGAGCAGGCTGTGCAGGCGACCAGGGCGGAGCAGGCTGTGCAGGCGACCTGGGCGGAGCAGGCTGTGCAGGCGAAGGCCAGGGCGGAGCAGGCTGTGCAGGCGAAGGCCAGGGCGGAGCTGGACGAGGCGAAGACCAGGGCGGAGCTGTCGGACCCTCAGGCGTCCAAGGCGAATCAAACTGTGGGCATGACCAGGGCAGAGCAGGCTTGTGGACGTGACCAGGGCGGAACTGTGGGACCTTCGGGCGTCCACAGCAGTGAAGGTCCCTCAGGCGGCCACGGTCGTGAAGACCCCTCAGGCGGCCACGGCGGTGAAGACCTTTCAGGAGACCACGGCGGTGATGCCCTCTCAGGACCAGACACCGGCTCGGGACCAGACACCAGCTCAGGAACAGACACCGGCTCAGGAACAGACACTAGAACAGAAATGGTCACAAACACAGAAACAAACTCAGGAACAGACACTGGGTCGGCCATCTTGTCCGGAGACACTGAGTCGGCCATCTTGTCCGGAGACACTGGGTCGGCCATCTTGTCCGGAGACACTGGGTCGGCCATCTTGTCCGGAGACACTGGGTCGGCCATCTTGTCCGGAGACACTGGGTCGGCCATCTTGTCCGGAGACACTGACCATCTTGTCCGGAGACACTGGGTCGGCCATCTTGTCCGGAGACACTGGGTCGGCCATCTTGTCCGGAGACACTGGGTCGGCCATCTTGTCCGGAGACACTGGGTCGGCCATCTTGTCCGGAGACACTGGCTTGGAGGCAGCCATCTTGTCCAGAGACACTGGCTTGGAGGCGGCCATCTTGTCCGGAGACACTGGCTTGGAGGCGGCCATCTTGTCCGGAGACACTGGCTTTGAGGCGGCCATCTTGTCCGGAGACACTGGCTTGGAGGCGGCCATCTTGTCCGGAGACACTGGCTTGGAGGCGGCCATCTTGTCCGGAGACACTGGCTTGGAGGCGGCCATCTTGTCCGGAGACACTGGCTTGGAGGCGGCCATCTTGTCCGGAGACACTGGCTTGGAGGCGGCCATCTTGTCCGGAGACACTGGCTTGGAGGCGGCCATCTTGTCCGGAGACACTGGCATGGAGGCGGCCATCTTGTCCGGAGACACTGGCTTGGAGGCGGCCATCTTGTCCGTAGACACTGGCTTGGAGGCGGCCATCTTGTCCATAGACACTGGCTTGGAGGTGGCCATCTTGTCCGTAGACACTGGCTTGGAGGCGGCCATCTTGTCCGTAGACACTGGCTCGAAGGTGGTGACGTGAACAGAATCTGGATCAGCAGAAGTGATTTCAACAGTCTCTGAATCGGCCATCTTGTCTTTAGACACTGGCTTGGAGGCGGCCATCTTGTCTTTAGACACTGGCTTGGAGGCGGCCATCTTGTCTTTAGACACTGGCTTGGAGGCGGCCATCTTGTCTTTAGACACTGGCTTGGAGGCGGCCATCTTGTCTTTAGACACTGGCTCGGCAGAAGTGACATGAAGCGTCTCTGGCTCGGCAGAAGTGACGTGAAGCGTCTCTGGCTCGGCAGAAGTGAAGTGAAGCGTCTCTGGCTCAGCAGAAGTGAAGTGAAGCGTCTCTGGCTCGGCAGAAGTGAAGTGACGCGTCTCTGGCTCGGCAGAAGTGACGTGAAGCGTCTCTGGCTGGCGGTGAGCGCAGGCTCGGCAGGGCTGGCGGTGAGCGCAGGCTCGGCAGGGCTGACGTGACGAGGCCCTGGAAGCTCTGCTGAGACGTGACAAGGCTGAACAGGCTCTGGCTGGCGGGACCCGGGAACGACAGTCCTCTTGATCCTCCGCACTGACTTCAGCGGGGGATCTGCCACACTGGCAACCAGTCCTAGACGGCCATAGACCGATCTGGTGACAGGCCTAATGGTTGACGTGGCGTGAAGATTTTCAGGCTGGGTGGGTGAGGCGTGAAGAGACTCAGAATTGGCAGACGTCAAACTCACAGAAAGAGTTGAACTGCTCAGTTGCAGGGCCAAGTCAATATACTGTTTTAGAGTCCAGCTAGGGTCATGCAATGGCATAAGGAAGCTTAGCGCCTCAGATAATCCTCCACGAAAAAATATCATTAAGCAAACCTCGTCCATGCAAGTCAGATGAGCAAGGTCCAAAAAGTCCATCACATAACGCTCAATCGTTTGATTTCCTTGGCGGAGACGCATAATTTGGGCTGCTGGATTCATTTTGGTAACACTGCTGGATCTTGGTGCGGCGAAGTATTCTGTTACGAAGCTGGAGACGAGATGAGATCCATGTGCAGCTTTATTTAGAATCATCAAACAGGCAGGGGTCAGGAAACAGCAAAACAGGGAAATCAGAGAGTGAGCGCAGAGAGTCATCAGGTAACAGGCAGAAGATCAGGGCAGGCAGCAAACAGGCAGAAGTCAGGAAACAAAGCAGGATGAAAACCAGAGAAACCAGAAACAGGATATACGCTCAGAAATTACAAGCCGTGGCAATGCAATACTTCGCAAAGAGTCCTTGTTTGAGTGTGGCTTATGTAGGCAGTCTGAAATGAGGTGCAGGTGTGCGTGTAATCAGTCACAGGGATGAGGCATTATGGGAAACGGAGTTCTGGTGAAGTGATCAGTTCTGATGTGGAGTGCCCTCTGGTGATTCTCTGGGGCACTCCAACTGGTGATCGTGACAGCCTCACTTGCTGCTTCCATTATGCGTCAGATCGTTCTGTAACGGCAAAAATCACAGAAGCAATACTGCAAGTGAAGAATGTTTAATCTCAGTCCATGGTCAGATGACATACAACAAAACAACTGGTGACGCAGGAACAAGATGGTCAGGGTCCCGGTGGTGAGTGATGAAGTGAAGTGAAGATCCAGGTGAGGTGATGAAATCCACGGCAGTGATAATCCCAGGGAACACGAACAAGACACGAGCTGACACGCCGACAGGCAGGACCAAACACACACGAAGAACTTCAACAACTTCATACAACGATCTGACAATGAGATGAGAAAACTGTGAGTATAAATAGGGGATTGAATGAGCTGCAGCTGGTAAGTGGATGATTATCAGCTGGAGTGCTAATCAGCTGGATTGCTGATCAGCAGAACGGAGTGGTAACGCCCACTCACACACACCCACACACATAACAACAGAAACACGAGACAAGAAGGAATCAATGAATTTATGAACCGTGACAGAGAGGGGTTGTTCCGACGGGAAAGTGACGTCAATGCATTCCCTCTATAGACCCTTTTACTGTTTGTACATAATGATGACGTGGCTACGTATGCGCGCGCATATTGGCCACGGAAGTATGGCGAGAATCAGCAGTGGTTTTTTTTTATTTATTGACAGCATTTGCAGATACAAACAATACATTCAAATACATACATAAATAAATACATAAATAAATAAATAATAAATAAATAGATACACAAAGTACATACATGAATAAATTATATCCAGTGGGGTCTGCAAAGTCCAGCAAGGGTAATCAACAAGCAGTCCAATTCATAGCATACCATATAGTTATGAGATCCAATTTCATTCACTCACACGATGTCACAAGTTTTGAGTATATCTGCACAGTCTTCAGAGCTTTACAGTTCTTTGAATATCTTATGGAGTCCAAGTATTTATTGTCTTCACTCTCAAACAAAGGAAAGAAGGGTTTAGAGCCCCTGAACTTACATTTATGGATGTGAATATTTAGCGAGTAGAAATAAAAGATTAATAATGAAATACTTTCCTTCCTTGTCCGCCTTAAGTTCAACCACACCAAAGAAAACATCTTTAAAGCAAAATGAGAAATCTGTAACGAAAAGGTTTGGATAAATTCAAGGACATCTGACAAAAATTTTTCTGTGTATGAACATTTCCAAAATAAATTACAAATATCTTCATCTGACCTTTTACAGAAAGAGCATTCAGATTCAATATCTGGTTTATACCGATTAAGCACACACTTTACTGGGTAGAATCTGTGAATTAATTTAAACGTAACTTCTCTCACTTTATTAGTAAGCATATATTTAAAAGGCAAAGACCAAACGTTTTTCCAAGGGACATTCTCTACTAACCTGTTCCAATGGGATTATATAAGGAATAGTAACAATTTCTTATAATTTCTTTCTAACAATTTCAGTATCAGATAAATCCATATTGTGAGTCAGTGGCCATGGGAAATTAATGCCTCCCAGCAACATTCTGATACCAGAAGGAATTGCACCAAAGACAATTGCATACACCGAAACAGGAGTAGTAATAGGATTCACCTTATGTCAAAGAGATGATTGATTGACAAGTGGCCCGCCCCTTACCGCCCCTTTCCCACGCCCCTTTTGGCATAGGATGAAAGGGTTGAATAGAGAGCAAAGGAGATAAGAGGTGATAAAAAGTATCAAAATGAGATAAAAAAGTATCAAAATGAGATAAAAAAGTATCAAAATGAGATAAAAAGAGAGACATCTGTGTTAGCGAGATAAGATCAAAAGGCATCAAATGGATTTGACAGTTAGTTTTATGACCTATTGACCGCCTAGCTGTTACGGTAGCCAGCCCTTCTGGAATATCCTTACTCCAGTTTCAATGCCTCCTTTTGCATGTTTAGGGACTCATATAATTGCTTCCTAGTATGTAGGACTGCTGCTGATTGATTGCTGATTGACTATCACCTGTTCTGATTCAACTCTGATTAGTTAACCTATATCTGGCTTGTTAACCTGGTGTCTGGTTGTGAAGGATTGTTTCACTGTTGTGTGCATGCCTGAGCATTCCTGGTTTTCCTTGCCTATCTGTGTCTTGACTCTTGCCTGGGTGGATCTCTGTGATTTTCTGCAGCCTGCCTAGTGACCCTCTGCCTGTTTCTGGATTTCGTTTGCCTGCAGCCCGCACTTGATCTTCAGCCTGGTTATCGACACGCCTTTGTTTAACCCTGAAACTGTTGATGCTGATTCTTTATCTTTGACAAAGTCTTAGATTTGAATAAATTGTTGCATTTGGATCTGCCTCTGTCATCTCCTTCATAACACTAGCCATGATAATGTCATTTTTTAACATTTGTTTTTAATTGTAAAGATAAGATTAAAGGGATCAAATTGGATTTGACAGTTAGTTTTTTTAACCTATTGACCTCCTAGCATTGATAATGTTGAATTAAAGATAAGGTCGTGGAATTCCCCTCCCTGCCAGGTGTCGCAGGGTTAGTGAGAAAAATAGTTTTTCTAATAATGCTACATATCTCACAATAATTAAAGTTGAAAAGCATTCAGTTAAAATAAAATAAAAAAGATTTGAGTGATTTCTCTATCATGCAGGCAGATAGGTGCATTTATGTCTCTGTGTGAGTTACACAGATTTTTATGTTTAGTTAAAATAAACAAGGCTATACTGTAATTCCTTTCAAAACAACAGGTAGTGTGTTTTGCTAATCATTTATTTTCCAGTTATAATCTGTTGAACGCTATTTCATCTGTAGGGAGACAAGCATGAAATACAGCTGATGGTTTGATGTACCTCGCAGTTCACAGTCAGGGTACAGATAAAGTACCAAAATTCAAAATACAATAAAATGTCCATACATTTAAAGTTAAAAAGATCCCAGATTGTTTTCTCTTTCACAGGCAGTGTATGGCAGGTCACTATGCCACACAGTCTTCTATGCCTATGTGTGTGAGAAAGAGTTGATATCAATAAATTACTTTAGACCTCTCTGAATCCTGAAAACCTCTAAGTCAGACGGGGGCCCGGGCGCACTTATCTGTGTGTGTGTGTGTGTGTGTGTGTGGGTGTTACATGATACCCTCTGCATTCCTGAAGACACTGTGGAAGTGAGGACAATATACAGTATATATATATATATATATATATATATAACTTTCACTATACACGCTACCACTAGGCTCAATTTTTAGGAATCATGGGCTGTCTTTTAATTTTAATGCAGACGACACTCAAATCTACCTCCCTTTGAAACATAATGACAAGCAAGGCCTAGAAACTTTGCTTGCCTGCTTATCTGACGTACGGTCCTGCATGTCCTTGAATTTTCTGCACTTGAATGAGAGTAAGACTGAAGCAATTGTTTTTTGGCCCCTCTGTTGGAAAAGCAAACCCCGAATACTGACTACGATTATTTAGACTCTAAACGAGAGCACACATTACTTTTTTTTTTACGATTTTATTATCTCTAAATTGGTTGCCAGTGTGTTATATAAATTTTGTTGCTAGTTTTAAGGCTTAGACTGGTCTTGCACCATCCTATCTGTCAGATCTTTTAAATGTGAAAAAATTAACAAGATCATTGCGATCCTCAGACAGCATTATACTGCCATATCCAAGATCAAGATTCAAGTTGCGAGGATCGTGCGTTTTCAGCGGCCAGTCCTAGGATATGGAATAGTCTTCTTCCTTTATCTGTGAGGTCTGCATCATCTGTACATGAATTTAAATCTAAGCTACAGTCTAATCTTTTTACTCTTGCATTTCATTCATAACGTTGGTTTCTCTAAACCCTAACCTAGTGTTTTATAGTTTGTTATTAGTGCATTGTGTGTGGTTTGTTTTTTACTTCTCCATTTGTACAGCACAGTGGTCAGCTTCTGTTGTGCTTTATATATGTCACACTAAAGTTGAAAAACATTATGTTCTATATAAATTAAATGGTTATAAAATGTACATCTAGTCATTTACAAATATAGTATTTAACACTAACTATAGTTGAAAAACACTGATCTTCAAAAGTATATAAATGAAATGGTTATAAATGTGCAATAATTAATTTACAAATATAATATTTCATACTATAACGTTGAAAAACATGCTGTTCTTTAAAAGTATATACATTAAATATAAAAATAAACTATATAAAAAATAATATTTCTCTCTCTCTCCCTCTTTCTCTCTCGAACACCCAGCGCACGGCAGACCTGGGGCCCAGTGGTGGAACTAGAGTTTTATACATGGGGTGGCCAGGGGGTGGCCACTGCTATTTTGGGGGGCACACACACACACACACACACACACACAGTGGAAGTAATTGGGTCACTCTGTTTGTAATAAGTGTTGAACATCCAAAATATTAGCAGAAAACAAAGCTGAAGCACCAAGGACATAAGATACAGTAGCATGTGTCAGGTTATTTTATTTATAAAATTATTTGGTTACCAACATGCTTTAAAATATCTCTTTTTTTGTTCATTTTTGGGTGAACTATACTTTTAATCTGACAAAATCATATCAACTGAAATTCCTGAATTCGGGATGTGACTGCCTGTGTCTAGATGCTCTGACATGTTGCTGGTCCTGAAGTCTGACCACACTGACTCTGACTAGCCACAGGTAGGGAGCTGCTCTGGGTTCCAGTGATGGAAGGGCTGGGGTCTGTTTGCAATTGCACCTGATCTGTCTGTTTGTGCTTCTTTAAAAATAACTCTGATATCTCTCCCTTTCTTTTCATGTTTAATTGACCCTGTTCAAAATATGAAAAAATTGAAAATATGATTCCAATCATATTCATTTCTAATAATAATCATCCCAATAACCAACATAATTAAAGCTGCGAGCAGCATTTAGCGGGGTTCAAGCAGTTTAGGCCTTTAAGGCCTTTAAGCACAAAAGCATCAAAAGACATCAAGTGTTATGTAGAAAGCATGATTTACCATGATATACCATATTTAGAGTCAAGTATATCTCCATCTTTGTTCAAAGTAAAAAAATGATCATACTTTATGATGCTAGTTTAAATTTAAAAAGAAAAAAAAATTAAAAGGAAATTTCTTTGGCATTTCTTTCTTTTTGTTGTATCTAAAATGAACTGAACCATGACCAATGTATCGCACACAAAATTGTATACACTGAACTGTGAATTTTGTGGACTGTTGCACCCTACCGTTTCTTTTGGGATGAATGATTCAACAATGATTCAATTTCCGCAATTTGTGAAGAAAAATAAAAACTTTCAAACTCAATACTGGAATACAAATGGATTCTGATTCTGAATCCAATACAAATGGAATCCAATATTGGATTTGACTCAAAACACAATGCTTCACAATTCCTCCCTATAATCTACCTTGACTTTCAGGAGTAGATGGAAAATATTGGAAATGGAAAACACCTTACAGCCAATACAGGCAATTTACCATTGGAAATGCATGGTTTTAAAGATTTTTAACAGTTATAGCGCCACCTATGGTTCGATCTCCATGAAACTGTGCATGCTTCTTCAGCATGTTATGTCACATACGCTCATCAATTTTTGTGAAGTTCTGAGTTTTTATTTATTATTTATAGGCTTTTGATTGAGTGCATAAAGACAAAAAATATAAGAATAAGAATGTAGCCTACTGATGAAAGATTGTGTCTGCTTTGTTTTATAAGAAATATTTCTGTGTCAAGAATTCCAAATTTCCTGTACTCTCAAATTTTGTATAGTAGTGCTACTCATGTTTTAACACCAGGCATGCATAAAAGAGATGTTTCCTGTTTCAAAATCCACTACAAAACATTGGACTGTAATGTATGAAGAATAAAAACTATGGAAGGATTTACCATTGATATTACACATTTTCTAATTAGGAAAATTACTTTAAAGGTGAAACTATTTTAAAGGTGCCATCTGTCAAAAAAAATCAAATCATACTCCATATTCCATACCAGATGGGCGCAGTATACCTCCAAAAAGTGAGTTGTGTAGCGGCCGCGCTCATGTGCACTCTCACGTCTTCAAACAACACAGGTGAGCGCTGTTTTGCTCCCTCTACCTAGTGCATATTAATCAAATCATTTGACACGATAGTAAAAGGTTGGAAGGCCGCAGTTTCACGTGTAGCATTTGGAGATTTTTAGAGATTAGAGACTCAATGAACAACATCTCAGCACTAAATTATAAAGTTCGTCTCATAGACGCCTGTATCAAATACAAGCCGGTGCATTCCGACGATATGGGAAAATAAAAAGCCCAGACTATTATTTGTAGTTTAATGGTATTTTTTTTTCATATTACATTTCTATTGTTAGTTTGAATTAATTTGACAGAGAGCATTCACTGAGGTTGACCAAGCTAGCGCCATTTAGAGCTGCCAACTCTCATGAATTCTCTGCGAGACACTCAATTGACACTTTTCAGTGAAAAGTTTTCACACGCTCTCAGGCACAGAAAAGGACACAGAGAATGACAGACAAGATGCAGCAGGTTAGTTATGATATATAAAAAATCTCAGCTCTCAGATTTTGTCAATTTTATTACGCAATTCAAACAATAAATACACTTTTGGTGCTTGTAAATGTTACACGACAGAGTGCACGTGAAACGATCATCTCTACTAGCTAATGGTAAAAGAACTCGAAAACTGTTGAAAGAAACAGTATGTTACAACTTACCAGAATGTATTCCTTATGCATAATATCGACAAATAATTTTTTGAACTCTTCCCAGAACTGAAATGTAGTAGTGGGCTGTTTCCACATGATTGACATCAGGTTCACGTAGATGTAGACCCACAAGCCATGCGAGTTATTCGTGTATTGCAGTTTGACTGATGGTTATGTTGCCCGCCCGCATACTGCCTCCCATGGCTGAAACTGGTATTATGACACCTGCCGGGCTGCGGCTAGTAATTTAGCTTGCTGAAATAAATTCAAGGTTAATATCTCAGCAGCACTATAACTTGTTATTTTTTTAATGACATCATCAACCTTATTTCTTCTCATTCTTTTGATGCGTGTAGCTCATTTTTGCGATATTTTAACTTAAATTTTTACAGATGGCACCTTTAATAACACTATATATGGTAAATTGTTGTTTTTGATATTTGGAATAAATGTTAGGTTCATTGACCTAACTTTTTATTGGTTTTGATTAAACATAGTATTTGTATTTGATTGTTGGGACCCCAGGAAGAGAAGGCTAATGAGGATCCAAATAAACAAATAAAATCAGAACATAGGAAAGAACATCTACAGCCAATACCAACAATTTACTTAGGAAAATATATTTTTGCCTTTTTTTGACAGTAACAGAATCTTGTCTTGCCTGATCTACACTACTTTTTTTAGTAGTCCTCAAAGTGTGCCCATATATATGTAAAATGTGTTGTAAATATCTCATTTCGTTATGAAGTTTAGAAACTTATTTACATTTGGGCATTATGTCAATTACTAAAGCTATTTGCCTGTTTTCAAATTGCCTATTTTTTTTTGTCTTGATCAAACTAACACCTTTGAAGATAACAACATTTATTCATTTATTTTTTTCAAAGCTCTAAATGTCACCGTTACAAAAACTATAAGGCCAAACCTGGCATGTTTGGTATCATTGGACTCGTCAAGGATTCAGGAGTGTGAAGAGGGCACTCCCATGAAAAAAAACGCAGGGTTGAAAATTCTCAGGCTCCTTCAGGGCATTGTGCCGATGACCTATACTGAGTTTTTTGAGATACACCAATGTTGTCATAGACTATAAAGGTACCCTGGACAAACAGACTGCATGCCAATTTTTATTTGACTAGTGGTTGGTTGCGGTAATGGCCATTTTCATGACTTTTTTCCCTGTTATAGCGCCACCAAGTGGCCAATCATCGCGATTTTTTTCATGTGACCTCAGAATGAGCTCAGGAAGAGGTGTCCCAAGTTTAGCAAAAATATCTCATTCCAGTCACAAGTTATAACCATTTTAGTAAAAGTGGCTCTCGTGCCATCAAACATTTTGGTTCCCCTTAGCAACCGATAATTGAATTTGTGAAATTTTTTAATGATTATAGACAGTGAGACTCCAGAGAACATTTCTGCAGTGGTTTGGTTCAGATTGGGCCAAAAACCTAGAAATAGTTCTCAAAAGTTTGTTTTTCAAAAAAACGCAATTTACTCCAAATTGTCAAATGAAGGGCGAGCCAATCCGAGGCATGCATCTTGTCCGGCTGGAGCCAAGGATTCCAACGATGTAAGACACTTGAGCCTACGCCCGACGGTTGAGGAGTTATGAGCCATTTCGTACTTTTGCCCGCTGTAGCGCCCCCGTCAGGCCGATCGGGGCCCGCCTTTGTGACGCTGTCGGCGGATATGAGTACTACCAGCCCACAAAGTTTCAGGTCTCTAGGACTTACGGTTCGTCCTGCACGATCAGTTTTACATGGAGAATGTTGCATTATGGGTAAATTAACAATAACAATAGGGTTTCAGCACTTCGTGCTTGAACCCCTAAAAATCAGCCACCATTAGCGTTTTTGGTCATTTTCACAATATCTGAACATGTCAAAAGAAAGAACAGATCATGTGCTTTAAAAAAACGGTTCTATTATAGGCCTAGCTTTATGCATCCTTTTTTATCAACACTCGAATGTTGGTAAGTTTCATAAAAAGCAACATGAGCAAAAAGCTGAGAAAATTGCATTCATTAAAGACTACATCTAGATCCGATTCTGGTGTGGGTTTCCCGTACAACTAACGTATGCTGCCCTACAAAGGCAAAGTGCAGTAACTAACGTTACGCAAACAAAGAAACGGAGGAAAAGGATTAAAGTTTTTATACCAGCCAGTCAAACATGTTATGGGTAGATTATGTGGTAATGCATCTCCGAAACAGGACATAATTTAACCCAGATATTTTTTCACAAGACAGACATGTCATAAAGCCCATTACAAGTCTTAACTCATTTTTAACCAAATATCATATGTAATTTTAGTTACTGCGCTTTGCCTTTGTAGGGCAGTGTGCAGGGCTGCCAACTCTCACGCATTGAGTGTGAGACAATTCTCACGCTACACCCCCGATTTCTCATGCTAAAGTGTCAAGCCGGTCCCTAAAATACCTGAAAAGATGAGTTTATGTATAGTTCCACCCGTTGAGCCACTCGTGATCGACTAGTTTTACCGCAAATTAGTTAAAATATCCTCTAATTTAGAGAGAACGTGCATAGCCTACGATACAGATGTTGTGCTCCTAACGGCGCGGACGCAAAGCCAGGACTGGAGCCAAAGCCCGTTCCTCTCTGCACTCTAAAGCGTTCTGTTATCACTCCGCCTCCATCCACTACGGGTTTTCCAGTCTCACGCACAGGAAAAACGGACGATTTTAAAAGATCTTGTTTTATTTTTTTATATATATAAAAAAACTGCTCCGTGTCCGATTTTAAAAGATAAGTTAATCTTATTTTTTGTTTTTATGTATCACAAACGTCTGAATTTATAATCAATGGCTTGGAAAGCCTTGTCATTGAACTATGCTGATAACGACCGACTTGCGACCATAGTTGCATAGTATTGCATAGTTGCCAACGATGCTTTCGGGAAACACACCCAGAATGATGATCAAAAAACAGTAACTACATGGCATGGTAGCCTACTGTATGCGTGTATTAATGTATTCAGAGTAAACAACCCTGATGCTAAAACTTACTTCAAATATGTTTCTTCTGTGAAGATGAAGACGTATCCTGACTTGCAACCATCTCTCGTCCTCTGCTGCTCGTCTGTTTGAAATATGCGCACGTGCTGAAGAACGTATTTTTTTTTTTTTTTTTTAAATCAGCATTAGCAACTGCCAATACAATTTTGGGGTGGCACCCGGGGTGGCCAATCGCATGTCAGGGGTGTCCAGTGCCACCCCGGACCCCCCTCTGGCTCCGCCACTGCTGGGGACTCATGTATAAAACTTTGCGTAGATTTCATCCTTAAAGTGTGCGTACGCACATAAGGCAGAATTTGCGTACGCACAAAAGTTTTCAGATTTATAAAACCGTTCGTGCGCCAGAACCTGCGCAGAATTCGCTTTATAAATCCCAGTCAGCGGGAGATTGTGCGCACGTGCGTCTCCTCCCCGAAATAACCATATATGGAGATTACAACGCCTAGTTTAAATATTCATATCTTAATCTGCATATCATTTGCATATGATTATTCATCCACGTGATGCCAAGTTTAACGGTACAAGACGTTAGGAAAATATGAAATGCGGATGTGCCGTCACATTATTACAAACATTTTTTTTTAGTAGCCTATATCCTTGCCTTGTTTTTGAATAAATAAATCGTCTCGGTTACGGATGTAACCCTCGTTCCCTGAGTAGGGAACGGAGACGTTACGTCAGAAGTGACGGAGATTGGGGGTTTCGCATAGAAAGCCAATCCTCTTCGAGTATTTAAAAACGAGCCAATGGCGTGCAATGCCTTGGGGCTGCGGAAATTTGCATAGCGTACTCCGCCCTACTCCGTGAGTATTTTTATAGGAAGTGAACGCAACCGCAGTATGTCTTCGCTGAGGTGCCAAGATTGAACTCGGCGTCTACCCAGCGATACAGCAGAAGTGGCAGGGAGACGTAACGTCTCCGTTCCCTACTCAGGGAACGAGGGTTACATCCGTAACCGAGACGTTCCCTTTCGTAGTCACTTCGAGTTACGTCAGAAGTGACGGAGATTGGGGGTCTGCGCCATCACGCCATCTTCAAGCTGTCTACCAGTGCCCTGCGAAAGTCTGGACCCCTCTCTTTTTTTTTTTTTAGGGATCCCACTTTAACACAGGATTACCAAGGTACACTGGGAAACATATCCCGGGAGGGACATGCTACCAGCTGCCTACCAAGGGGAGGACTTACAAATACACATATGGCCGCATAGGAACGCATATGGAAACACTGGAGCACCAACCGAGGTGGCTACTAAAATTTAACTCCAGGGGTGGCAGATGGCTTGCCAAGGGAAGACACATGCTCAAAGAGGCTTACAGTGGAAAATACACATGAGACGGTTACCATGGGGAACCGTGCACATGGAGGCACCTAGCCAGCATCCAGAGCAACAGCAGTGGTGCCCGCATCGTCGGTGCTGGAGGACTCAAGACTTCAATGGAAGAACTGAGGAAATATCGCACTTATCCAGTCCGGGGAGTGGAGTGGCGAGCAAGCGAAGACACCTGAGCGGGTCCAGTACTGGCGGAAGCGAGTACGTGAGAGGACACCGGCTCAATTCGCAGATTATAGAATCTGGCGAAGGTGTTGGGTGTTGCCCAGCCTGCAGCTCTGCAAATGTCTGTCAGCGAGGCGCCGTGCGCTAGAGCCCAAGAGGAGGCCACACTCCGAGTGGAATGGGCCGTCACACCAAGGGGGCACGGATGGCCTTGCTGCTGGTAAGACAAAGCAATGGCGTCCACTATCCAGTGGGACAGCCGTTGCTTTGAGAGAGCCCTTCCCTTCTGGCTCCCCCCATGACAGACAAAGAGCTGGTCTGAGGTCCTGAAACACCGCGTTCTGTCGACATAGGTGCGGAGAGCACGTACCGGACAGAGCAGTGCCAAGGCTGGGTCTGCCTCCTCCAGGGGCAGCGCTTGCAGGTTCACCACCTGGTCCCGGAAGGGAGTGGTGGGAACCTTGGGCACATATCCAGGCCGGGGTCTCAGGATCACGTGAGAGTAAGCCGGCCCGAACTCCAGGCACGCTTCGTCAACGGAGAATGCGTGCAGGTCCCCCACCCTCTTGATGGAGGCCAATGCAACCAGGAGTGCTGTCTTCATGGACAGAAACTTTAACTCTACCGATTGCAAAGGCTCAAAGGGATGCCTCTGCAGTGCACTTAAAACTACCGAGAGGTCCCAAGAGGGTACGAGGGGAGGACGAGGCGGATGTAGCCTCCTCGCTCCCCTCAGGAACCTGATGACCAGGTCGTGCTTCCCTAAGGACTTACCTTCCACTGCTTCATGAGAAGCGGCAATGGCCGCGACGTAAACCTTAAGGGTGGAGGGCGACAGCCTGCGCTCCAACCCTTCTTGCAGGAAGGAAAGCACGACCGCGATCGAACATCTCCGGGGGTCTTCTCCGCGAGAAGAACACCAATTGACGAAGAGGTTCCACTTCAACGCATAAAGGTGTCTCGTGGACGACGCTCTTGCGGAAGTGATGGTTGCCGCCACCACAGGTGGCAGCGAACTCAAACCTGCCTCGTCCCGTCCAGGAGCCACACGTGCAGCCTCCAAAGATCGGGACGAGGGTGCCACAGAGTGCCCCGTCTCTGAGAGAGTAGGTCCTGTCTCAGAGGAATAGGCCAAGGAGGTGCTGTCGCGAGGAGCATGAGTTTGGAGAACCACGTCTTGGTGGGCCAATAGGGGGCTACCAGGAAGACCTGCTCCTCGTCCTCCTTGATCTTGCACAACACCCGTGCAAGGAGGCTCACTGGGGGAAACGCATACTTGCGTGGGCCCCGTGGCCAGCTGTGCGCTAGTGCATCTGAGCCGAGCGTACCCTCGGTCAGGGAATAAAACTGGGCGCAGTGGGATGAGTCCCGAGAGGCGAACAGATCTATCTGTGCCTCCCCGAACTGGTCCCAAATCAGCTGGACCGACTGGGGATGGAGTCGCCATTCGCCGGAGATGGGACGGACCCGTGACAGTTCGTCGGCTGCCAGGTTCCGGTCTCCAGGAATGTATACTGCACGAAGGGACCTCAGGTGCTTCTGACTCCATAACAAGAGGTGGCGGGCGAGCTGCGACAACCGGCGTGAGCGTAGACCCCCCTGGTGGTTGATGTACGCTACTGCCGTAGTGTTGTCTGAACGGACAAGCACATGCTGGCCCGTGAGCGACGCTCGGAAGCGGTGCAGGGCGAGCCGTACTGCCAGCAGCTCGAGGCAATTGATGTGCATGAGGCGCTGGGTTCCTGTCCAGGAACCCGCGGCTGCATGCCCATTGCACATGGCACCCCAACCCGTGGTAGACGCATCCGTGGAGACAACGAGATGCCTGGAAACTCGCTGAATAGGGACGCCGGTCCGTAAGAAGCTGAGGTTCGACCACGGGAAGAAGGTTCGGCGGCATGCAGGAGTCACTGGAACTCGGAGCGAACCACGATGCCATGCCCACCTCGGGACTCGATCGCGAAGCCACAGCTGAAGCGGTCTCATATGAAGCAAACCGAGCGGCGTTGCCGCGGATGCCATATGCCCCAGGAGCCTCTGAAATAGTTTCAGTGGAACCGCACTCTTGCCCTCGAACTGTCGAAGACAAGTCAGCAGTGAGTGCGCGCGCTCGTTTGTGAGCTGCGCG
The DNA here is from genome assembly GCF_988280905.1 of Pimephales promelas. Classification (NCBI taxonomy): domain Eukaryota; kingdom Metazoa; phylum Chordata; class Actinopteri; order Cypriniformes; family Leuciscidae; genus Pimephales; species Pimephales promelas. Next base: position 15,020,579 of record NC_142776.1, on the reverse strand, counting down.
GACATGGCGACCGAGTCTATCTCCATGCCGAGAAAAGAGATCCTCTGCACGGGGCAAAGTTTGCTCTTTTCCCGGTTGACCCGAAGGCCCAGACGGGCTAGGTGCCGGAGCACCAGGTCTCTGTGTTCGCAAACCTGAGCTCGAGAGTGTGCCAGTATCAGCCAGTCGTCGAGTTCAGGATGCGAACCCCGTGCTCGCGAAGGGGAACAAGGGCTGCCTCGACGATTTTCGTGAAGACGCGAGGGGACAGAGCTAACCCGAATGGGAGAACCGTGTACTGATATGCCTGGCCCTCGAAAGTAAACCGAAGAAACGGTCTGTGTCGAGGCAAAATGGAGACATGAAAGTACGCGTCCTTCAGGTCGATCGCTGCAAACCAATCCTGAAACCGAACGCATTCGAGAATGCGTTTGGCTGTGAGCATTTTGAACGGTAGTCGATGGAGAGAACGGTTCAAAATGCGCAGGTCCAGGATCGGTCGTAACCCACTGGTCTTTTTGGGGACAATGAAGTAGGGGCTGTAAAACCCGGACCTCATCTCGGCTGGAGGGACCGTCTCGATTGCACCCTTCGCCAGCAGGGTCGCAATCTCCGCTCTCATGACCGGGGCATTGCCACCGACCATCGTGGAGCGAACTCCCCCGAAACGGGGAGGAGACCGTGCGAACTGAATCACGTAGCCGAATCTGATCGTTCTGATGACCCAGCGGGACAGCCCGGGCAGCTCTAGCCAGGCTTCCAGAAGGTGAACCAGCGGGGTCATCCGAACCACAGACGTCCCCCCGGAGGGGCAGCGAGGCGGGTCGACCGGCATGCGCGCAGGAGTCGAAGCCCGCTCCCCGACAGAAGAGACCAGGGAAGGCAGAGCGTTCCACGGGGGTCTGTTCTGCCGGGGGTCTGGCGATAGAGGGGGAAGGGAGGGGCATAGCCCGGGGGCGACACACGCTCCCTTCCGCGCCCTCAGAGGCGGACCGCAAATCTTTGAATGCCGTTGGATCAGTCCCGCCCTCGTGCATATCTCTGAGCTGCTTCGCTTGGAAGACCTGCAAAGTGCTCATCGCATGCAAAGCGGTGGCCGCCTGTCCCGCCGCTCTATAGGAACGCGCCGCCATAGCAGACGAGAACCTACAGGCTTTGGATGGGTGCTTAGGAGGACCCCGGGAGGAGGCGCTCTGTGGACACAGCTGCATCGCAACAGAGCGCTCCAGCGGGGGCATCCCAGTGTACCCACGGGCGGCCCCACCATCGAGGGGGGGAAAGGCGGGGGAGAGATCGCGCTCTCGAGTGGACAGGGGAGCCCCCAAGAGCGCGATAACTCCACATGCAGCTCGGGGAAGAAAGGCAATGGAGTTGGCCGTGGCCTTGCGCCGGCAGCTTTGTCCAAAAACCAATCATCCATCCGTGAGAGATCGGGGCAGGGCGGAGGGTTCCACTCTATCCCGATACTCCCAGCGGCTCGAGACAGCATGGCCGTCAGCTCGGGATCCGACACGGGCAACGCTGGCACTCCTGAAGGAGGCAACGCAGCCGCATCCTCATCTCCCGAGGACTCTAGCCCGCCTAGTGATGCTGTGATCGACATCGCATCATCATCTGGAGCGCTGCCCGAAGCAGCCGGTACCACCGAAGAAGCGGCCGACTGAATCGAACTAACGCTCGCTGGCTCTCGCACTGAGGCGGGAGGTGTGGCCCGAGGAATCGTCGGGGCTTTGTTCCATACCGTCACCGTGAAATCACCAGGTCCCCGGGTCGACGGGCCCCCCGTGAGGGAAGCCGATCGAGTAGGGGGGACCGGGACTCTCACTTTAGTCAGATCATTGAGTCTCGACCTCAGTGTAGAGATGGTCATGTTCCCACAGAAGGAACATGAGTCATCCACGAACTCTGCTGCTGCATGCTGAATGCCCAGGCATACAAAGCAGCGATCGTGACCATCAGATGACGATAGAAATCGACCACACCCAGAAGAACACGGGCGAACTATCTTTAAAAAGACGTGCCACGTGCAGCTCTTCCAATGAGAGGAGGAAATTCACTCTTTTCAGCACTGAGGCGACCAGGGAGAAGCGCAAAGTCTGGCAGACCACTGCTCAGATCGCAGGCGATGCAGAATCTCGCTGGGTACCGCCGTCACACCAACACTGAAGAGGACGCTCGTCTCGAAGAGTCTTGAACAGTGAGAATGGCTTTCAGGAGTGAAGAGGTTCTCTTGGCTCCGAAGCGAAAACATACTGCGGTTGCGTTCACTTCCTCCTTTTATACTCACGGAGTAGGGCGGAGTACGCTATGCAAATTTCCGCAGCCCCAAGGCATTGCACGCCATTGGCTCGTTTTTAAATACTCGAAGAGGATTGGCTTTCTATGCGAAACCCCCAATCTCCGTCACTTCTGACGTAACTCGAAGTGACTACGAAAGGGAACAAATAGTGTTAAATACATTTCAGAGAAAGTTTTTCTCAATCTTTTCCACTGGCCAAATAGTATTTTTAATTGATTTATATTTTAATGGAAAGCGATAGACATGGTTGTGCATTATTTGCACGAAACAGTTTTCTCAAACAATCTCTAGTTAAAACATTAAAACACAGCATGCCAGAAGAAAAGTGTTCAAAAGCAATGCATCCACAACAAATAGGTCTATTTCTATTTTTATTGAATATATATATATATATATATATATATGTATATATATATTGGTATATATTGTAACTTCTCAGTAATGATTTCATCTAGTTTAACTCCATTAATGAGAATGGCATATTTAATCTAAATGTTTACATCAGAAGTAAAACATAGTTTAAACCATTCTCTTATTTATTTAAACTGTTATTATGAATATGGACTGTATTTATGATTTTGACTCATAATGAAGATTTACGGTTTTACTCCATCTGCCGTTAGATTATAGGCTATATGTGCGTCAGTTTCACCAAACGGCCCAACGAGCGTGCTGGCGCGGTCATTTAAGAAGGGATGGATGTTTGCTTCAAATGAGGTTTGTGAAATTATATTTGTATTATCTTTCTGTAGATGTATAATTTTATTTCGATTCTCTGTTTAATAGTAAGCAAAAAGACATTTGACAGCTCACCATCGGTGTAGCCAAAACCCATACTCTTCTAAAAGAGTGCGTACGCACGGGGCCTCATGTATAAACGTTGCGTACGCACAAAATGGGCATAGAAATATGCGTACGCATTTTTCCACGCGCACATCGGGATTTATAAAAAATAAACTAGGCGTAAATAAGTGCGCACCGTAAGGATGCTCTTGACCGTGCGTACGCACTCTTTTAGAAGAGTATGGGTTTTGGCGACACCGATGGTGAGCTGGAGTCAAATGTCTTTTTGCTTACAGAGACAGAGAATCTAAAGAAAATTATACATCTACAGAAAGATAATACAAATATAATTTCACAAACCTATCATCACTAGAAGCAAACATCCATCCCTTCTTAAATGACCACACCAGCACGCGCGTTGGGCCGTTTGGTGAAACTGATGCACATATAGCCTATAATCTAACGGCAGATGGAGTAAAACCGTAAATCTTCATTATGAGTCCAAATCATAAATACAGTCCATATTCACAATAATAGTTTAAATAAATAAGAGAATGGTTTAAACTATGTTTTACTTCTGATATAAACAAATATGCCATTCTCATTAATGGAGTTAAACTCTTAAACTACATGAAATCATTACTGAGAAGTTACAATATATATATATATATATATATATATATATTCAGTAAATAGAAATAGACCTATTTGTTGTGGATGCATTGCTTTTTTGAACACTTTTCTTCTGGCATGCTGTGTTTTAATGTTTTAACTAGAGATTCTCTGAGAAAATTGTTTCGTGCAAATAATGCACAACCATGTCTTCCATTAAAATCTCTTCCATTATCCATTAAAATATAAATCAATTAAAAATACTACTTGGCCAGTGGAAAAGATTGAGAAAAACTTTCTCTAAAATGTATTTAACATTTGATTTATTCATTCAAAAACAAGGCAAGGATAGGCTACTAAAAAAAAATGTTTGTAATAAAGTGATGGCACATCCGCATTTCATATTTTCCTAACGTCTTGTACCGTTAAACTTGGTATCACGTGGATGAATAATCATATGCAAATGATATGCAGATGAGGATATGCATATTTGAACTAGGCGTTGTAATCTCCATATATGTTTATTTCGGGGAGGAGACGCACGTGCGCATAATCTCCCGCTGACTGGGATTTATAAAGTGAATTCTGCGCAGGTTCTGGCGTACGAACGGTTTTATAAATCTGAAAACTTTTGTGCATACGCAAATTCTGCCTTATGTGCGTACGCACACTTTAAGAATGAAATCTACGCAAAGATTTATACATGAGGCCCATGGTCTGTGTGGGTGTGTTCATTATGAGAGTCACCTTACACAAAAATCTTACAAGGGGTGTATCACATCATTGTCACACCTGTTTTGCTAAGAGAACATAAAGTCTAAACATGTTTCTACATATGGTGGCTATATGACATTAGTCTAGATTTAAGAATTTATTTCAAAGAATAATCATAAAAGTTTAAATATGATCTTTTTAAATTAAATCTTTATAGTTTGAATACATTCGTATCTTCTATTTATCTTTTAGAAGATTACTCTAATGATTGACTGTAACGGCGACCTAAAGTATAATTTTTATTCATAAAGCCATAACGATTTTGTACTGTAACAGCATATTTGAGATGAACCTTCACACCCTGACAGAGACGGAGGAGTTACAGGACAGATGAGCCTCTTGGCCACAATTATGTCACAGCGTGTGCAATGCTAGTCTGCTTTTCAGAGCTTTATTCATTGTAAATTCATTTAAAAGCATACTCTTAAAAGTTTACATCTTTTAAAATTAAAAGATTGTTTAAATCAAATCTTTAAAGTTTTATTAAAATTGTATCTTACAATACTTCTGTATGATATTAATGATTTGCATAAAATTTAATCTAAGGTATTATTTTACTAAATATCGTTTGTTCAAAAATAAAATAAAAAATGTTATAAATCAAGATCTGTGCTTTGGTGTCTTAGATCTTATTCATACAAAATATTTCAAAGAGTATTTTTGTCCATGTCGCATGAAATGAAAGTTTGTCACAATGTTTTTGTTTTAAAAGAAATCCTTGGACTGCTCTTATTTGCTCTTATGTAGATTAAGTTGTATCATTTAGAAAATCACCACACATTTTCAGAGACGCAATGTGCCTCTGTGGTCTATGACACAGCAGAAGTAAAGTTGGTACTGAGTGAATATTTAATTTTATTCATCTTAATTCAAAGCATGATCTTACTTTTTCCACGGTAGCTATGACCTATTGTATGCAGTGTTGGGAGTAACGCATTACAAAAGTAATACATTACAGTAACATATTACTTTTTGCTGTAACGCTGTAGTGTAAGGCATTACTAATCAATTTTCAGTAATATTTTACTCGTTACATGATCAGTGAGGCTTGTATTACAGTTGTATTACAGTGTATTGTCTGCTTTTATTTCTTAAAGGCAACAGACTATGTGAAAGTTTTAAAGCAGTCTTTTAGTGCCAGTTCAGAGCGATCGCGTCTGTAACATTGTTTTTTCCTCATAAATGCGAATACGAAAACTAAAATAAAATGAATATTTTAAATTCTATGGAGACTGGAGAGCCAACCCTTCCTCATCCGATTTGCGCAGTGTAATTAACAGAATAACAAAAAAATATATTTTGCCTCCTATGTTTTTGTCACGCATGAATGTGTGTCTTTTCCCTAATATTAAAAATAAAACATAGACTGATATTTGTCTAATGTCTGGAGTCCTTTAAGGAAGTATATACGTTTCAATACATGTATTTTCTGAGACTTTTTATTTCAAGTTTTGACTGCAAATGTTATGTCCATAATGCTGGACTTCCCCAATTTTAAATAATTTATCCTCAACTAGTTTTGTGGTGTAGGTCTACGTATTTTATAATGTTAACTTCAAATAATACTAATAGCCTAATTTAAAGATAAGGCAGCATTGGATATGGACGGTAAGGAGAATAACGCTGCAGTTGGAAGAGGTGTGTCGCGATTCTGTAGGTTCGTGGATGTGGCGAATCGCGATTTCGGTTTCATATTGCATATCGTTACAGCCCCAAAGTTAAGTTCTACTTAGTTATTTTGGTGAAAGTAACTCAAAAGTAATACATGAGTAATGTAACGCATTACAATTCTGAGACAGTAATATTGTAAGGTAATGAATTACTTTTAAATTACAGTAACAAGTAATACCTAATGTATTACAGTTTGGAAGTAACTTGCACAACACTGATTGTATGTAGGTTCGATATATCATTTTGACTTTTCTTGTATCTCCCAAACTATCCTTATTCAATGTGGAAGCACAGAAGGTGAAACTCTTCACTGAGAATACACTATCGATTATCTACTCAAAATATATGTAGAATTTTCAAATGTTAGCATTTGTTGATGCGACAGGCTGTCTGTTGGCCGCATGAACACACTTTGGGGAGAGCTGATGATACTATAGCAGAAAGCATGCCCCTTTGACCTCTTCGATTCAAACACATAGTGCTCTCTAGAGCCGCACTTTTTGAAATGCGTGTTGCGACTACGGTGACCGTTATGTGCCGAGAAGCTACGACATGTCACCCAATAGTACTTTTTCGAGTTTAACTATACACATTCTACCGTTACGCCGCCTATATAATGAATTACACAACCTTGTAATTTAGACCGTAACATTGACTTACCTGTCGAGAAGAGAGCAGGATTCAGCGTCCCTTTCAAAGTCTTTCTCCTTCATTAGCTCTATCCACCTGGGAAAACCGATATTTACCCTCATTTTGAGTTTGCCAGTCACGTTTAGATTCAATTTTTAAGCTTTATCATAACTACGAGGATTGCATTATGAAGCACCGTGCAGTGCGGCCTTTCAAGCGCCTCTCACTGACCTCCTTGGTCGCTTCAGATGGTTTCAGTCAGCCGGTTCTGAATGAAAATGCGTTGCGGTGACTAGTGCTTTTTTTTGCCCCTCTTCGTTATTATAGTTTTTCAAGATGGCGGTACGACATGGAGGCCTCCATGGACTCACCCGTCAGATCATTGTCAGAGCTAATTTTACACTAATGAGATCATATTTATGAATAAAGACATTGATTTTAGCTATAACAATACTTTTTAAAATATAATGTACCTTGAATTTCAGATGTGTACAACTTTAAATTTTACAATTACATTTTTCAACCGAGTCAATCTACACGTGAGAGATCTTCAGAAGTCATAACTTCAGGGGTCGATGGGGATCCAGAGAATATTGAATTACCCTTAAAATCAAAGATTAAGTTTAATGACACTAGTTTTTGCAATGTCACTTTTTAAAGGATAATCTTACTTTAATGTTTGAACAAAAAATTTAAAAGTGCTTCTTCATATTTGCTGTGTTCTGCCGCAAGGCCATAAACTGGTTCTTTTTGTTTTATAAATTGACTTTTCTAATTTCTACAAATATCAGCCTGATAAATATGGACTTAATACACAATGAAACAAGATAATCATGCTACGAAATACGTCTGACACAATGTTTTTAAGAAAAGTAGTGTTTTTAAAATTTAACTAAACCATGATAACAGATTATTTATTTTGACAGACCTACAGAAATGCATGTTGATTACTAAGTTTTATACATAGTGCAACCATGCAATGATTGAGAAAGCTAATATTGGTGTAATATTTGTTCAGTCTCACCCTCACGCTGATCCAGGCATAGCTTTACTAAAAGGAAATATCATGGAAGTCGAAATATCAAACTTTGTTCAAAAATTGTTCTCTGACCCGAAAATAATCAGATAATGGAATGTTCACAAACTACAATTAGATATTCTCCTGCTTAGTATGTGTGTAATTAGTTGGGCTTAAATCTTTGAATGTATTTTGTCACACCATAGCGATGCAAAGTACCACACTTTTGTAAATCCTGTGGACTAACTTTAAAACATATTCTTTATACAGGAATCACACGTGTCCAAAACAACCATGTAAGATTCAACAGACCAAATCACTAAGAAAAGCACTGTGTATAATAATTCATACACAAAAGTTAACAAATGATGGTTTTATTACTATTCAGATAGCTAGTAGATGATACTGTTTCACATTTTGTATGTTGGACCGTATGTGTTTTAGGTGAAGACTTTTCTTTTAGAGCAGTCAATATTCAGTGTTTATAGGAATAAATGACCATTAAATATTTAAGTGATACTATTTCTGTTTGAGAACTAAATTGATACCTTGTTTAGTGCAACTTTCTCTCTATCTACGACGTGGAATCACACATATTATCACACATAGCATTGACACGCTATTAATATAAGCAAGTATTACTTAAAGGGCACCTATTATGCCCCTTTTTACAAGATGTAATATTGGTCTCGGATGTCCCCTGAATGTATTTGTGAAGTTTCAGCTCAAAATACCCCATAGTTAATTTATTATAACCATTTGAAAATGTCATTTTGGGGCCTGCTTAAAAATGAGCTGTTTCGGGGACTATACCACCTTAAATGCAAATGAGCTGCATATCCCCGCCCTGCCTTTGGATGAGGGCGTAACTTGATACCTATGGCAGTCGGTACTGAGAGAGTGAGAGAAACCGCTGTTTTGAATGTCATTCAGCGTACGTTTGAATCGGAATATATAAATAGTACGAAGAGACTCTGGCAGAATAAACACAAATGTGAATGGACCAGTACGTCTCGGTATGGTTATTTGATACATTTATGTACTTATTATAGAGTTGAAATCGTGTCCGGATGTGCAACACACACACACACACACACACACCCACACACACACACGCAGACACACACACAAACACTGAAGCTGGCGCAATATTTTGAAACTACATACACATTCTGTGATAAAGTTTGCTACGTACAAGCGAAATTACATTTATGCGAGGGACCTGTGGCTTCATGTGTCACGTATGAGATAGAGGACCCAAATGCAAAGGGCAGTCAATGAGTGATTTAATGTTTCAGAAGAGTCTACACAGGAGCCGTCAGGCGAGTAAATCCAACAAAGGAATCTCAATGGTAATGGAGCAGAAAGTCTCTTAATAACAGAACAGAAAACTGCTGTCTGGATCAGCACGGACGGTCACTCAGAAGAAGAGACAGGTTAGGTCCATAGCTGGCACGGGGGCGCCAATCCTGAACCACTCACGATGCTGGGATTGTAGCAGAGTAGAGTCGAGGAACACGGTGAACAAAACAGCTAGTACCAGACAGGACACGATACGACAGGACCAGGAGCGATATGCACAGGTACGTAACATAGAGCAATAATCTGACAAAGAACAATAAGAGAGAAGCCATGAAATAGAGAGTCTAATCAGAGATAGTGAGAAACAGTTGGGAAGGTAACGGGGAGGTAATAAGAGGATGAGCCACAGCTGGAGGTGACCGGGATAATGAATGAGTGATGCAAGTAATGTAATGTAAGATAGTGACCAGAAGGGGGCAGAGAAGGACCAGAGAAAGAAAGAAAGAGCCAGGATCATGACAGTACCCTCCCCTCAAGGAGCGCCTCCTGGCGCAACAGAGGAGGACTGGCGTGAGCGATAGAAGTCATCAATCAGCGAGCGGTCCAGGACGTCCCGGGATGGAATCCAACATCTCTCCTCCGGACCGTATCCCTCCCAATCGACCAGAAATTGATGACCACGACCCCGGGGGCGAACATCGAGAATTCTGCGAACCCTATAGACGGGAGCGCCCTCGACGCGGACAGGAGGAGTGACAGGCCGAGGGGGGGCACGAATGACGGGTTTAATACATGACACGTGAAAGACCGGGTGGACGCGCCGAAGATTGGCAGACAACTTGAGACGAACAGAGACAGGACTGAGTATCTTAAGAATACGGAAAGGCCCGATGAATTTGGGGGCCAGCTTGCGAGACGTGGACTGGAGAGGCAGATTAAGGGTAGATAACCAAACTCTCTGACCCACAGAATAACGGGGACTCTTGACCCGACGTCTATTAGCGGCCCGCCGGGTACGAGAACGAGACTTAACTAAAGCGGACCTAACCTCTCTCCAAGTACGCTTAGCACGTTGAATGAAGGCTTGAACGGACGGCACCTTAGATTCAGTCTCCTGAGACGAAAAGAGTGGGAGAATGAGAGCGTATTCTGCCCAGGAAAGCTGTTCTGACCACGAAACCGGATTGCGAAAGGCGAGACTGCGAAGGATGCGACCGATGGTCTGGTTGGCACGTTCCGCTTGACCGTTAGTTTGTGGGTGAAACCCGGAGGAGAGACTGGCCGACGCACCAATAAGACGGCAAAATTCTTTCCAAAACAAGGAAGAGAATTGGGGACCCCTATCAGATACGACGTCAGAGGGAAAACCGTGGATCTTAAAAACCTGGTCGACGATAATCTGGGCCGTCTCCCTAGCAGATGGGAGCTTGGGTAACGGAATAAAGCGAGCGGTCTTAGAAAAGCGATCAATGACGGTCAGTATCACAGTGTTCCCCTGGGAGGGGGGAAGACCCGTGATAAAATCCAAAGCAATATGTGACCAAGGACGGGACGGTAACGGGAGAGGACGCAGTAGCCCGGCCGGAGGCGAATTACCCGACTTAGTCTGGGCGCATACCGTACACGAAGCGACAAAACGACGGACGTCGCGCTCACGAGAGGGCCACCAGAATCTTTGACGGATGGCGGCGATGGTGCCCCTAACGCCGGGATGGGCAAATAGTTTGGATGAGTGACCCCATTGAAGAACCGCGAGGCGAGCGGACGGAGGAACGAACAGAAGACCCCTGGGACAAAGACGAGGGGTAATAGCATGGGCTAAAGAGCGCTTGACCAAACGTTCTATTCCCCAGACAGCTGCCCCCACCACCACGCCCTTAGGAAGGATCTCCTCCTTATTGGGAACAACCTCTGGGGAAGTAAACTGTCGCGAAAGAGCATCTGGCTTGAGGTTCTTGGACCCGGGGCGATAGGAGATGGAGAAATTGAAACGCGTAAAGAATAGCGCCCAACGAGCCTGGCGCGCGCATAGTCTCATATCGGAGCGGATATACTCAAGATTCCTGTGATCTGTCCAGACCACGAACGGGACCACTGAACCCTCTAGCCAGTGGCGCCACTCTCCGAGAGCTAGACGAATGGCTAATAATTCGCGGTTACCAACATCATAATTTCGTTCGGCGGGAGAAAGGCGATGTGAAAAGTAAGCGCAGGGATGAACCTTCTCATCAGAAGATGAGCGTTGGGAGCCCCAACGCCCACCTCTGATGCATCAACCTCAACAATGAACTGTCTAGAGACATCAGGAGTACGCAAAATAGGAGCAGAGGAAAAAAGAGACTTGAGACGATCAAAAGCGGTCTGAGCCTCCTGCGTCCAGGAAAATTGGACCCTGGCGGACGTGAGGGCTGAGAGCGGGGCGGCAATCTGACTAAAGTTGCGGATAAAGCGACGATAAAAATTCGCAAAACCTAAGAACCGTTGCAGAGCAACACGCGACTCCGGCACGGGCCACTCCGTGACCGCACGGACCTTCGAGGAATCCATGCTAACTCCCTCCGCGGAAATAATTGATCCCAGAAAAGAGATGGACTGAGCGTGGAAAGTACACTTCTCGGCCTTAACAAACAATCGGTTCTCGAGAAGACGCTGGAGGACCTGTCTTACGTGCTGAGTGTGAACTTGGAGAGAGGGGGAGAAAATCAAAATATCGTCAAGGTAGACGAAAACAAAAATATTCAACATGTCTCTGAGCACGTCATTTATTAGCGCTTGGAACACGGCTGGAGCGTTGACCAATCCGAAAGGAAGGACGCGATATTCGAAGTGCCCAAGAGGGGTATTAAACGCTGTCTTCCATTCGTCTCCCCTCCTAATGCGGACAAGGTGGTAAGCGTTACGAAGATCTAGCTTTGAAAAGAACTTAGCTCCCTGCAAGACCTCGAAAGCTGAAGACATAAGTGGCAAGGGGTAACGATTCTTGACCGTTATGTCATTCAAACCTCGATAATCTATGCAGGGTCGCAACGAACCATCCTTCTTCTTAACGAAGAAAAAACCCGCACCAGCAGGGGAGGAGGAGGGAACAATGGTACCCGCTTCGAGCGAGTCAGACAAATACTTCTCTAGGGCTTCGCGTTCGGGCGCGGAGAGCGAATAGAGCCTCCCACGGGGAGGGGTGGTGCCAGGCAGGAGATCGATGGCACAATCATACGGCCGGTGAGGAGGAAGAGAGGTGGCCCTGGAACGACTAAAGACCGCTCGAAGATCATGGTACTCCCGGGGAACTCCAGCCAAATCTCCCGGCTCTTCCTGAAAAACAGAGACAGAAGAGACAGGAGGAACAGCAGACATCAAACACTTAACATGACACGACAAATTCCAAGACAAAATTGAACCTCTGGCCCAGTTAATCTGGGGATTATGTTCGACTAACCAGGGGTGTCCTAAAATTACTGGACTAGAAGGAGAATGCAAAACTAAAAAAGAAATTGTCTCTCGATGATTGCCTGAGATGGTGAGACTCACCGGGGCGGTGGCAAAGTGGGCTCTAGTGAGGATACTACCATCAAGTGCGTGGATGGAAGTGGAATCATTACGTTCAATGAGGGTGATCCCCTGTTCTCTAGCCCAACCTTCATCCACGAAATTTCCCTCGGCTCCAGAATCGATCAAAACCTGACAAGAGGTGGAATACCCAGGCCAGCGGAGTAGTGCGGGAAAAGTAGTGCGCGTGCGTGTCGGAGGGTCCAGGACTGACACGCTCACCAGTAACCCTCTCTCTACTGGTGAGCGTTGGCTTTTACTGGACACGAGGCGACACGGTGAGAAGCAGAAGCACAGTACATGCAGAGACGCGCCATGATACGGCGTTGACGTTCGGCTGCGGAGATCCGTAAGCCTCCCAGCTGCATGGGCTCAGAGTCGGAGGCGGGAGGCGGAGCAGATGAGGGAGCCGGAGTTGTGAGTGGAACCCTCTCCAGACCGCGACTGCGACGGCGCATCTCAAAACGCTTCTCCACCCGGATGGCCAAGTCGATAAGAGGGTCCAGTCGAGTAGGTGTTTCCCGGGCAAGTATCTCGTCCTTAATGTCCGCATTGAGCCCCTCGAGAAAACGGGCTACTAGGGCAGGCTCGTTCCAGTCGCAAGAAGCAGATAAGGTGCGAAATTCAATCGAGAAATCTGCTGCTGACCTTCTTCCTTGGCGCAGCGTAGACATGAGACGAGAAGCCTCCGCCCCATATGCAGAGCGGTCAAACACCCGCAACATCTCCTCCTTGAAAGCGGAATAGCGGCGAAGACAGTCAGCCTCCGAAGTCCACATAGCGGTTCCCCACTCCCGCGCTCGGCCAGTCAGTAAGGAGACGACAAAGGCAATGCGGGAACGATCACTAGCGTAAGTGGAGGTCTGCAGAGAAAAAACAACCTCACACTGAGTCAAGAAAGACCTGCATTCCTTGGGCTCACCGGAATAACACGGCGGGATGTTCACTCTCGGCTCAGGCGATTCATGCCCTCGAGAAGAGGAAGGTTCAGCGCGGAGATGATGAAGCTGCTGGACAATGTCAGTAACACGAGTCGCCAGAGAATCCACGGCATGGTGCGTTGCAGCCAGCTCGTCCTCATGACGGCCCAGCATGGCTCCCTGGAACTCGAGTGCGGACTGAAGTGAATTCACCCTTGCTGGGTCCATTGCAGGTCAGATTATTCTGAACGAGACTTCCTTAGATTTCCACGACGCATGCGCGAGAATTGCGATCTGAAGTAGTGTAAGCTGGTGTGAGCAGATCGCAAATCTCGCGCATGCGTCGTGGAAATCTAAGGAAGTCTCGTTCTGGCCTACAAGGAAGAAAAGAAATAGTCGAATAAACTTGTTATTTTTGTTTGTTTTTTCGCACAAAAAGTATTCGTGTCGCTTGATAAACATATAGTTGAGCCACGGTAGTCACTTGGGATATTTAAACATTTTCTTCATTGACTTTCTGGGCCGTCAAGAGGCAGTCCTTTAGGAGCCAATGTGGTAGTTATACAGCTCTCAAATTTAATCAAAAATATCTTCATTTGTGTTCCGAAGACGAACGAAGGTCTTACGGGGTTGGTACAGCATGGGGGTGAGTAATTAATGACTTAATTTTCATTTTTGGGTGAACTAACCCTTTAATCCTTTATAGCCTTTTACGACGTCATGATCACGACACCCCCTCCAGCGGGGGTTAGGGCGGACCATAATTGCAGGGCTGATAAATTTACACAGAACCCATTCTCAGTCGGGGATATTCAAATTAAATGACCCATCATACTGTAAAGACTCTGGGTCGGTTATGATCAGGGGGGAATTTGCATATCATAATTAATAATTGATAATTAATAAGTATTCATACAGATTTGGATCAGACCGGTCTTACATATTAATTTATTAATTTTACCCATATGCATACATGTGCATCCCCGCAATCAACCACAAATTAATTGTTATTGATTGCAAGGACCACGTTTTACAAGATAGGCAAAATCAATTAGCTCAATAAGTTATATAGCTTGTGAAAACAAATTCTGTGGCCACTAGAATCTGCCTTCCCTGCTCTATAACCAAACACCCTCTTAGGTATTTATAGTTCTGTAAAGCGTGTAGCTTTAAATTGACATTTCATTGACCCGTATTATGAGCAAGACAATCAGTCAAGGTAAGCATATTTTGTATTTAATAAAGTTACTACTTAAGCATTTACTACGTTACAATGATACACGTATTTACAAACATTAAAACACAAACTAAGATGACGCAGAGCGTTTAGACAATGGATACGCGCAAGTTAAGTGAGTTGGAGAGAGAGAGAGAGTGAGAGTGAGTTGTGAGAGAGAGAGTTACGTTCATCAAAACAGTCATTAACCTTTCTGAACACCACGAAAACACTTTCTTAACGCTTCTTCGAAGCTCTAAAAGAAGGTATACTTGCAGGGCACATTTGGTCTGTGTGAGTCGCGGGCTCGTTGCTCGGCCCGTTCGGGCCACGTGTCGCCTGTCCTGCGCGCGTGCGTCACGTGAAACGCGGCCGCGGCGTGTTTGCGCGGCCCATCCCGGCTCGTTCATGGCTGCTTTGTTCCGTGGGGAGTCACGTGGCGTTCGTCGGCATTTAGCGCGAGTGTTTGAAAGGCTGAAAGTCTTTGAGGTGACGTTACCCGAGGAAATAGTTCGGCAAAGTCCACTTCCTTTCCTGTGAGACGAACTTTGTAGTCCATTTGAAGAAACGACGAGACTTTTAGACGAACAAAAGAAAAGATCCATGGTCGGATCAGATCTCCGTGAGGAGATCTAAAGCATTACATGTTTCTCTGAGGGGAGTCAGACGAAGAAGGGCTGAGGCGGAGCCTGTGCACTCCTTTTATCCCCTTGGCGGAATCCATCCCTTTCCTGTTGGCTTGAGCCAATCGGGGAGATGGTCGTAGCCCGCGGGAACTTAGTTTATTGTCCTTTGTTCCTCAGCGCGCGCTTCTCGTGGAAGGGGGTGTGTTCGATGAGGGTTCTATAATAACAATTTGATCTTCATTGGCAGTAAAACGAATTAAAAATACACTTTACTTTACATCTCTATGCATATAGAGATGCTCTATGCATCTATTCGAGTGTTTCATTCAATAAGCATTCTAGAGATATCAAGGAACATTATGTTATATCAAAGGAATATACACTTATGTTTACAATGCAATTAGACGGTATTTCTAAGTTCTATTTACGCTGTGACCAAACAAAGTTATTTCACTGTGACATGGGGAAGACACATATACATAAAAACCATTGAATACCTTTGTTAAATGTCTTTAAAACCAAAAGAGATGTATTTCTCTTTGTTCAGAGACATTAGTTTGTCCACATTCCATTGGTCCCATAAAAGTCTTGTAACTCGATGCCACTGAGGTACGTGGATGAATGTGTATGTGTGTGTGTGTGTGTGTGGGGGGGGGGGGGGGGGGCTTGATTCGCCTGGCCAAAATCCTTACATCTTCTCCCCCTTTTCGTTAGGTGAAGTCCTTGTGTGAACACCATCGCAATGGACGGATGGCAGGTGAATCGTGAGCGTCAGGTGGCAGGCGGCTGCTAGGCTGAGGTAGGGGCTCAGCTTGCTGAGGTTGGACGCAGTCTCCAGCGTGGTACCCTCTTCCTGAGGGTCCCGTGGTGGCTGTGGAGGTTTGCATTTCCTTGCCTCTGGTGCAGCGTGGATGTCAAGTGTGTAGCAAATGCAACATTTAATAATATACATAAAATGTATTTAAGGGGGCCGAAGGCCAATTTAGCTCAAAGGGAAATGATTCATTGATTTGCAATGAATCTATGGAACTGAATCACTGAACCGAGCAAATGACTCGCTTAGAATTCATTTGAACGGGCCGTAATTATAACCAAATCTATAGTGAAACACTATGTCTTAGCAAGGTAACTTTAAATCGAACAGTACAAGACATTAAATGTGCAAACACGACACAAGAAGATTTATCTTTTCAAATATATGGACAAGACTTTATTAGCTATTCTAAGCACAAAACTAAGGTCTAAACATAATCACGCACACGCACACACACATTCATACAGTCGCGAAAGGGAAAGAGTGAGTTGGAAAGAGTGAGAGAAAGTTTCAACTTTCTATATGCACGTAAGACATAACCTGAAAGGACCACCAAGCATTAATTTGAACCTTCGTTTCTTAGAGAGGTTATTCAATTAACATTAAAGCACCAGTTCAGTTAGAGCCTGGAGTACTTGCGCTTTGTAGTGGCTGAGGGAATTCCCTTTGTCTGCGTCGCGTCGAAGGGGGGTTTCCCGGCCGGGTCCGTTGCGTTGTTTGTTGTCTTTGAAGTGCAGGGATGGAAGTTTCTGAGTTTGCCGGTCACGTGTGACTAGCAGCCGAATGAAAAGTCTTTACGATTTCGAAGCGCGTTGCGGAGAGCCGTTCAAAACGAAGCTTTGCAGCAAACTTAACTTTGAAACGAGACTTTTACAAAAAGGAAATAAAGGAAAGAAATGAAAGTAAGACGAGTCGGATGGCTTGACTGAGCTGAATTGTAACCCTGATCTTGATGGGTTATTCGTCTGCGGGTCGAATTTGGTCTAGTCGATGTAGAAGCATGCGAAAACGTTCTTTGTTTCAGAGATAAGCACGAACAGAACACTCTCTTGCTGGTTTTAGAGAGAGGCACGGACTTAACAGTTACAGAACTGAACGAACTGAACAAAAGTCTAAACAAAAATCATCTGAAATCTTCTGCAATCTTCTGAAATCTGAACATGAGGTCCTTTGTTCGGATCTTTAACTTAAACTCTAGTCCAACCTCCAAGAAACTTCGGGCCAATGGGTAATGGCATGATCTCAGGAGGTGGATCTACTTCTTTCTTTATCATAATTTATGCATGGTCTGTGAGCTGGTCTCCAGCACTTAGCAGAGACAAAAGACCATCGTTTTAACCTTATGATAATTATAATCATAAAACAAAACCTTTTACGCAGATTTCAATCAAGCCATCTTTTGAATCACGAGAATACGGTTCGTTTAAGAGCAAACGAGGCATTCACACTTCTAATGGTTGTATAACAATTACAAGAGTTAATAGTTAACAACAATTACATGGTTATTATGTGATCTAAGCATAATAACACATGAAGTGTAGGAACAACAAGAATTATGATTGGTTATAGGTCCAAGAATTGTTCTGTGGTGAGTTCATATTATTTTATGTGTGAGATCTTCGATCTCAACCGTAAGGTTACTGAGAGTTCAACTCGAAGGGGGACGAGGCAAAGGTGTTCTGTGGAACATCTCTGTCAGGGGATCAAAGGGTCTTTGTTGTAAGCCTCTCGTTCCACCATTTTGGAGCTGACCTGTCTTAGTAACATTACCATATTGACACGTTCGTCCTGTTTAGTGCCATTCTGTTGCTATCTGCAGGACCATAAAAGTCTTCGGAGGGGGGTTTATTGTCCCCCAAAGCAAACTCTTGGCGCCGTTCTGTGACTCTGGAATGTGGGCTCCAGAACTTGGAGTGTTGAAGCCATGTGAATTAATCCCGTGAGAGATTAGTTTGATTAAGTTGTGTTTGATTCGCCTTGATTCTCTACATATCCCCCCCTCGATCGATGATGGGTTGAGAAGAAGACATCATTGAACGCTGGAGAAACAGAAGAAGAAGAAGCAAACACACACAGCAAACAACAAGGCAACTCCTCCATGACTGGTCACTTTACTGGTGCAGGGCATTAGGTTATCTAGGCCTAACGAGTTCACTCTCTCAATATAGTCAATTACGTGGAAAAAGTTTAGTTCAATTTTAGGACCGTTATTCTAGTTTGTGTTAAACGGTGATTGATCAACTTTGTGACTAAATTTGATTTGTTTGTTTTATCCACTTCTAAGTTGTTCTAGGTTTAGACCAATTTACCTTCCAAATTTTGATTCGAATGATGCAGGGAGTTCTCTGGCTAACATTCGTTTTAAGGTGACTTGCAAACGTCAGGCGTGATGCGTCAATCCTTATATTGTAACCTTGACCCTTATGGGGTAAAAGGGATTTTACCTAATAAGAGAAGAAGGGAAGGAAGAGGTAAAACAAAACAAAGCAGTTGAGTGACTCCAGTATGGCTACGGTCGTGCAGTGACAGGTGTCAACATGTAATGAGAGGTGTTATACTTGTTGGGTGTATCGCTATATGTTTCCTGTGGAAAGGGTAGCTAAGTCAGTGTTGCGATTTCAGTGTCTACCTGTGGGAAGAGCATGTTTGTGGAATGTTCTTCATGGTAGATGTGTTTAACTTGTGCATGTCAGTACAGTGTAGTGTAGTGCATGTATGTATGCGGTATGTATGTCAGATCTGTCTCAGTCTGTTTTGCTCCCCCCTTTGCTTGATGGCTTAGCTTTGGTGAGCTTGTCACATCTTTGCCTTGAAAAGGGATCTTCTGTGATCTGATGGGGGGTCAGTCCAGTAAGGCAGGAAGTTCTCTGGCAGACATTGGGAGGTGGTTTGGCACGGATGCGTGAAGCTGTAGTGCAAAACGTGGTCTCCTTGTTGCATTCCACTTGTGATGCCTTCTGGTTGTGACAGACAGTCTGACTTCTGTGCTTACTGGTGTTGCGGCAGCACACGGATGGTTCTTGAGTTTGGAGCTTGTGGTGTGATGGGTAACCAGGATGGTGTTTTCTGGTACCTCTGGGTGTTTGTCAGTGGTTGACTGTGAGAGGCCACTTTGTTCTGTGTTGTTGTAGAACAGGTGGACGTCTCAGGAAAGTGTGCAAGGTGATCACTGGTCTTCTGTGTTCAGCTTGTCTTTGAAGAACACTTGCAGTCGACTCAGTAGTCGCTCCATGTCCTCTGAGGGGAGACTGTCGTGTTCTTGGACACACTCAGTGTGGTGTGGAGGTGGGTTTCGTTGTCGCTTACCCACATAGAATGCTTTTGGATGCACTCGTTGATTCCAGTTGTTTCCTTCTGGTGGGTCCCATGACTTTTCCACGTGGTTGGAGTGGTAGCTGTCATCGGCATGGGAGTCACGTTCTCTGTGCTCCTGATGAAGGACTGTGGCGTTGTCATGCCACTGGGTGTCTTCCAGTGCAAGGCTTGTGTCTTGGCTGCTGGAGTTTGACACTGTGGATGTTTTCAAACCTTTCTTTGAAGTCATCTTTTGTTTGATGTAGGCCTTGTGTGTCAGGTCACGTAGCTGTTGAAGCGTCATTGTGACTGGGCAGGCTATGATGCCGAGATGACGACTCAGTCCTGGGTGCAGGTTTCTCAGGAAGAGGGTTTTGAAGTTTAGATCCTCTTCAGATTCAGGTTTGCTATGTGCACCGAAGTAGGCTTGTCGGAAACGGTGATAATAGGCTTGGGGAGTCTCTTGACGACCTTGTTTGGTTTCCAAGGCGACTAACACACCGTGTTCTGACTCTGGACTTGTAAATTCTTTAAGCAGGATCTCACGTAGCAGCTGGTAGTTTGACTTGACATGAGCAGGTTGTCGGTCTAGGACGCTTCGTACCTCTTGACTGGATGTGGATCTGAGGAGGTATAAAATGTCTCTGTCAGTCATATGTGGTCTCACCTCTAGGAGGAAGTCGATATCTTGGAGGTAGGCCTGGATGCAGTGGCCCTCCGTGGAGTTCGGGTCGAACTGGGTGATGTTCTTAGCCAGCTGGTTGAGATCTTTGAAGGTCATTCCAGTTGCAGCTTTGGAGTCTGGCTGGATGATCTCTCTTTGTTGGTTGGCAGGGAAGAGTTCTGTGGTTAAGGCCGGTGACGTTTTGGGGTGTGGCCATTCACTTCTTCCGTAGGATGACAGTTCTTGGATGGAGGACTCTGTTCTGCTCAGCAGTGATGATGCTGAGGGAGGTCTCTCCCTTCTTGGCTCTGGTTTCTGTGTAAAGACATGTTGGAGTTCATTTCTGACCGCGTAGAGCTCGTCGTTGGCGTCGTCTCGCTGTTGGGTCAGATGGTCAATTTCAACGCTGCACCTTCGCAGGTGGTCTTCCAGAGCAGTGAGTTTAGAGTTCTTACTTTCGATGTCAGCTTTGGCTTTCTCGAGCTGATGTTCAGCAGACTGGAGTTGGTTTTCCAGGTGCTTCTGGACAGTCTTTAACTCTTGTTTGTCACGTTCAGTGACTGCAAGGGCTTCTTGGAGCTTGTCAACTTGGGTCTTTGCTTCATGCTCCGCTTCGTCGGACGCTTTGAGCTGGTCTTTGCAGTGTTGAGTGTGCATCAGCTCTCTCAGGAACCCGGTGGTCTTGAGGTCGTCCTGGACTTTCACTTCCAGCTTGTCTATGCGGCTTTGGGCACGTGTCAGCTCCTCCTGAAGGTGGGTGACGTGCTGGTGGCTTAGGTTTAGCTGGGCTGTGAAGGCATTGCTTAAGGAACAGGTTATTTTGGTTAGTTCCACATGGCTTTGGTTTTGGCTTGAATCATGTGTCAGGAATCTTCTCAGAATTATGATTATTATTAAGAATAATAACAGTTCAATTGTCTTTGGGGTGAGGCAGTCTGTAATGCCTCTGAGCCAGGCGTCCATGTCTTCCCGTTGGGCAGTGGGGTTTGTCGTCCACGACATGTTGGCACGCTCGGTGAAGAGACTGACACAGATCTGTGTGGTATAAGCCTATATGTGGTTGCACGGCTGAGTGTAGTTTCAGTAAGTGTGCACCAATAGTGAAGTGTCGTGATGACTAAGTGTTGGTCTAAGTGTACACAGTGAGGCTAGGGATGGGAAGATCTCGTCACTCAACTGGGTAAAGGAAAGAAAAAGAAAGAGGTCAAAACAAATCTCAAATGGAAAAAAGCTTTTTGTTTCAATGGGAGAAAATATTTTTTGTAAATATTTTCTATCACTGGAAAGCTGGTTTCAACTCGTGAGGTGAGGACTTCGTCGCTCAACTGAGTAAGAGAAGAGAGAAAAGTTAACAACCAATTTCAAATGAGAGAGAAACAAAACAAAAAGGAAATTATTAACTAGGGAAAGTATTAATTTCTCATGAATGTTTCTTATCAATGAAAATCTGTTTCCAGAAAGGTAAACAATATTATTGATTATGTTTGCAATGAAAAATAATACAATAATAATGCTGATACCTCTTTTCTGAGTTTGACAGGATTGACACACACACCTTCAGTTGGACCGCTTACAGCAGGGCTTACAGCAGGGATGCTTTGAAGGCGGAGTTTGCTCAACACTTGTCTCTGTTAATTAATCTTGGATAAGATGTCAAAGTTTAAATTGCGTTTACAAATGCAGGGAGAGTGAGAAGAACACAAGAGGGTTTGATTAAAAATCAAATACCTAATAATCTGTTGGGAAAGATTATCTTTGTCTCTTTTTAGAGTTGGTTGATGGTTCTTCCAGGTTTGTTCCCGACAAATGTGCAAAATTAGATGGAATAAAGCAGGACAGAACAGGAAAGACGCGATGAGGGAGAAATGAAGCAAGGAGGTTGGATCCCGCTACCTTTAGATCTACTACGAGTATAGAATTGATAGTTGATGAACAACTAAACACACAAATAAACTTTGTAAAAGACGATTGTCTCTGGTTTATTTGAAACTCGTATGGAGATGGTAATGTCTCCTATTGAAGCGTCACACAAATGAATTATTCCAATATAGTGGTTAAGTTTATAACCAACAAGACGAAAGGATAAAGCGCAATGACGATAATAAGCAAATCTGAGTCTAACACTATTTTTGTAATAGTAATAACAACTTTCCAAATTTTTAACTTTCAGAGTTCTTAAGTTTCAAAACTAATTCACCTAAAGTGATTAGATCTTCAAAGAGAAATGTAAAAATTATGAAAATTATGCAATTAGAATTATTACAAAAATAAATCTAGAAATCATTAGAAATGATCTGTTTAGAAAGGTAGAATCTCAATTTTGCAATTTCTTGTTCTTTTAAAATCAAATTCGAAATTTGACAATTAATAATCATAAACCAGTATTTTCTTTTTCCAAGTAAAATGCAGGTAAAACAATTAATAATGGTACACCAGTATTTTCCTTTCAGGAAAAATATGATTAACTTTAAAGAAAAGTGTGATAAAGTTAAAAGAAGAAACAAGAAAAGATCGATAGGTGTCTAAATGGTTAAATCGCTTTAACGTTGTTCAAACAGACACTATAGCTAACCGCTGGGGTTAGTATTGATAATAGTAACTGATGCTAAAGGCTTTAGCACAGGCCTCAATGCAAACAACCGCTCAGCTTTAGCTTAGCCTAGCTTAGCGTAGCGTTTGTTTGGTTTGTTTACAAAGTTCGAGGGGGTCAGAGTTCACCCGGAAGTGTTGGTTAAGACTTCCGTGTCACGATAGCAACTAAAGCGATCAAGCGAACGCTAGTGGGCGAACCGTGAATTGCAGTTGGTAAGCAGTTTGTTAGAGTTCCATGCAATGTGAGCGCATTTCAATGTTCACAGAACGTACAGTAACAAATCGATCATATTACGGGAAATGTCGGCGCATTTCACACTGTTCAAATACAATGCACCTCGTAGCTGGGTTTACGACATGGGGCTTCACTCAGTTTGTTGAGAGTGATAACTTTAAGCACGCGGCGGTGCGCTGTATGAGAACGATGATCTCGTCTCTGTCTTTGTGCAGGTTTAGTTTCACACAAAGTAACAGGGTCTAACTTGGTTCAGTTTCAAAACAAGCTTTACTTGGACAAAACTTAAAATAAGTCCTATTCAATTACACTCGGACACGCGCAGTGTTTACACGATAAATAATTGAACAGACATACACAGAAAAGCATTAACTGTTTATCACGGGGATCACGGATAGTGGGACACGCACTGGTGATCAAACAAATAAACAGATAAGCATTAAGTGTGTATCACGGAGATCACAATGGAACACGCACTGCGATCAAATAAAATAAACAGAAAGCATTAAGTGTTTATCACAATGGAACACGCACTGCGATCAAACAAATAAACAGATAAGCATTAAGTGTGTATCACGGAGATCACAATGGAACACGCACTGCGATCAAATAAAATAAACAGAAAGCATTAAGCATTTATCACGGAGAAGCAATGGAACACGCACTGCGATCAGATAAATAACTTTAAGGCTTTTATGACTAGATTCGACAAGGAACACGCTTGACGCTCTTAGGAAAATATTGTAACTTACAGGGTTAGTTTTAATTACTGCAGTTTGATTTTGTTCGGCTTCTCTGACTGATATAAACACACACACACAACGTTATAGCTCTAGGAAAGACTCTGGAACACGCAGATGTCAATCAGCTATAACGAGGTATTTTTCTGGAAATAAGGAACACGCTTAATTCCTACCTTATTGTAGTGTGAGGTCTTATATTTTATGCAGGTATAAAGAAAACAAAATAGGCGACAGACTAGACTTCTCAGCTTTCTCTGAGAGCTTCACTCACAGATAACAGCAGCAGCAACATTCAACGTGCGCGCGGCGCATACGTCACACACAGACTCGCGGAGGTTCGGATCTCGCATCCGCAACCAAAAATGAAAAGATAATTTCTTGATATATGTTCACAATTTAGGTTGAACTGCCCGCATTCTCCACCAAAATGTAGCAAATGCAACATTTAATAATATACATAAAATGTATTTAAGGGGGCCGAAGGCCAATTTAGCTCAAAGGGAAATGATTCATTGATTTGCAATGAATCTATGGAACTGAATCACTGAACCGAGCAAATGACTCGCTTAGAATTCATTTGAACGGGCCGTAATTATAACCAAATCTATAGTGAAACACTATGTCTTAGCAAGGTAACTTTAAATCGAACAGTACAAGACATTAAATGTGCAAACACGACACAAGAAGATTTATCTTTTCAAATATATGGACAAGACTTTATTAGCTATTCTAAGCACAAAACTAAGGTCTAAACATAATCACGCACACGCACACACACATTCATACAGTCGCGAAAGGGAAAGAGTGAGTTGGAAAGAGTGAGAGAAAGTTTCAACTTTCTATATGCACGTAAGACATAACCTGAAAGGACCACCAAGCATTAATTTGAACCTTCGTTTCTTAGAGAGGTTATTCAATTAACATTAAAGCACCAGTTCAGTTAGAGCCTGGAGTACTTGCGCTTTGTAGTGGCTGAGGGAATTCCCTTTGTCTGCGTCGCGTCGAAGGGGGGTTTCCCGGCCGGGTCCGTTGCGTTGTTTGTTGTCTTTGAAGTGCAGGGATGGAAGTTTCTGAGTTTGCCGGTCACGTGTGACTAGCAGCCGAATGAAAAGTCTTTACGATTTCGAAGCGCGTTGCGGAGAGCCGTTCAAAACGAAGCTTTGCAGCAAACTTAACTTTGAAACGAGACTTTTACAAAAAGGAAATAAAGGAAAGAAATGAAAGTAAGACGAGTCGGATGGCTTGACTGAGCTGAATTGTAACCCTGATCTTGATGGGTTATTCGTCTGCGGGTCGAATTTGGTCTAGTCGATGTAGAAGCATGCGAAAACGTTCTTTGTTTCAGAGATAAGCACGAACAGAACACTCTCTTGCTGGTTTTAGAGAGAGGCACGGACTTAACAGTTACAGAACTGAACGAACTGAACAAAAGTCTAAACAAAAATCATCTGAAATCTTCTGCAATCTTCTGAAATCTGAACATGAGGTCCTTTGTTCGGATCTTTAACTTAAACTCTAGTCCAACCTCCAAGAAACTTCGGGCCAATGGGTAATGGCATGATCTCAGGAGGTGGATCTACTTCTTTCTTTATCATAATTTATGCATGGTCTGTGAGCTGGTCTCCAGCACTTAGCAGAGACAAAAGACCATCGTTTTAACCTTATGATAATTATAATCATAAAACAAAACCTTTTACGCAGATTTCAATCAAGCCATCTTTTGAATCACGAGAATACGGTTCGTTTAAGAGCAAACGAGGCATTCACACTTCTAATGGTTGTATAACAATTACAAGAGTTAATAGTTAACAACAATTACATGGTTATTATGTGATCTAAGCATAATAACACATGAAGTGTAGGAACAACAAGAATTATGATTGGTTATAGGTCCAAGAATTGTTCTGTGGTGAGTTCATATTATTTTATGTGTGAGATCTTCGATCTCAACCGTAAGGTTACTGAGAGTTCAACTCGAAGGGGGACGAGGCAAAGGTGTTCTGTGGAACATCTCTGTCAGGGGATCAAAGGGTCTTTGTTGTAAGCCTCTCGTTCCACCATTTTGGAGCTGACCTGTCTTAGTAACATTACCATATTGACACGTTCGTCCTGTTTAGTGCCATTCTGTTGCTATCTGCAGGACCATAAAAGTCTTCGGAGGGGGGTTTATTGTCCCCCAAAGCAAACTCTTGGCGCCGTTCTGTGACTCTGGAATGTGGGCTCCAGAACTTGGAGTGTTGAAGCCATGTGAATTAATCCCGTGAGAGATTAGTTTGATTAAGTTGTGTTTGATTCGCCTTGATTCTCTACAAGTGTCAGGGTGTGGTTGATTACCGTAGAGGTACCCAGTGCAGGATCAGCTGCAGTCCAGGATTGGACTACCGGTGAGGCAGTTGTGCAGTGCAACAGGTGTGCAGTTGAGACACAGCTGTCACTGGGAACAAGTCCAGTTTGGCTGGGCCCCTCCTTTCATCGTTCATAATTCCAGTTCTGGAATCAGGGTGAAATCGTGGGTTTCGTCCTGGCTGGGACTTGACTCAGGCTCGGTCGCAGCAGGGTAGCTCGGGTCTTGGAGCAAAGGCTGCTTGGTGAATTTTAGCAAAGTCATTCTGGCAGACAGTGAACAGTTGTCTCGCTGGAGCTCACTTGTCTGGTTCAGTAGAATGCTGTGGGCGTTGCAGATTTATCACAGTTCCTTTCAATTTCTTGATGGGCTGTGAGGAGGCACTCTGTGTTGTGAGTTACCTTTTGGCTGTGGGATTTCAGTTCGTTTTGTTGCTGGACAGGCCGGTGTTTGACTGCGTACTGACAGCAGCGGCGTGGGAGTCCATTTAGCTCTGCTTGCGTGGCAGTCGACCATATGCTGCCTGATGTCGGACCCGGCGGTGAGACGGTCGACAGTAGCTGTCCTCTGGTTGGCCGGAGGCCCGGGAAGACGACCACAACAGCATCCTGTAACAGAGACAGGGGAGAGAGGGATGCTGCCTGATGTCGGATCCGGCGGTGAGACGGTTGACTGGAGCCGTCCTCTGGTTGGCTGGAGGCACAGGAAGACGAACACAGCAGCATCCTGTAACAGAGACAGGGGAGAGAGAGAGAAAGGGAGGAAAGATTTCAGCGGCTGTCGGCTGGGACAGTCTGATGCCTTTGAGGATGCCGATTTGCCACTTGCTGCGATGTCCTGGTGCTGCAGTGTGCAGCCCCCATGGTGCGTGACTGGGCATACACTGGCATATCCCCCTTTTTGCACCGTGGCAGCACAAGCCGTGGCGAAGTGATGTCACGAGGTGCATGAAACTGAGGTGTAGGGCCGTTGAGCAGCATGTTCTTGGTGAGCTGCCTGGTGTTGTGTTCGACGGCAGGCTTGGGAGGTCGGAGGGGTAAAGAGGTGGTAGTCTCAGAGTTCATTTGGTTAGTCAAAGTCTTTAGTGAGCTGAAAGGTGCAGAGTAGCAAGTTCACCTCTCCATTTGGTTCTGAGGCTGTGCCTTCATGGCTGGCTGCGGGAGTTCTTGTGACCTCTGTGACCTGCCAGTTAGGTTCTCTTGACCTGTATGACTGGAGGGGGAGGGGTTCTTGAACTTGAGCTCAGGCATTCAGTTGTTTAAAGTCTATTAAAGGCTCAAAGCGATCTAACAGATCTTGGGCAATCAGAAGTGGGTACGTGATCGTTCGTGAACGGTACCCTGGGTGAATCAGGCTCATAGGACCAAATGGATGAATGGGAGCTACCTGTTTTGAGCCAGAAGTTGTTTTGGCTGTAGGGTTTTCATTCAGCTCACATGTTTGGGCTTTGAGAGTGCGTTCTTGACTCTTAGCTTTAGCAGTGAGTCTTTCGAAGAGTTGGGCTGACATTAGCGTGATGTTTGAGCTAGAGTCTGACAGGCCTTCAAGGCTCAAATGATTGTCTCTGGTGGTGGTTATGTAGAGTCTTTTGGGCCACCCCCTTTTGTTTAGGGTTCCCAGAAGTTTTGGCATCTGGGCTGGTGTTGTGATCGATGAGCGGTTAGGGCCGGTGTTTTGTGGGACACCGGACTGTCATGCTCAGGTTGTGCAGCTGTCAGTTGTAGCGGCTGCTTGGTTTTGTCGCTTTGTGATGCGACAGTGAGCTCTGTGGTCTGATGCTGACGAGCAGTGTTCTGGGTGTCTGGCTTGGGTCTTGCGCTGAGACATAGGATGTCTGACTTGTCTTCCTTGTGATGTCTCGTGCAGAAACGCTTTCAGAACCTTCAGGATTTCTGCCGTCTGTGACGTGGCTGCACTGTTGTTATCTGATGTGTGCTCAGACTTGTGCTTACCAGTGGCGTGTTGAGAGGGGTACCGCTCTGGGCTGGTTGGGCTTGAGTCTCTTGGTGCTGGGGGTGCGGCCCATTCTGGGTCGCCGGCTGGCTTCCAGAAATGTTTCAGAGCTCTTGCTCTGGGGAGTTAGATGAGCACCATGACTGTTGTGTTGCCCTCTGCTGGCCTGGAACGGTTTGGTCTGCTTGTCGATGCAGCTAAAATTTAGGTGAATTACATCAATCTAACAATAAAATTAAGGCCTTTACTTTGTAGAAAGGGGGAGCGTCTCCCAGGTCTACCTACATATAACTCTGTCCTGGGCTTCCTTCGTCAGGAACAGGTTTAGTCATACCGCGATTTGGATTTCTTTTTAACCAAAGCAGAATAGATATCGGTACAGATTACAAGCTGCTGAGGTCATACCTTTGTTACACAGACTTATGCTTTAATGCTGAAGCTCTTGATATCAGTTGGGACTCTACGGCTGTTTTTTTTTTCAAAGTAAAGATGTCAATTTCAACTATTTGTTTTATCTGCATTTAGATAAGCCAGCGATCAAAATGCGTGTTGCACGTTGCGTTTTAGTTGGGTCGCGATGATCGAGTGCACGCCTGTAGGTTAACAATAGTTAAAACTCGGGTGATTTTACTACACTCTGTCGTCAGGGTAACGTACTGTATGCCCTGTTCGGAGTTGGTGTTTTCTGTAACTCTTCACTGTCACGAACCCTAATGTTTAACGGTGCTGATTTAAACAACATCTAGAAACTGTCTGTTTCAAAAGAGTCGTGCATAGTCCGTCGGCCGTTGAGGCTTACATGCCTATCTCAGATTCCTTTAACTTAGTAAAATTCTAATTCTACAAACGCAGAGTCTTGCACGGTGTTCGTGCTGTGTGTCTTCTGGTTCTGCAGTTCAGAATAATTTTGGGGTTTGAGGAATTTTTACTGGGGGCCTTCACGCCTCGTTGAGTGGGCATGGTGTGGGGCCGAGAGAACTATGGTGACTGACGGGTTTTTGGAGGGAAAGTTTCTTGAAACTGGCGTCCTCCTCAGTTACAGGTTCGTTGTAAGTTCCACAGAAAACTCGTTCGGAGCCGGTGGTGATTGTACAAGCCCCCCGGGGTCTGTCTTGCTGGGTGTCGGTGTCGTGTTCACCGGTTGGAGACAGCAGGTGAAAAGTCACTGTCTTGTAGATTGTCAGAGATGTTGTGGAAGGCGGGCTTTTCCAACCCCCCTTTTTCAGCTCTTGTGCATTGGCTGAAATGTGCAGACTGGTCAGGGGAAGCTTGTGGTGTGTGTCCTCCCCTTTCCAGTCATGCTGCAGTCTATCAGAGTGTTGCAACTCTGTGGGTCAAGTTCGTGTTCGAGATCTTGTCTCTGCTGAACGAGCTTGTGGGTGGTCGCACAGGCCTCTTGCGCAGGCCGTGGCTTTTGAGTCTCTTTCAGTTCAGTCTCTGCTCTTTGCAAGAGACTTCACTTTGTCGGAGTTTCTCGTTGAATTCTTTTTAGTTCTTTTCTCTGACTATTCTTCTTCAGTCTGTGTAGAAAATTAGCCAGGGCAGTTTGAAGTCTTTCCACTTCCTTCGGTAGCTCGGGGTCGTTGTCATCCTCGGCGTTACAACCTTGTGCTCCAGGGCGATGCGGCTCCTTTCGCGGAGGCGTGCGTGTGCGTTGAGCTGGTGAGCGAGGTTGTGACGTGTCTGGCCCAGTCTTTGTCAGCTGCTCTTGGCTCGGGGCTCTGAGTCGCTGGTGGCTTTGGGCAGGGATGGAGATGTCATGAATTTCAGCCATGTCTCCAGGTTGTCCCAGCGGGTTGTGGGACTGTAGGACTGGAACATACTGGCTTCACTGTGGGCGAGAGGAACACAACACACACAGACAGACCAATGCCAGTTCGACTACGTTTAACGAGCTATAATACAGGCTAAGCCGTGTATGGGAATTTTGGTTAACTGATGCAGACAGTTAAACCGTTTGGTGGGACAATTTGGGTAGGTCATCATGGGTCTGAATGAAGGGTTTTGACAGGGCGCTAGCTTAGGGGTCACCTGTTGGTGCTAACGACTTGGTTGTCAAACTATTCTTCAGCTTTCCTTGGTGTGTCAGAGAGGTTCTGTCTCTAGGTGAACTGAAAGGAACAGAGCACAACAGAACAGAGCAATGGCAATCTAGCAAAGTTTGAAGTAACATGCAACCATCAGAGATGGGGAGGTCTGTACTAAAATGGCAGTAGTACACCAGCAGTGTTAGAAAGGGGAAGAAGAGAAGGCCTAAGCCTGTTTGGAGCCGGTTTGTGGCTCGGAGAGGAGGAAGCCAACCACTTCAAATTACCAGGGGAATCTCTAGATTCTGTGGCAAATAGTAAGTGGATGGGTTTTAATACCTTTTCTAGTTTGCCTGGGGTGAAATGAGGTCATTCTGGCCGGAGTCAGCATCGTGATTGGTCCTTCTGTCGCCCCACACATGACAGCAGTGTCCCGGGCCTTTCGGTGCATCTGTACCGAGGTGCGCCCTCTCAAGCAACTTGACCTTGAACACAACCGGCGGTGCCAGATTGGTGATATCGTGTTGCGGGCCGCACCAACAGAAGATACAGAAAAGTCCGAGACTCGCGCTCAGTCAGTGATGGTGACGCAGATCAGACGAACCCGCTCGCTGGACCCCAGGCAGAGATGACTGTCAAATCATCACAGCACGAGAGAGATTTCTACTTGCAAACACAAAACAGGATGAAGAACAAGTGTACTTCAATGTGAATTAAAGCTCCTTTAGCTAAATCAAATTGAGTGTCTTTTTTGTAGAAAAATCAAAGGCAACAGCTTTACTAAAATTATGGTATAAACAAAAAGGAAATTATGACAATGTTACTTATCAGAATAACCTAGCCTCCATTCAGGAAAGGGATAGAGTGCAGCAATGAAGAACACAGGAGGAAGCGAGCTGTAGTGGCGGGTTTTGGCCACTAAGGGTTTTGGGCCACTTCCTGCTAGTGTTTCACCGGGCTGACAGAGAGCTTGATTTAAATTGCATTCAAACTGATTTAAACACACTTCAAATTGAGCAAATGCATAGGGGTTAAGTAACCATTAGATTAGTAAGGATACAGTTGTACCGAGACCAGATCAAAATTATTAAAAATAATTTGAGGAGGAAATATAGAAATAAAGCCATAAACAATTCCCAATGGGAAATGAGAGAATTAATTCAAATTAACTTCGAAATTTGTCTGTTTCAAACCAAATTTGAATAAGTGTAGGAAATTAAAGGTTGGTGTCATATTTGATGATAATCACGATTACGGTGAGGGATCAGTGATAACCAGAATACAACCAACATAGAGAGCCATGCAGAACAGAGTGATGTTAGATGATGACTTAGAAAAAGTCACGGCCACAAGGGGGCGCTTTCCTCTAAGTGGTCATCAGAAGCTGCTAAGACTTAATTCTGAATTTTAAATTCAAACGTGGTTTGAACCAAATTCAAAACAAGTGCACACAGTCAAGGTAAAGAAAATCATGTTATTACAACGAGGCTGTAAATTGCACATGCATTGAAAGTTAGAGAAACTAGTTCAAAATTTCAGTAAGAAAATAGGAATTTTCTAACAGAGAATTTTGAGGAAAAGATGACCTAGTTGTTAGTGTCCACACGATGGCGCCACTGCGCTCACACGGGGTAAAGTCAGGACACCGGTGGAAATTTGATACTGCAAAGCACTCAAGGGCGCACCCTAGTGTCTGGCAGTAGTATTACAACCAGCCTGCTGCCCCTGTGATTTTCTCAGAGGGAGAATAATCACAAATATTACGGAATTTTAAATCTCGACGGATTTCTTTCCGGTACGATATTTTACAAGCACGTTTGGCAGGATTTTTCTCTTTTCGCTGCGTTGTGCAAAAGAAAACAGGAATTACTCGTCTGTTTCAAAACTCCAAATAACATTTATCAAAACTAGTATTAATGATTGGAATGTTTTCAGTTTTGGATTTTTTTTTTTGGTGCTATATTCGTTTAAAACACGTTCGCAGGTTTTCTTCGCTGCATTGTGCAAAGGAAAACAGGAATTACTCGTCTGTTTCAAAACTCCAAATAACATTTATCACAACTAGTATTAATGATAAGAATGTTTTCAGTTTTGGATTTTTTTTTTGGTGCTATATTTGTTTAAAACACGTTCGCAGGTTTTCTTCGCTGCATTGTGCAAAGGAAAACAGGAATTACTCGTCTGTTTTCTAAACTCCAAATAACATTTATCACAACTAGTATTAATGATAAGAATGTTTTCAGTTTTGGATTTTTTGGTGCTATATTTGTTTAAAACACGTTCGCAGGTTTTCTTCGCTGCATTGTGCAAAGGAAAACAGGAATTACTCGTCTGTTTTCTGCTCCAACAGGCATATATCAAATAGCACTTATGATAATATGCTTGGCGGTTTTATACATTGAGTAGCTAAGTCAATGTTTTTCTCAACCAGGAGCTTATCGTTACTCTAACGATTATAATATAAGGCCTTTTAAGAACAGTAAAAGAGCATCGTTTTACTGTATCTTGTCTTCGACACTATTCGGAGAATTTCGTCCGGACAGTGGAGTTAAAATTATTAAAAGTGTCGTTTATGCGCAGAGGTTTCTCTTCCATCTGTGCCAGAACAAATTTAATACTATGGAAACTGCAGTTTATTTTTAACAATTAACAGTGACTAAAAAGTTTGAACATTTAGCAGCTTGTTAAATGTGCTTGACTGAGGCGGCTTTCGTGCCCAGATCAGTCATATCGTGAGTTCGCAAAGCGTTCACTCCGATGCGCGTGTAATATTAAATATTACATAAACAATATTAAATAACAATATACACATTAGCTTGAAATTGATTGCTCATAAACAAGTTTGAAATGCCCCGCATTCATTCTCCACCATTGTAAAGACTCTGGGTCGGTTCTGATCAGGGGGGAATTTGCATATCATAATTAATAATTGATAATTAATAAGTATTCATACAGATTTGGATCAGACCGGTCTTACATATTAATTTATTAATTTTACCCATATGCATACATGTGCATCCCCGCAATCAACCACAAATTAATTGTTATTGATTGCAAGGACCACGTTTTACAAGATAGGCAAAATCAATTAGCTCAATAAGTTATATAGCTTGTGAAAACAAATTCTGTGGCCACTAGAATCTGCCTTCCCTGCTCTATAACCAAACACCCTCTTAGGTATTTATAGTTCTGTAAAGCGTGTAGCTTTAAATTGACATTTCATTGACCCGTATTATGAGCAAGACAATCAGTCAAGGTAAGCATATTTTGTATTTAATAAAGTTACTACTTAAGCATTTACTACGTTACAATGATACACGTATTTACAAACATTAAAACACAAACTAAGACGACGCAGAGCGTTTAGACAATGGATACGCGCAAGTTAAGTGAGTTGGAGAGAGAGAGAGAGTGAGAGTTACGTTCATCAAAACAGTCAGTTAACCTTTCTGAACACCACGAAAACACTTTCTTAACGCTTCTTCGAAGCTCTAAAAGAAGGTATACTTGCAGGGCACATTTGGTCTGTGTGAGTCGCGGGCTCGTTGCTCGGCCCGTTCGGGCCACGTGTCGCCTGTCCTGCGCGCGTGCGTCACGTGAAGCGCAGCCGCGGCGTGTTTGCGCGGCCCATCCCGGCTCGTTCATGGCTGCTTTGTTCCGTGGGGAGTCACGTGGCGTTCGTCGGCATTTAGCGCGAGTGTTTGAAAGGCTGAAAGTCTTTGAGGTGACGTT
This sequence comes from Pimephales promelas, assembly GCF_988280905.1. Classification (NCBI taxonomy): domain Eukaryota; kingdom Metazoa; phylum Chordata; class Actinopteri; order Cypriniformes; family Leuciscidae; genus Pimephales; species Pimephales promelas. The sequence goes on along the minus strand of NC_142776.1, from coordinate 14,986,805 downwards.
ACCCGAGGAAATAGTTCGGCAAAGTCCACTTCCTTTCCTGTGAGACGAACTTTGTAGTCCATTTGAAGAAACGACGAGACTTTTAGACGAACAAAAGAAAAGATCCATGGTCGGATCAGATCTCCGTGAGGAGATCTAAAGCATTACATGTTTCTCTGAGGGGAGTCAGACGAAGAAGGGCTGAGGCGGAGCCTGTGCACTCCTTTTATCCCCTTGGCGGAATCCATCCCTTTCCTGTTGGCTTGAGCCAATCGGGGAGATGGTCGTAGCCCGCGAGAACTTAGTTTATTGTCCTTTGTTCCTCAGCGCGCGCTTCTCGTGGAAGGGGGTGTGTTCGATGAGGGTTCTATAATAACAATTTGATCTTCATTGGCAGTAAAACGAATTAAAAATACACTTTACTTTACATCTCTATGCATATTCGAGTGTTTCATTCAATAAGCATTCTAGAGATATCAAGGAACATTATGTTATATCAAAGGAATATACACTTATGTTTACAATGCAATTAGACGGTATTTCTAAGTTCTATTTACGCTGTGACCAAACAAAGTTATTTCACTGTGACATGGGGAAGACACATATACATAAAAACCATTGAATACCTTTGTTAAATGTCTTTAAAACCAAAAGAGATGTATTTCTCTTTCTTCAGAGACATTAGTTTGTCCACATTCCATTGGTCCCATAAAAGTCTTGTAACTCGATGCCACTGAGGTATGTGGATGAATGTGTATGTGTGTGTGTGTGTGGGGGGGGGGGGGGGGCTTGATTCGCCTGGCCAAAATCCTTACATACCATTGATCAGCTCTACCAAACTTTGATGTCTTTTTTTTCCAGCAATAAACAAACACTGTTAAGTTGTCTTGATTGATACTGTGAAGCAGCTGTGATACAATCTGTTTTGTGAAAAGCGCTATATAAATATATTTGACTTGACTTGACTTAATATATAAAGTATTTATATATAATCCTATAGAATAAGTTATGAGCTCGGACATGACCACAAAATAATTTTTTTATTCCAACATAGTGAAGTAAAACAATAACGACATTTACAGGTGATCGAGCAAGAATAAAAGGTTGCGGCACGCAATCAGGTTTTTCTCTAGGGCATAGTTCGCCATACTTTCAACAATACCATCCACATCTGTTTTTAAATTTTTTGACAACAGTGACACACAGAGTTTTGTTACAAACGTACACATACAGAGTAGTTTTTCGACTTCAAATTCCTCACAAGATTCATGAATCACATCCAAAACTTTTCTGAGGATTACTCCGTCCGGTTCTTTGCCGTTCATAAACATGGCCGTAACATCTGTCCAAGATCCAACCAACCCTCTTATGACTTCCATTTCTTTTTTGAGATTTTTCACACGTTTGGTATCCCTCGCGCAATCGTTGTTGTCATCAAACGCAGCCTCGATGACCCTGTGCATCAAGCTAACCATCGGACCTCTAAAATGATCTTTAAACATAGAGTCTTGTATATCTCTTAAATGACAGTCTTTCCCCATGGCGCACTCACACGCTGGATGACGCAGTGACCCCGCTACGACAGAACTCGACGTGGAGTCGTTCTCCATCAGGTTTTGCGTCGCCATTTCAAAGAAGTTGTTTGATTTTTCGGTCCCCTATTTGATGAAGAAAGATTCTCTATTCTCCTGGAAGTCTCTACAGCACAATCGTCCAGGCCTTGTGAGTCGAAAAAGCGTAGTTTGCGTCGGACAAAACAGGAAGGTTGAAGCGGCCTTTGACAGTCTGTGTAACAACCAGACAATGTTCCTTCGACTTTTGTTCGATGAGATGATGCAGTAGCACACCAGTCCGCGACTATTAGAGCTAGCGCCAGGGGTTGTGTGTGATTACTGAGAATGGGTTCTGTGTAAATTTATCAGCCCTGCGATTATGGTCCGCCCTAACCCCCGCTGGAGGGGGTGTCGTGGTCATGACGTCGTAAAAGGCTATAAAGGATTAAAGCCTCATTGAATCAGAAGTAAAGTCAAGGAGAAGTTATGCATATGCCGCCAGAGAGAATTCTATTAATTACACTTAAATATATATTTTAAAACATATGGATGCGTGAATGTTTGCAATAAGCTCTGTAACAAGCGTTTAGAAAGTGGATAGGGTGTAAGTTAATTTTTAGGGCTTTAAGTTAAATTTTACCCACTATTAAGACGTTCAGTTCTAAACCTTTAGCACATTCAAATTTGTCGAGTTGAAATTAAAACGTGATATCAATATCACGTAAAACACGTCATTACCGCTTGATAACAGTTCAAGCACCCGCACTTGGTGAGATTATTCAGAAAAAGCGACAAAAGTAATTTTCTGATAATGTACTGTGTTCTTGTATGCCAAGATTTTGAGGGTCACTTATTGAAAGATGTCTTCATTCTTTGTTTCGCTGTATTTTTAAAAACATAGATAGATTTACATTGATGTTGTACACGACCTACATAGATGTTTTACACGAAAAAATATTTCAGAGATCGGTATTTTATATCTGCATAAAGGGTTAAATTATACAATGAAGTGCTATTTAAAAACTAGGATGGTATATGTCTCAAGTGAAGACGATGGTTTAAACCACCATTTATTAAATCAAGCCATGTGACTACTGTCGTATATGAAAAAGAGAAGACCTAGAGTTCACTAACATTACAGCTAACTGTAGGAAACAGATATCCATGGGGTGAAAGTGTAAAGAAGACACAGTACAAAATATGATAAGTGTTACGGTAGTGTTGTTAAAAATGAAACCGTGGTAAACAATTTAAGAACACTAGCGCCGTTAAACATGCGGTTCAATAACAATGTTCAATATAAACAAGAATCCGGCTCTAATGCTACTGAGCCTGTTTCACATATAATTTATCTAACAATTGATATTTACAATATGTTAAAAGATTTTGATGAAGAGGCCACAAACTGCTTACTTTTCATAACGATTATTAAGACATAAAACACAATGCCTGTTTTCTGGATCAGGCCTAAAAGACTGATGCCTACACATTAAAATACCACTTTTCAACTAAATTCATTAGCTTAACCGTTGTTTAGCCACATAGACAAAATACCTGCGTATCTATGACTGTGCTAGACGAGTTTTATAGGTAACAAAAAAAAACAGCAATACTCATCTTTCATGTCGATGTCTCGTAGACATAGCTGAAAGATGTTCTAAAAGAAATATCTTGTGTAGAAATATCTGTTCATGTTTTTCATAAATTCCTATATGTTTGACCACGGTCGGAGAGACTATAGTTTTTGCATACTGTACAAAAACAAAAAGAAGCATGATGTAAACAGCGTAATCGACTAGTATATAAAATGTCAATTACAAATATTTAAAACTGATCAATTTTCTGTATGTTGTATTTACTTTTTAGCAAGTTGATCTCTAGATTTTACTCCGTGAAATGTTATCTGCAGGTTTTACCGAACTTTGTTTAACAGCCTCGAGCTTTAATAGTCAGATGTGATTCTGTTGTAATAGTCTAAGTGTAAAACAGCATGCGCTTACTTTTCGCGTTAATACTTTAAAGGGCACCTATTATGGAAAATTCACTTTTACATGGTGTTTGAACGTAAATGTGTGTTGGCAGTGTGTGAGCAAAACCACCCTAGAATGATAAAAATCCACCCAGTGTTTTTTTTTTTTACAATCTCAATAAATCATATGCGCTGTCCCAGAACGAGCTGTTCTGAGATCCAGCTCTTTGTGACGTAGAATTGAGCAAGGGGTTTGATTGACAGTGTGGTTGTGGCATAGACCTCAGCCCTCTGTGATCTGTACACATCCTCCATTGTTTCAACGACAGCCGGTAATGTCTCTTGGAAACGTTCTGTCGCAGGTTAATCCTGTTGTTGTGGCTTAAAAGTTAATCCTCAACTGTGGATCGTCATCTACTGTTTGCGATCCACCGTCACCTCCAGTAACAGTAAGTGTATTTTATGATTTTTGAGCAAATAGTCTTTTCAGTCAATGTCAGCCAATTCAACAACAAATGCGTCTAAAGTTGTTGTCGTCGTAGGATGTCTGTGTAGGCTATATAATTTAAACCTTGTTTGTATAGTGTGTAACCACACGTTTATAAATATATATATATATTTAAAGATATTGTATTAAAAACTGCATATATGTTCTTGTTTTGTAACATTAGCCATCTTCTCACATTTGCCACAGAAGCACCTGTATGACAAGTAAACATGAAGCCACAGGTCCCTCGCATAAATGTAATTTCTTGTACGTAGCAAACTTTATCACAGAATGTGTATGTAGTTTCAAAATATTGCGCCAGCTTCAGTGTTTGGGTGTGTGTGTGTGTGTGTGTGTGTGTGTTGCACATCCGGACACAATTACAACTCTATAATAAGTACATAAATGTATCAAATAACCATACCGAGACGTACTGGTCCATTCACATTTGTGTTTAGTCTGCCAGAGTCTCTTCGTACTATTTATATATTCCGATTCAAACGTACGCTGAATGACATTCAAAACAGCGGTTTCTCTCACTCTCTCAGTGCCGACTGCCATAGGTATCAAGTTACACCCTCATCCAAAGGCAGGGCGGGGATATGCAGCTCATTTGCATTTAAGGTGGTATAGTCCCCGAAACAGCTCATTTTTAAGCAGGCCCCAAAATGACATTTTTAAATGGTTATAATAAATTAACTATGGGGTATTTTGAGCTGAAACTTCACAAATACATTCAGGGGACACCCAAGACCAATATTACATCTTGTAAAAAGAGGCATAATAGGTGCCCTTTAAGTAATACTTGCTTATATTAATAGCGTGTCAATGCTATGTGTGATAATATGTGTGATTCCACGTCGTAGATAGAGAGAAAGTTGCACTAAACAAAGTATCAATTTAGTTCTCAAACAGAAATAGTATCACTTAAATATTTAATGGTCATTTATTCCTATAAACACTGAATATTGACTGCTCTAAAAGAAAATTCTTCACCTAAAACACATACGGTCCAACATACAAAATGTGAAACCATATCATCTACTAGCTATCTGAATAGTAATAAAACCATCATTTGTTAACTTTTGTGTATGAATTATTATACACAGTGCTTTTCTTAGTGATTTGGTCTGTTGAATCTTACATGGTTGTTTTGGACACGTGTGATTCCTGTATAAAGAATATGTTTTAAAGTTAGTCCACAGGATTTACAAAAGTGTGGTACTTTGCATCGCTATGGTGTGACAAAATACATTCAAAGATTTAAGCCCAACTAATTACACACATACTAAGCAGGAGAATATCTAATTGTAGTTTGTGAACATTCCATTATCTGATTATTTTCGGGTCAGAGAACAATTTTTGAACAAAGTTTGATATTTCGACTTCCATGATATTTCCTTTTAGTAAAGCTATGCCTGGATCAGCGGGTGAGACTGAACAAATATTACACCAATATTCCCAGCTAGAATTTTTTTGTTCTAAAAATGTTCTGAGAACATTACCATGCAGTGTTCTAATAATGTTTTCAGCGGGTAGTTTTCTTTTGGTTCCTAAAATGTTCTCTTAAAAGTTCTAATAACATTCTCTAAAAACATTCTAAATATGTTAAATGCTAACATTGTTAGAACATTATTCCCTGACGTTCTTATAACATTTTCAGCGGGTAGTTTTCTTTTTGTTCCCAGAATGTTCTCTTAAAAGTTCTAATAACATTGTCTAAAAACATTTTAAATATGTTTATTGCTAACATTGTTAGAACATTATTCCCTAATGTTTTTATAACATTTTCAGCGGGTAGTTTTCTTTTTGTTCCCAGAATGTTCTCTTAAAAGTTCTAATAACATTCTCTAAAAACATTCTAAATATGTTAAATGCTAACATTGTTAGAACATTATTCCCTGACGTTCTTATATCATTTTTAGCGGGTAGTTTTCTTTTTGTTCCCAGAATGTTCTCTTAAAAGATGGCATAACATTCTCTAAGAACACTCTGAAAATGTTTTGTGATGACCTTCTATAAAGGTTTAATCATAACATTTTTAAAACATTATCCCCTAACTTTCTTATAAAGTTTTTAGCGGAAGTTTATTTTTGTTCCCAAAATGTTCTCTTAAAACCCCTCAAAAATGATTAGCTATAACATTGTTAAAGCATAAAATTGTATTAATCTCAAAACTAAAACATAAAAATCTAACAGGTTTATAAATGGCATCCACATAAATTATTAGAAGTTCTGCGTACAGTAAATGCCCAACATTACATGAAGAACTCAGTAAAGTCACTCATGCGTCTTGACTCCGGTGTTTGCTCAGAGCACTCATCATCAGTCTTTGCTTGTTTTGGTTCTTGCAGAAAAATAATCCAGGAATCTGTATTAATAGTGTTCTACTATTCTCTCTTCTAGTTGTCCAGTTAGCAGCTTCTTCCCCCAGTTAGCAGCATTGAGCTCTGTTCTCTGTGTGCACGGTAGAGTTTTTCCTCATAGCCTAAAAAAGAAGATCATGCAAAAGTGTAAACATAAAGAATACACATACATTAAGATCACAAGCAATATTGACATTGCAAACTTTCAAAATTAGCCAGCCTAATTAGCAATCAGAAATTATGTAAAGACTAATTTATTGAAAGTATAAATATGATAAATTATGAGTATCTTTTTTGTTTCTGTAATTTAAAACATACTTAATCCATCCAATATCTTAATCCAATAAAGTTTTAAAAATGGATATTTTTCTTACACAAATGCTTCGCTTTAAAAGGGCTTTATAACCCCGCCAGAGTCATGTGGTGGATTACTTTTATCATGGATGGATGCGCCTTGATAGACGGCCATTCACTGCCATTCTAAAAGTCAAAAGAGTCAGGACATTTTTTTAAATATAACTCAGATAGTATTCATCTGAAAGAAGAATGTTATATACACCTAGGAAGCCTTAAGAAACGCTCTTTCCAATTCATTAACGTTAACCTCTATATGAATTACTGAAATATTATTAACTTTTACTTTCAAAAGACATTAAGATCACTTTTAAGTAAAAATACAGTATTCGTATGCATAGAACACAATACCGGTATCATAGTAGGCTACCTTGGTTGTAAATGGAGACTTTATTGTGTCATCGGTAAGTTAATCGTCTTGAAACAGTCCGTTTGGAGTCTGCATTAAAACAAATCTAGCTGTTATTCAAAAGTATCATACACTCAGATTTATTGCGACTGTCATACAATTCTAAGAAAGTAGAAATTTAGGTCTAATACTGAAAGACATCAAGGATAAGAGAAAGCTATGTAAACTGAAAAAATACACACAAAAACTTACAGTTGTGAAAGAGTTCCGTTGACCAGGAGTTCTGTTGTTTTGGGCCAATGTGTCGCCAATTTAGACAACGGACATTCTGCGCCGATTTCTTCAACAGAAACGTTGCTTTATTTGCGCTGTTTGTCGAGTTCAAATGTTCTTACGTCATGGGAACATTGCGCTGTGATTGGTGGTTTTAAACGTCGATCTACAGCGACCTCCAGTCAGCTTCTCATCTCTTGTAAACGCATTTGTCGCAACAGTTCAGTTCAGAGTAGCCTAATATATCCTCAAAGCACTTTACGTATGCTGTTTTGACAATGTTCTTCTTTTATTATGGAAAATTATGCCATTATTCTATAGGTTAAAATAATTCTACAGTAATTCTAATTTCTCTATCTGTTACCTAAACAGCTTCCTTAAAATATCCTTACAATTTTATGAGCTTTTATTAGATTTTGTCATCTTAGGTAAATGTCCACAAAACATTTGATGAATGTTGCTTTGATAATGTTCCTCCTTTGTTATTGTGCCAATGATTTATAAAAGATAACAACATTTCGACAAAAAATCCTCAAAATGTATCATGCAAAATGTTTGTTAAAAAGTCAATTTAAAGGAATGTTTTATTAAAAACATTTTATCATCTCAGGACTAAATAATATCCTCAAAACATTTTGCGAACGTTAATTTGATTATGTTCTTCCTCTGTTATTATGGTAGGCCTACATTCAATATTTTATAAAAGATCATTCTATAAACTTTTACCTTATCAACATCCTCAAAATGTTACATTTAAAACATTCTAGTTTTGTTAACACTTCACATTACAAGAATGTTTTATAAAAACATTCCATCATCTCAGGCCTCAATGATATCCTCATAACATTTTTCGAAAGTTGATTTGGTAATATTTCTCCTCTGTTATTATGGAACATTGTTTCAGTGTTTTATTGAGAACGTTGTAATATTGGTTATCTCAACAACATTCCCAAAACATCCTTAACATGTTACAGTGTTAATGTTTAAACACGTCACATTACAAACATTTTATCAAAAAACATTCCATCATCTCAGGCCTCAATGATATCCTCATAACATTTTGCGAACGTTGATTTGATAATGTTCCTCCTTTGTTTTTATGGGACATTGTACCAATGTTTTATTAAGAACATTGTAATATCTGTCATCTCAACAACATTCCGAAAACATCCTCAACATGTTACAGTGAAAATGTTCTAGTTTTGTTAACACCTCACATTACAAGAACATTTTATAAAAAACATTCCATCATACCAGGACTAAATAATATCCTCAAAACATTTTTTACGAACGTTGATTTGATAATGTTATTCCTATGTTTTTATGGGACATTGTTTCAATGTTTTATAAAAGATCATTCTACAAACCTTTACCTCATCAACATCCTCAAAATGTTAAATTTAAAACGTTCTAGTTTTGTTAAGCACGTCACATTACAAGAACATTTTATAAAAAAACATTCCATCATCTCAGGCCTCAATGATATCCTCATAACATTTTGCGAAAGTTGATTTGATAATGTTATTCCCATGTTTTTATGGGACATTGTACCAATGTTTTATTGAGAACATTGTAATATCTGTTATCTTAATAACATTCCGAAAACATCCTCAACATGTTACAGTGAAAATGTTCTAGTTTTGTTAACACGTCACATTACAAGAACATTTTATAAAAAACATTCCATCATCTCAGGACTAAATAATATCCTCAAAACATTTTGCGAACATTAATTTGATTATGTTCCTCCTCTGTTATTATGGTACATTGTTTCAATGTTTTATAAAAGATCATTCTACAAACCTTTACCTCATCAACATCCTCAAAATGTTAAATTTAAAACGTTCTAGTTTTGTTAAACACGTCACATTACAAGAAAGTTTTATAAAAAAACATTCCATCAACTCAGGCCTCAATGATATCCTCATAACATTTGCAAACGTTGATTTGATAATGTTATTCCTATGTTTTTATGGGACATTGTACCAATGCTTTATTGAGAACATTGTAATATCTGTCATCTCAACAACATTCCCAAAACATCCTCAACATGTTACAGTAAAAATGTTCTAGTTTTGTTAACACGTCACATTACAAGAACATTTTATAAAAAACATTCCGTCATCTCAGGACTAAATAATATCCTCAAAACATTTTGCGAACGTTAACGTGATAATGTTCCTCCTCTGTTATTATGGAACATTGTTTCAATGTTTTATAAGAGATCATTCTACAAACCTTTACCTCATCAACATCCTCAAAATGTTAAATTTAAAACGTTCTAGTTTTGTTAAACACGTTGCATTACAAGAATGTTTTATAAAAAACATTCAGTCATCTCTGGCCTCAATGACATCCTCATAACATTTTGCGAGCGTTGATTTGATAATGTTCCTCCTTTGTTTTTATGGGACATTGTACCAATGCTTTATTGAGAACATTGTAATATCTGTTATCTCAACAACATTCCCAAAACATCCTCAACATGTTACAGTGACAATGTTCTAGTTTTGTTAACAAGTCACATTACAAGAACGTTTTATAAAAACATTCCATCATCTCAGGCCTAAATAATATCCTCAAAACATTTTGCGAATGTTGATTTGATAATGTTCCTCCTCTGTTATTATGAGACATTGTGCTAATGTTTTATTGAGAACATTGTATAATCTGTTATCTCAACAACATTCCCAAAACATCCTCAAAATGTTACAGTGAAAATGTTATATCTTAGTTTACATTTAACCTTATAGGAACATTATTTGAAATGAGAAAACATCCTTAAAACATTCTTTAAACATTACATTCAAATGTTTTATTTAAAACATTAACCAAACCTCTAGGGAATGTTAGCCAAAGTTCTGAGAACGTTCCCTGTTAGCTTAGCTTTCTCAATCATTGCATGGTTGCACTATGCCTGAAACTTAGTAATCAACATGCATTTCTGTAGGTCTGTCAAAATAAATAATCTGTTATCATGGTTTAGTTAAATTTTAAAAACACTACTTTTCTTAAAATCATTGAGTCAGACGTATTTCGTAGCATGATTATCTTGTTTCATTGTGTATTAAGTCCATATTTATCAGGCTGATATTTGTAGAAATTAGAAAAGTCAATTTATAAAACAAAATGAACCAGTTTATGGCCTTGCGGCAGAACACAGCAAATATGAAGAAGCACTTTTAAATTTTTTGTTCAAACATTAAAGTAAGATTATCCTTTAAAAAGTGCCCAGACAACAAATTAGATCGTGCCGACGTTGGGGCGCGCGTGGCTGCCCGACATAAAGTGCCTCGGTAAGATGTCTTATGGAGATCGGTAGCTAATCGGCAAGACATTGGGAAGACGGTGGTTTTAGAACGATCGCCGACCGCGAGCCAACGTATACCCGACATGATCGCCGACCGTGAGCCAACGTATACCCGATATAATTATTATGACCTATTCAGCGCGATCCCACTAGAGCAGGGAAAACATTCAGACGCCTGCCTCGCTCCCTTTGACTTAATACTGGAACAGCTGATTTTCGTCTGCATTGCTGGAAAGGGCACAGCATGCTTGAAAATCAGCTGTTCCGGTGTTAAGTCAAAGGTAACGAGGCTTCTGAATGTTTTTCGCCGCTCTAGTAGGATCCCACCGTTATGTCTAATTATTGATTTGTTTAGGCTAACTGCTGTCAGATTGTTCCAAGGACACAGGTTGCCTATTGTCTATCAACAATCAATAACAATATGATTTGTTAATCGTAACATTTCTTCCCTAACAATTTTGACAATTGCAATTAAATTGAAATGAAATTGAAGTGAAAGTTAAATTGAAAGTTAGTGATTGTTTGTGTACGGGTGTAGCCTATTTCAAACACAGTCTGACTACCTGGGAAATGTCAGTCTAACATAAAAAATGAATGGATCAGTGATATTAAAATTAAGTTTGATGGTCATGCAAATTAAGCTAGGAGTTTTCCAGGATAAATAATAAAAATGAGAGCACCGGAAGATGACCTTGAACATTTATTTTTTACTTTTGTTTTTGCAAAAGCAGTATCATTTATTTTAACACTCATCAAATCACACATAGAAAAGTACAACAACAACAAAAAGAAATTCCCTCCAAAATAGGTAAACAGGAAAAATCAGTCCAATCAATTATTTCACTTTAAGATGCTCGCCCTCTTGCTTCCTGTCCCTCCTCAGCCGCAGCCAGTTTCTCGCAGTCATCTCTACATCTGCCTCAGTGGAATTTTGTTGGGTAGGATTTCTTAACACAGCACCTAAACGAAACAAAATAAAAAATAAATAAAGCAAATTTATACTTTTACTAATTTAGTCTGATGTTCTGAGTAAGAAGTGCAGTAGCATACATTGCATATAAAATATCGTACCATTGTTAGTCCTCTGAAGGATCCCTGGAAAAGGCTGCAAAGCACACAGGCCGTCATTATTATCCGGCGGCGTCACTAGAAAATAGAGAAAAACCAAATTATTGGAGTGAACAGTAAGTCAAGTTTATCACAATTATATAAACTAATGTCAGTGAGCTGAGTAATTGCCACACATTTCTATCAGCAGCAACTCATCTTAACCCATGTCAAAATAACAGAGCTAACCCAGTGTCACTCCACATCAGTGGTTCTCAAACTTTTTCTGTCATTCCCCACTTTGCATAGAACTGTGCTGTGCTCTATATGTGTTTGTGTGTGTGTTTGCGAGTGTGTGTCAGTGTGTTCTTTGTCTGCGTCTTAAATAGCTTACAGTCAGGAAAGCCTTCAGTCTATGGAAGCACATGGGTAGCAATATTCAATTTGAATGAAAATTAATTTCATGATTTAATTTGAATAATTTCATCGCAAGCATCTTGACTGTGAGTGTAAACGCAATTAAGAAAAGTAACATTTGAATGATCATTAAATTTGCCACAGTTTTTGCTTGAACATGTTACACATATCTAATCATTTCTGTAATGCATTTTCATTTTAATTTTGACACTTATAAAGCATTTCAATATGCATATTAAAACTAGTGTATGAAATGGCAAATGTAAATTATGTAATTTCATTTTCATTTTGCAACAAACGTTGCTAGAATGTAAAATATAAATTTAAATACACAATGCAATGCCATTTTACATATTGCATTGTCATTTTGCATATTACATTTCAAATTGAATATTGCTACCCATGTGCTTCCATATCAGTCCTCCAGTCCTCCTTCTTGAATATTAACTGCGGCCTCTTGGAAAGACAGAAAACCTTGGCTAACTTATCACACTACCAATATAAACTCCAAAATCATATCTGGAACACCAAACTATGGTATGCGCTGTGGACCTGTGCAGTACACTGTGTCTACTTGAGTTTAGGGACCTGATGCAGTTTACTACAGAGGGGACACTTACCTTTACTATACGATGATGTGGGATGGGCTGGAGGAGATTTGTCGTGCGTTTTCTTCTTCTTTGCCTGTGTTGTTTGTGGTGCATTTACTGTAGGGTGTCTGATGAAGGGCACGATTTAGGGTGTCTGATGCAGGGGATGGTGGTGGTGATGGTGATCCAAGTTGCAATGGTCTGTAAATGAAACGTTTTTACAAAGATTAGTTATCATATTGCTCACATCGAACAGAGAGAAATATGACATGGGTGACATACTCTGTGTGATACAAAGAGGATGATCAAAAAGTCAAAAAACATATGAAGCTCACTGAAATTGGAAAACATTTTAAATATACAAAATAAATGAACAAAACAACCAAAAAACAATAAAAGCAATGTCCCGGTTAACAGAAAATGCACTTGAATAAATAGCCAAAATACAAATAAAATGGTTGTAAACAAAACCCGACCATACCCTAAATTATTTGTTATTAAAACATTAACACACAAACCACTGTTAATTTAACATAAAGCAAGCAGCTACTGCGTGCATTGTCTGGCATGACTGAATGGGCTCCCTTAATAATTCCAAAAAAGCTGACAGTTCATCATGATCTCACACATCTCTGTTATTACCAATGAAGCTGACTGCACAATGAATCTCATATAATATCTAGGCTACACTTTGTTTGTTATAATTAGAGGATTTGCCAGCATACAGAATTCAGCACTGAATAAAAAAAGTCTGTTTTGAGCAGTGAGGGAAGTATATCTTAAATGCTTCTGATTGGCGTTCAAGAAATCAACATGTGATTGGCTACATCGCTCAATAATGCAAACATGTTATACGTAAATAGAAACTCTAGCCTGTAAATCGTTACTACTTTGTTTTAGTTGTTCTTGCAGATGACTAAAAATCTATTAGTTTTTATATGTTTTATAAATAAATATTTCTAGTTTGCGGGAGTACCGCAAATCGGTTTATTCTCCCGCAACCCGCACACACAGAGTGAGTGCATTACCGCTTGCACTCGGCCATCGAATCTAGTGCAGCGCCGCACTCTATTGCGTTGGGAGTGCACGTCTCTAGATCTAAGGCCCGACCCGAGGATAGTGTCAGCCCAGGTCGGGTCAAGTCCTTGCTCGGGCAGAGAATCTAAGCTCTAGTTCACGCTAAGGACCCGAGAGTTTGTCATCCAGTCTCTTTGGTATAGAGAGACAGAGAGAGACGACGAGGAAAATAAACAAGCATGCAAATGTAAATTATCGTGTCCAGAAAAATTTGAGTTTGCCATGCCTCTATCATATTTGCTGAGTGACAAAAAATACCTTTTATTGACAGTGATAGACAGTTGACAAATATCTATACCAACATAAACATAAAATTTGCAACGTTACAGCACTCAGCATTAACCTGATGTTGACAATGGAGTTCTCCTGTAGCCTTATTTAGGTCAAAGATAAATATTTCCACTACATTACTGCCCTGGCCTACCTGTAAACCATTCCTTTGCTACTAGTCCACTCGCTCCACTATAAGGTATAGGCTTTCCTGATGCAAAATTAATAGTACAGACAGTAAAGGCAGAGACAGGTAAAGGTCACATTTTTTAGGATCTTAGGATGCCAATAATCAAGACAAGCAAACAGGGGAAAGTTATTACATACGTGTGTATCAATATGTGAAGACCCTAGAGATGTCCCCTACTCGTCTCAATCCAGATGGATGTGGTGCTGGTCCACTGGGAAGACCATACTGTAGTTCCAGCCGTCGTGTGTGCTGACGCGGCAAGTACACTGCAGCCGTAATGCCGGACAGAAGGGGAGTCACACCAACATATGGAAAGAAGTGTAAATGGATGGAGAAGCATAGTTTACTATAAAGCTACGTCTTAGTTTGTGCTAATCTTGGCGAAAGCCGAGTACAAATCTGCATGAAGTTTTAACATCTACTCTCGTGTAATGGAAATCATGTGCAAAATAACTTTTAACTAGATTAGTTAAAGATAGTGTTTCAGTTGTCTTTGAGGTCAATTAAAACACATACTTACTGTACAAAGGCAAAGACGCTGTGCAAAATGGGCCTGGGCTCTGAAAAGAGCCTTTGGGGTGTATGTAGCTCCTGTTGAGAAAAAGACGAAACATGAAAAGGAGTCAAATATATTGCAAATGCCTTTGTGAATTAATGTGCACTCAATTTATCTTTATTGACTAAAACAGTTTGTTAAGAAAATGGCAATTCAGAACTGTAGGATGACTTCTAGATCAATCACTCACTGAAAAAAACAGAAAAGACCATTCTATTTTGTTTAACAAAGGTTAAGGCTCTATTTTTATGAATAGCTGTGTGTCTTCACTTACTATCACTTTACTATAACACTTCTTTGTATGACTGTCTAGTGGCATGCGCGCTTGTACTAAACTAGGTCTTTGATTGACAGGTCTACTTTTCACGGTAAACGCACAACAAAAGAGCTGCTTTAATTTTAAGCATATGTCACTTAAACAAAATAATTAAAAATCCCTTGAGTGTAAGGGGTTAATATTATAAATGGACAGATGTATGATTGTTTGGAAAAAAGTCAGTCCATAGTTTTATGACCGTTAGTTTAGCCTGGTTGTTTTAGGTTATCCTCAGACTGACGAAAAACGAGTTCCCCTCATGTCTAAAAATACATAGGCTACTGTCAAAAATAACTAATTGAAAATATTTAATGCGAGAACATAAAACAGTCGGTTAATAATTACTAAAGTCAACAGTTAGAAAATAACTGTTGATCCTCCGCCGCCAATCTCTGTCATCCGTATCGTAAACATTTCTCAGAAAACTCGACGTTTTCTAACAAAATTATATTTTTCAATGAAAAAATAAGTACATAAAACAAAATAAACACTTACTGGCCTGAAAACGGTGTGTTTGAAAAGGATAAACATACTCACAGAGTCCGTTGCTGTAGACTTAGCTGTAGGCTGTAGTGTGTAGACGATGCTGAGATCACTCACGCGCAAAGCGCACCGTCATAAAAACGTGTGCACGCGCGTGAAGGTCTTGATGTGGACCAACGGTTGCGCAGATATTATTTATTTAAAAAAATAGAAGCGGGATCGGCAAAATGGTTCATCACGGTTCCTCCACCGATCTCCGGAGTTGTGCATGAAAGTGGCTATTCATCCCGCGGCCCGCCGATGGTTTACCCACCAAAGTTTTTTGTTGTGCAGGGGAAAATCCCCTCCCGATACTTTGCCGCTGGTGCCCTCCAATTGCCAACGTCGGCAAGACGTTCAGTGCTATCTGGGTGACATTGCAAAAACTAGTGTCATTAAACTTAATCTTTGGTTTTAAGGGTAATTAAATATTCTCTGGATCCCCATCGACCCCTGAAGTTATGACTTCTGAAGATCTCTCACGTGTAGATTGACTCGGTTGAAAAATGTAATTGTAAAATTTAAAGTTGTACACATCTGAAATTCAAGGTACATTATATTTTAAAAAGTATTCTTATAGCTAAAATCAATGTCTTTATTCATAAATATGATCTCGTTAGTGTAAAATTAGCTCTGACAATGATCTGACGGGTGAGTCCATGGAGGCCTCCATGTCGTCCCGCCATCTTGAAAAACTATAATAACGAAGAGGGGCAAAAAAAAGCACTAGTCACCGCAACGCATTTTCATTCAGAACCGGCTGACTGAAACCATCTGAAGCGACCAAGGAGGTCAGTGAGAGGCGCTTGAAAGGCCGCACTGCACGGTGCTTCATAATGCAATCCTCGTAGTTATGATAAAGCTTAAAAATTGAATCTAAACGTGACTGGCAAACTCAAAATGAGGGTAAATATCGGTTTCCCCAGGTGGATAGAGCTAATGAAGGAGAAAGACTTTGAAAGGGACGCTGAAGTCCTGCTCTCTTCTCGACAGGTAAGTCAATGTTGCGGTCTAAATTTGAAGGTTGTGTAATTCATTATATAGGCGGCGTAACGGTAGAATGTGTATAGTTAAACTCGAAAAAGTACTATTGGGTGACATGTCGTAGCTTCTCGGCACATAACGGTCACCGTAGTCGCAACACGCATTTCAAAAAGTGCGGCTCTAGAGAGCACTATGTGTTTGAATCGAAGAGGTCAAAGGGGCATGCTTTCTGCTATAGTATCATCAGCTCTCCCCAAAGTGTGTTCATGCGGCCAACAGACAGCCTGTCGCATCAACAAATGCTAACATTTGAAAATTCTACATATATTTTGAGTAGATAACCGATAGTGTATTCTCAGTGAAGGGTTTCACCTTCTGTGCTTCCACACTGAATAAGGATAGTTTGGGAGATACAAGAAAAGTCAAAATGATATATCGTACCTACATGCAATAGGTCATAGCTACCGTGGAAAAAGTAAGATCATGCTTTGAATTAAGACGAATAAATTTAAATATTCACTCAATACCAACTTTACTTCTGCTGTGTCATGGACCACAGAGGCACATTGCGTCTCTGAAAATGTGTGGTGATTTTCTAAATGATACAACTTAATCTACATAAGAGCAAATAAGAGCAGTCCAAGGATTTCTTTTAAAACAAAAACATTGTGACAAACTTTCATTTCATGCGACATGGACAAAAATACTCTTTGAAATATTTTGTATGAATAAGATCTAAGACACCAAAGCACAGATCTTGATTTATAACATTTTTTATTTTATTTTTGATCAAACGATATTTAGTAAAATAATACCTTAGATTAAATTTTATGCAAATCATTAATATCATACAGAAGTCTTGTAAGATACAATTTTAATAAAAC
This sequence comes from Pimephales promelas, assembly GCF_988280905.1. NCBI lineage: Eukaryota > Metazoa > Chordata > Actinopteri > Cypriniformes > Leuciscidae > Pimephales > Pimephales promelas. Next base: position 14,969,312 of record NC_142776.1, on the reverse strand, counting down.
TTTAAAGATTTGATTTAAACAATCATTTAATTTTAAAAGATGTAAACTTTTAAGAGTATGCTTTTAAATGAATTTACAATGAATAAAGTTCTGAAAAGCAGACTAGCATTGCACACGCTGTGACATAATTGTGGCCAAGAGGCTCATCTGTCCTGTAACTCCTCCGTCTCTGTCAGGGTGTGAAGGTTCATCTCGAATATGCTGTTACAGTACAAAATCATTATGGCTTTATGAATAAAAATTATACTTTAGGTCGCCGTTACAGTCAATCATTAGAGTAATCTTCTAAAAGATAAATAGAAGATACGAATGTATTCAAACTATAAAGATTTAATTTAAAAGATCATATTTAAACTTTAATGATTATTCTTTGAAATAAATTCTTAAATCTAGACTAATGTCATGTAGCCACCATATGTAGAAACATGTTTAGACTTTATGTTCTCTTAGCAAAACAGGTGTGACAATGATGTGATACACCCCTTGTAAGATTTTTGTGTAAGGTGACTCTCATAATGAACACACCCACACAGACCATGTCTGCCATGCGCTGGGTGTTCGAGTGAGAAAGAGGAAGAGAGAGAGAGAGAGAAATATTATTTTTATATAGTTTATTTTTATATTTAATGTATATACTTTTAAAGAACAGCATGTTTTTCAACGTTATAGTATGAAATATTATATTTGTAAATTAATTATTGCACATTTATAACCATTTCATTTATATACTTTTGAAGATCAGTGTTTTTCAACTATAGTTAGTGTTAAATATTATATTTGTAAATGACTAGATGTACATTTTATAACCATTTAATTTATATAGAACATAATGTTTTTCAACTTTAGTGTGACATATATAAAGCACAACAGAAGCTGACCACTGTGCTGTACAAATGGAGAAGTAAAAAACAAACCACACACAATGCACTAATAACAAACTATAAAACACTAGGTTAGGGTTTAGAGAAACCAACGTTATGAATGAAATGCAAGAGTAAAAAGATTAGACTGTAGCTTAGATTTAAATTCATGTACAGATGATGTAGACCTCACAGATAAAGGAAGAAGACTATTCCATATCCTAGGACTGGCCGCTGAAAACGCACGATCCTCGCAACTTGAATCTTGATCTTGGATATGGCAGTATAATGCTGTCTGAGGATCGCAACGATCTTGTTAATTTTTTCACATTTAAAAGATCTGACAGATAGGATGGTGCAAGACCAGTCAAAGCCTTAAAACTAACAACAAAATGTATATAACACACTGGCAACCAATTTAGAGATAATAAAATCGTAAAAAAAAGTAATGTGTGCTCTCGTTTAGAGTCTAAATAATCGTAGTCAGTATTCGGGGTTTGCTTTTCCAACAGAGGGGCCAAAAAACAATTGCTTCAGTCTTACTCTCATTCAAGTGCAGTGCAAATTCAAGGACATGCAGGACCGTACGTCAGATAAGCAGGCAAGCAAAGTTTCTAGGCCTTGCTTGTCATTATGTTTCAAAGGGAGATAGATTTGAGTGTCGTCTGCATTAAAATTAAAAGACAGCCCATGATTCCTAAAAATTGAGCCTATAGTGGTAGCATGTCAAGTCAAGTCACATTTATTTATATAGCGCTTTTCACAATACAGATTGTATCAAAGCAGCTTCACAGTGATAACATGAAAGTAGTACAACACAGATCAATAATATTGCTAAACACTAAATAATCCCAACTGAGCAAGCCCAAAGCAAGCCAAAAGCAAGGCTCTGGCAGAGGAACGAGGAGACCGGAGTATCGGGAAGAACAGGTTTTTAATATATATAAACAGGCAGGCAGACAGGAACACGGGCACCACACAGGTTCACAATAAACTTCCATAGACAACGACCGACAAAGACAGAGTAAAACTGAGGGAACTAAATACACAGAAGAATCAAACATAATGGGGTGAAAACAGGTGAAACAGATGAACAGGACGCTGAACGGGAGGCTGATGAGGGAGTGAGTTCAGGTGTGCAGACGAGAGGATCATGGGAAGTGTAGTGCTGAAGACAAGACAGACTGGTGCAGACGGAGGACTGTGACAGAACTCCCCCCTCCCGGGAGGCGTGACCTCAAGCCGCAGAACAGAGGAAGGAGGGGGGACGATCTGAGGGCTGAGCGGGTCGTGGCCAGGGCGGAGCAGGTTGAGGGCGTGGCCAGGGCGGAGCAGGCTGAGGGCGTGGCCAGGGCGGAGCAGGCTGAGGGCGTGGCCAGGGCGGAGCAGGCTGAGGGCGTGGCCAGGGCGGAGCAGACTGAGGGCGAGACCAGGGCGGAGCAGGCTGAGGGCGAGACCAGGGCGGAGCAGGCTGAGGGCGTGGCCAGGGCGGAGCAGGCTGAGGGTGAGACCAGGGCGGAGCAGATGGAGGGAGGACTCCTGGTGGAGCTGAAGGAGACGGGGCTGACAACACCAGGGGGCCGACTGACAGGGGCGGAGCAAGTGAGAGAGGAGACCAGGGTGAAGCTGAGCGACTGACAAGACAACGTGCTGACGAGGGACCAAGGGACCATGGTGATAACACAGGCTCAGGTGACCAAGGTGACGACAGGGGCACGGAGGGACACGGTGAGGGCAGAGGGAGTGAGGGCTGACGGATGACTGGAGGGAGTGAGGAGTCCAACTGAACCGGAGGGGTGACATAACGGGGCGGAGCCAGAGGAAGGAAGTCCATAGGTGAGGGGAGGATGACGAGGGAGTGAAGGGAATCCGGAGGACAGAGGGAGCCTGGCCGAGCTGGTGGACTGAGGGACCATGGAGGAGCTGAGGGAGGTACGAGCCACGGGGGAGCCAATGGGACCGGGGGCCGAGGAAGTGTCCATGTGGAGGAGGCGGGAGGCGAAAACTGGGGATCCACTGACCAGGCTACTTTCGGGGAGCTGAAGGGCAGGAGAGAAGATGGAGGACAGATGAGAGGAGGCGGGAGAGGGAGGCTGGGCGGGATCCTGGTCTCAGGCTGGACGGTCTCTGGCTGGACGGGCTCTGGCTGGACGGGCTCTGGCTGGACGGTCTCTGGCTGGACGGTCTCGGGCTCTGGCTGGACGTCTCGGGCTCTGGCTGGACGGTCTCGGGCTCTGGCTGGACGGTCTCGGCGGGGCGAGACTCTGGACGGGCTGTCTCAGGACGGGCGGTCTCTCAGGACTCGGCTTACCCCATTGGAGAGTTCCAGAAACTTGGAAATATAATCCTCCACAGGGATCCCGTCCTGAAAACAATGGACTAAAAGGTCGGCTGGGTTGAAGCGGGAGTGATCAGCTTCCATGCTTTTAATGGTCGGTCGTTCTGTCACGGTGTGGCTCTGGCAGAGGAACGAGGAGACCGGAGTATCGGGAAGAACAGGTTTTTAATATATATAAACAGGCAGGCAGGCAGGCAACACCATAGAGGATTGTACATTTATAATTGTGTTTCGGATGCTTTCTATTTTCTCATTGAAGTAATTCATAAAATCATTACTACTAAACTGTAACGGTATATTTTGCTCTGGTGATGTCTGTTTATTTGTTAGTCTAGCCACGGTGTTAAATAAAAACCTTGGATTATTTTGGTTATTTTCGATTAGTTTGCGGAGATGCTCAGCCCTGGCTGTTTTTAGTGTCTTTTTATAACGTGACATACTGCATGTATAGTGAAAGTAATTATAATATATATACGTATATATATATATATATATATATATATATATATATATAAATTGTCCTCACTTCCACAGTGTCTTCAGGAATGCGGAGGGTATCATGTAACACCCCCCCACACACACACACACACACACACACAGATAAGTGCGCCCGGGCCCCTGTCTGACTTAGAGGTTTTCAGGATTCAGAGAGGTCTAAAGTAATTTATTGATATCAACTCTTTCTCACACACATAGGCATAGAAGACTATGTGGCATAGTGACCTGCCATACACTGCATGTGAAAGAGAAAACAATCTGGGATCTTTTTAACTTTAAATGTATGGACATTTTATTGTATTTTGAATTTTCGTACTTTATCTGTACCCTGACCGTGAACTGCGAGGTACATCAAACCATCAGCTGTATTTCATGCTTGTCTCCCTACAGATGAAATAGCGTTCAACAGATTATAACTGGAAAATAAATGATTAGCAAAACACACTACCTGTTGTTTTGAAAGGAATTACAGTATAGCCTTGTTTATTTTAACTAAACATAAAAATCTGTGTAACTCACACAGAGACATAAATGCACCTATCTGCCTGCATGATAGAGAGAATCACTCAAATCTTTTTTATTTTATTTTAAATGAACTGAATGCTTTTCAACTTTAATTATTGTGAGATATGTAGCATTATTAGAAAAACTATTTTCTCACTAACCCTGCGACACCTGGCAGGGAGGGGAATTCCACGACCTTATCTTTAATTCAACATTATCAAGGCTAGGAGGTCAATAGGTTAAAAAACTAACTGTCAAATCCAATTTGATCCCTTTAATCTTATCTTTACAATTAAAAACAAATGTTAAAAAATGACATTATCAAGGCTAGGCGGTCAATAGGTCATAAAACTAACTGTCAAATCCATTTGATGCCTTTTGATTTTATCTCGCTAACACAGATGTCTCTCTTTTTATCTCATTTTGATACTTTTTTATCTCATTTTGATACTTTTTTTTATCTCATTTTGATACTTTTTATCACCTCTTATCTCCTTTGCTCTCTATTCAACCCTTTCATCCTATGCCAAAAGGGGCGTGGGAAAGGGGCGGGAAGGGGCGGGCCACCTGTCAATCAATCATCTTTTTGACATAAGGTGAATCCTATTACTACTAACAGGAATTTGAAATTTCTGCAAGAACCCTGAATAACTGTACAGTCTGCCACTTGTGTCATAGAGTTGGCCAACAAGTGCAATATTATTCCTGTACCAGTTTTCAAAAAATAAAGATTTGTTTTTGTAGAGAATGTCCTTATTATTCCAAATGTAATAACGATGAGGTGAGAAGTTATGTTTAAATAAGAGAGACCAAGCCAAAAGCATGTGTTTATGAAAATTGGACAGTTTGATTGGGATTTTGTTAATATTATAATTGCATAATAACATAAAATTTAGGCCACCGATTTTAGAGAAAATATAGTTTGGAATAAAGTTCCAAAGTGATGTTGGATTGTTAAAGAATTGTCTGAGCCAACTGATTTTGAAGGTATTGCTTGTTGTGAAGTTGTTGTGAAGTTGTGAAGTCCAAAAAGTTTAAGCCCCCACCCTGATTTGTGTTCATTATTACAGACTTTTTGACGTAATGAGTTTTGTTTTTCCACACGAAATTAAACAACATATCGTCAATTCTTTTCGATACCTTACAATCAACACCCAAAGAGGCCGCCAAATAAGCAAGTCTGGAGATTCCCTCCGCTTTTGTCAGTAATACTCTTCCTCTCAAGGATAAGTCTCTTTGTAGCCAAGAGTTTAACTTTTTTTTTTTTTTTTCAATGATTGGGCTAAAATTTAATAGACTTCTTATACTTTGGTCTTTAGTTATTATTGTTCCCAGGTATGTAACCTGATCCTTCACAAGAATGCCACATACATTTGATACATTACAATCTTTAACTGCCATTAGTTCACATTTTTTTAAGTTTAATTTGAGACCTGAAGCTTGTGAAAATCCTCTGATCAATTCTATCGCAAGGGGAATCTGGGATGCATTTCTCAGGAAGATGGTGATGTCATCGGCCAGCTGACTAAGGATGATACTTCTTTCAGCCAATGTTATCCCTTCCAAGGCACTGTTAGAAACATAGAGCTAAGATTTGAGAGGTGATCAAAAACAGGTATGGGGAGATTGGGCACCTTTGTTTGATTCCACGGGACACTTTGAATCTAGGGGAATTACCGAATTTCAATTTTATTGCACTACTACCATTTCTACCAGAAAGACTCGGGAGATAAGATACTGTACGATAAAACATTTTATTAACAGCCCAGCAAGCCATATATGCAATAAAGTTCTTTGGCGTAGGCCCCGTCCGTAACTCGCGATCCGAGGGTATGGATTCTGCATATCCTGCCTGAAGATAAAGGCAGGGGCGCAGCCGACCCCCCCTTGGAGTTTTGGAAGGGACCGACCTGGTGGTGGTGGTGGGAAGGATGGAGCAAAGACCGTCTTAGTGGAGGGGGAGGATGGTGGTAAGTCAAGCATCAGCATCTGTGAACTCAGACAAGTGTAAGTAAGGGTCTTCTATACTTCCCGTATTAGAACACGATTGGATAGATGAGAATGTAATAATGACGTGACAATTGAGTCTTCCTGGCAGAACTTGCGCTACGCTTTCATTTGTATACAGGGTCCTGACAGTTCTGCAAAAGACATCTCCAAATCCAAATTTTTGAAATTCTTGTAGAATAAAACCATGTTCAAGCGAGTCAAACGCCTTATAAAAATCAAGGAACAGAATGAAGCTGTTGTCTGTGATGAGCTCATTATAATCTAATAAATCTAGCACTAATCTAATGTTATTTGCAATATGTCGTTTCCTCATGAACCCAGATTGTGATTCATCTATTATAGAGTCTAACACTTCTTTAAGTCTATTAGCGAAAACTAGTGCAAAAATTTTGTAATCGTTATTTAATAGAGTGATAAGACACCAATTCTCTAGACAGTTTCTGTCCTTTTCTGGTTTTGGAATCAATGTGATGACACCCTGTGTCATAGTTGTTGGAAGTGCTTCTTTCTCTAAGCTCTCTGAGAAAACTTTTACTAGGAAGGGGGTTAGTAATTCATCAAATATTTTGTATAGTTCAGCAATTATACCATCACACCCTGGGCTCTTGTTATTTTTGAGATTTTTGATCGCCTTCAACACCTCCTCTTTCGTAATGCTATCATCATGCTATCATAATGCTATAAATCTGTATTTTGTTATGTTTCGGTTTAGCCAGTTTGTGAGTTTGTGTGCTCGCGTGTGTGCCTGCGCGCGCACGTTTGTGTGTGAGTGTGTGCGTGTATGCTGCTCTATTTCACCTTCACTCTCTCCCTCCAGCCCCCTACCCTTCAACTCTATTTCCTATGTTGTTGACTAGTCAACATGGGCAAAGGTTTATTTGTTATTCATCTGAATATCAGGAGCTTGCTACACAAAATCGATCTCTTAAGGGCATGGTTGGTCTATAATAAACCAAGTGTTATAACATTGTCTGAGACCTGGTTGAATAAAAATATATTGGATGAGGAAATTAAACTGGATGGTTATGTCGTGTATAGATCTGATAGGGCTACTCGTGGAGGAGGGGTAGCCACTTATGTCTCCTCAAATTTATCATCTGAGCTTATAGCTCTTAAGGAAAATCCTGTATACTTTGAATGTATTTTTGTTAAAATTAGTTTTCATGTAAACAAACAGCTGATTATAGGGAACATTTATAGACCTCCAAACTCTCCTACAGAGTCAATACATCGCATCGGCACCACTATACAATCTGTTAGTAGCTCAAATGAGATGATTATCCTTGGTGATTTCAATATTAATTGGTTAGATCGATCATCTCTAAATGATAGAAATTACTTTGAAAGTTTAAATCTGACTCAACTAATTAAAGAACCTACTCGGGTTGACCACAGATCCAAATCTCTGTTGGATTGGATTTTGGTCACCCACTACAACAGAATTCTTGAATCTGGTGTTTTACCCGATTGCTTTAGCGATCATTCCATGGTTTTCTGTGTATGGAAAATTAGATTACCTCGCTTACCCCCCAAGTTGATCAGGGTAAGGCAGAGTAAATACTTTAACACTGAGCTTTTTATCCAAGATCTACTAGATATAAACTGGTACCGGTTTAATCTTATTCCTTTTGTTGAAGATGCCTGGAATTTTTTTTATACTGAAGTGCTTAAGGTAATTGATAAACATGCCCCTTGGATATCAGTTAAGGTTAAGGGGCGACACTTACCATGGATTAATGCTGATTTAATTTATCTTTTTAAACAAAGAGATAAGGCATGGGAAAAGTACCGCCAGTCAAAGGATCCTTCAGAAGGGGCTGTATATAAACAATTAAGAAATAAGTGTACGACTAAAACAAGAAATGCCAAATCAAATTATTATACAAACTTTTTGTCTAATAATTTCCATAAGCCTAAGAAGTTTTGGGAAAGCATTAATTCTTTATTAAATAATTCTACAAAAAACATTGCTACTAAAATTAAAGTCAATAATGATGTTATTAGTGACCCTTCTGCAGTCGCCAATGCCTTCAATCTACACTTTTCTTCTATTTGTAGTTCGCAATTTTCTAATTTCTCTAACTTTAGTTCAGCAGATGAGCTTAATAGTTCATTTTCATTTGCTACAATAAATCCTACTGAAGTTCAGCACGTAATTTCCGAATTAAAGTCAGGCAATGGTACAGATCCCGACGGCCTGGAGATTAAATGTATTAAGCTTGCATCTCATGTACTGGCGTTCCCCTTAACTGATTTATTTAATTTATCATTATCTACCTGTGTGGTCCCATTTATGTGGAAGTCTGCCAGAGTTACACCAATACATAAGGGTGGTGATCCACTTGATATTAACAACTATAGACCTATCTCCATCATCAGTAGTATAGCAAAAGGGTTTGAAAAAATTATATTTAATCAATTATTCAAATATATTAATGATTTTTCTATTCTGTCTCCAAATCAATCTGGTTTCAGACCAAACTTTTCTACAACCACTGCTCTTCTAAAATTTACCAATGATGTGTCATCTTCCTTAGACAATAACAAATCAACTGGTGCAATATTTATAGATCTCACTAAGGCCTTTGATATGGTCGATCATTATTTGCTTCTTGATAAACTATATGCGATAGGTCTTACTAAAGATTCTCTTCTCTGGTTTAACTCTTACCTTCATGGTAGATATCAGCGTGTCTCTTTTCATGGTTGTGAATCACAGTCCTTAATAATGGACAAAGGTGTCCCTCAAGGCTCTTCTTTAGGGCCTCTTCTATTTTCTTTATTTATCAATGATCTTCCTTTAATTTGCTCAGATTGTTGTATTCATTTATATGCAGATGATACAGTGATTTATTCATCTAATATGTCTGTCTCTAAGATTCAATCATCATTACAATCTAATTTTAATGCCATTCAACTTTGGTTCCAATCAAACCATCTTCTATTGAATAAGAAAAAGTCATATAGTATACTGTTTTCTTACCAGATCAGCTTCAATGAATCAACATAATAATCTTTCACTTAAATTTTTAGACGATACTCCACTTTTACAAGTTGAGGAACTCAAATATCTGGGCCTCTGGCTTGACTCACAATTCTCCTTTAGGTGTCATATAAATTCTGTTGTAAAAAAGATTAATTGGAATTTACGAATACTGTATCGCTCTATTAATTGTTTCACTCAAATGATTAGACTAAGAATTGTGTCACAGCTAATATTTCCCATATTAGATTATGCAGACGTTGTCTATCAAAACACAGCAGAATCAAACTTGAAGGCATTGAATGTTGTTTTTAATAACATATGTAGATTTGTGCTGAGATGTCCTTTTACCACTCACCACTGTGTAATGTATGATTCACTGAACTTATTATCACCAAAAGCCAGAAGACAGTATCACTGGTATCAGGTTATCTTTAAATGTGTGTATTATAATTACCCTTCTTATCTGAAGGAATATTTATGTCCATTTAGATCCAACTATAGACTGAGACACGCTGAATATTTCTCTTTCACTGTGCCAAATATTTTCAAAGAGAGTGGTAGGCGTGCTTTTAAATTCAAAGCCCCTTCAGACTGGAATAACCTGCCTGGGTCTTTAAGATCCGTCACATCACTGCGTTCTTTCAAAATATCTCTTTTTACTTACTTGCAAGCAAATGATTGCTGTAAATGTTTTCCTCATGTGTGACTGGATATTGTTTCATATACCCTTTATATCTGTGATGCCTATTATTATTATTATATTTTATTTTATTATTATTTTTTATTTTTATTTATTTATTCTACTATTTATTATGTGTATAATATGGATTTAGGTTTACGTATATATTATGTATGTATTGCTTGCATGTATAGATGTGTATGTGAGGGCTAAATGTTGTCATGCATTGTAATACTGCAATATGTTTTATATATGGATTTGTTCTTAATAAGGAGTTGATGGGCCTGGAGGGGTGAGTGGGTGGGTGGGGCGAGGTGGGATGAGGTAGAGCTTTTGTGTGAGTGAATGTACAGTACATGTGTTGTATTACTTTTGTTTTGTCTCGAGGACCCCCTCGAAAACGAGATGTCTCATCTCAAGGGGTTATCCTCAACAACAACAACAATAAACGTCCAATAATAATAATCACAATAGTCTCTGTCTTCTGGGGATATAGTTCTACAATGGCCAATAGAGGTCATAAAAGATTTAGTTGTTACCTCACAGTAATTAGATGCGTATAAATTGTTATAGAAATTATAGCAGTGAATGGCTAACTCTTTTGGATCTTCAATAATTTTTCCCTCTAGTTTAATTTGATCTACAGTAGCCATGACATTTTTACTCTTTTCAAGTCTAAAGAAGTCGGCTGAGTTTTTTTCACCCTCTTCAATCCATCTTGACCTTATATAGGCTCCCTTAGCTTTTGATTTTTAAATGTCATCTAGTTTATTTTGTAGTTTCGTATACTCACATCTTTCCTCAATAGAAAGAGACTCTTTTTTGAGAAAGAAACGCTAGCTTCTCCATAACCTCATCTTCAACTGCTTGTCTGCTCTTGGCCAAATCACCACCAAACTTCCTGAGAAATTTCCCCAACTCCCATTTCCCCAACAATTTGTCCCATAATTTTTCTGAGAGTCTGCTTTAATCCAAAAGATTTCAATCAGTTCTTGTTTGACCTGTTTATGTTCAAGGAGGGATCTATTAAGTTTCCAAAAATGAAGCTTTTGGGCCAGAGGACTGATCTGAGGACAGAGCTATTGAGAGGTAGATCGCTTTATGATCGGTCAATGGAGTGTTACTGATATTGACTGAAATGCGGTTCTTTGTTAGACATCTGGAAACTAACCAGTAATCAATTCTGGATTGTCTTGAGCAGTCTTTATTGGACCAGGTATACTGTCTGTCATTTGGAAACTGTTCCCTCCAAACATCAACCAGGTCAAATTTATCCATGAGACACTTTAACACAGAGTTGGGAGACCCTGATCTCCTCGGTGGCCATCTGTCTAACATATTATTCATCGCTATATTAAAATCTCCTCCCACAACTAAAGAGGCATGAGGGTATTTGTTCAACCAATGTGATATTTTATCCTCTATGGTATCAAGCATGTTATTCACCACAGAAGTGTTGTACCCATATATGTTTATAATGAGTATGGTATGATTATTTTTAGTAATTACCATTATGAGAAAATGCCCCGAAGAATCTAAATCGGTATTTTGAATATTCCCATTAAAATTGTACCTAAAGATTCCTACTCCAGCTGAGTGCTCTGATCCATGTGCTAACCAGATGTTGTCTCCCCATTGTGACCCCCAAAAACTACAGTCATTGGCTGTTGAGTGACACTCTTGAAAAAAGCAAAAATCTGTCTTATTTTTCTTTGCAAACAAAAACAAAGCATTGCGTTTCACACTATTTTTAAGACCCCAGGCATTAATAGACATTAAAGACAAAGACATAAAATAAAATTAGGAATAACCTGAAAGCTGGAAAAATACACAAGATTCTCTCTAAACACTTAGTTAGAAAGTTGTTATAAACTCTGCAATACAGAAACAAACCCCTAGCAAAAGACAAGGGGCATGAGTACATAGTATAAGACAAACTTACAATTTTTTTTTTCCTTTACCTCTTTTCTTAGGTCCTAACCAAAAAATTATATTCAGCATTGAGAACACATTTGGTAACCCTTTGAAAATACATTTGGTAACCCTTTGAAAATACATTTGGTGGTAATCCTTTGAAAATACATTTGGCAACCCTTTGAAAATATATTTTTCGTTTCGTGAATCCTTTTAATTAATTTTTAGATTTTTAATTTTGAATAATTTTTTGATAGCGTAACTTCTGAGATGAATAATCCACCAAGAAGTAGAGCAGACGAGATTTAAGCCATTGCATCTGTAAATCTGCAGAAAAATCTTACAAATCTGCTTACCTTCGTTAAGATTTACATGCATGTACTAGAGCTGGCTCACATATCATTCACTGTGACCCTTTTACAGTGGCAGTCTTAACATAGAGGCATAGGTAGGCGGCTGCTTGGGGCCCCATACCAAGCGGTCGTATAGGGGGGCCCCCAACCAACCTCAAAAAAAAAAAAAAGAAAAAAAGAGCCCCTTATCATCATGACCGCCTCAAAGGCTTGGTACATTTGTATTAATATTCTTAAGAAATGCATTGAAACATTTAAGTAGTGGTTGAAATGTACAGTTCATGGTTATCTGTCCCTACACATACACCCCCCTATTTTCACAATGAAATGGACTAGTCCTTAGTGATGGTACGTTCGTGAACGAATCGTTCTTTTTGAACGAATCTTTTAGGTGAACGAATCATTCTCGTTCACGTTATCCATTGACTCATATATCTCGTTCACTGAAATTCCCCCTTCTACCACTACGCGCCGCTATTGCGCGCATGCGCAGCTCAATGAACCGTGTAGCTCTGTGGCCCGTTTCATCTGTCAAAGACAAAGAGTGACTAAACCTCGAGCCAATAGCCTTCGAGTATGATATGAGGACGGAGCATGTGATTTGTTGAATCTAGTGAACGAATACGCCCTTTATTGAGTTGCTTTGAGTTTGAACGAGTCCAATGAACTGTTACATACATCTCGTTAGTGAATGAAAGAACCAGTTGTTTGAACGTCAAGATAATAATGACGACGAAGTTAACAGTGCAAGCTGATGGTTTAATTTAATAAAAGACAGCTTAAAATTTTCGTTTTTACTAAAATCTACAAACTACATCAGGTAATCTGCTAACTTCAAAATGAGTGGCACCACTAGCACTGGTGTTGTTTTGTGTGCATTTTGTATTATTTATTTTTATTATTGTTGTTTTATGTTTCAACAGTTTTATACTTTAAAAATAAATATATATGTCATGTCATGCACTTTTGTTTGTTTAAACACTGTAAAACATTTACAAAAAATAGAGTATTGATTATTTGCGTCACGTCATTCCAGCTCATTTGCGTCACGTGACTCACGTCAGCTAATAGCATTTCAGCTTGGGCTTAGAAGGGGCATGTAATTGGTTGGATCTACTCTGCTGAATGAGTCTGAACGAGAGAGAGATCTCCCGTTCGTGAATGAATTGAACGAATTGAACGAACTGGTTGCTATACCCAGTTCGTGTACCAGGTCGGCCATTCTGTCAATCTAGTTCATCAATCAGCAGAAAGTGAATGCAAAGCGCAGGTATCCGTACTGTGAACGCGCAATTCATAACTTACATACAGAAAATAACTTCTCGTTTAACTCGTTCTGACCAAACAAATAAAATGTTAACTAGCCTGCCTAGTATGCAAACAAATTAAAAAACACTTGTGATTTGGTCATCCGAAAAGAGTGTAATTTAAAAGATAAAAAGAGTGTTGAGACTTTGATCGCTTATTTAGACTTATTTTATCAATTTAATGAGTAGCCTAGGGCACAATTTTTAATAAAGTCAAATCAGTTTTTATTTTGCGTTGTAAATACGTTGTTAACACATTTTGCCGCACCTGCTGCTGATGTATATGGAAAAAAAACTGAACGAATCAGTGAACGAGTCTGAACGAATCATTTTGGTGAACGAACTAAAAATGAACGAGTCTCTGAAAAGAATCAAAATTTCCACCACTACTAGTCCTTAACGGTGCGCGACGCGAAAGATAAACACGAGACGCTGTGTCCCAATGTGAAGGCTGCGTCCTTCGAAGGACCCAGCCTACCCAGCCTTCGAAGGACACTCTGAGTGTAGTCTCAGCCTCAGACGTCACGCCCAAGGGAACGTTGGCTAAACGTCTGATGCTTATGGTACACTTAACTGGAAACACTTCAGGAATGTTGAAGTCGTCATCTGATTGGTTGAATTTTATCGGATTTCCGGGGGGCGTCAGTGTCGCGTTTATTTTCGGTCCGCCAGGGGAAAAAAATGGAAACGCGTGATTGCGGAAGAAAACCTGTTGTGTTTATATGAGTGACAAGCATTAATCAAGATCAGCTAAACATAGTTGTATGTCCCCTCCATCTATTATGGAAGATCAAGTTAAGTTTGTGGGCAAACATGAAACAACAGACGCTGACATCGCAGCTGGCCGATTCAGTATTCATATATAGGGCGCATACTGGATTATAAGGCACATAAGATACTGCAGAGTCAAACGTTTGACTGGGTTTGCGTTATGCATCCACTAGATGTGCTAAACTAAAGGCTAAAGGGAATGTAGCGAGTGCGCGGCGCCGGAGGTGAGGCGTTTATTTAGTAGGCGTGAGCGCGCTGGGACGTAACTTACATTCGCTGCCTGACTCACGCGAGTATTCAATGTGCGGCGGCTCGCTGACAGCTAACGCTACAGCTGGCTGTTTTGAATGAGACGAGCCGGTTACCGCGAACGGGGAGCGCTTTATGAACATAACTGTGACGCACAAGCAGCGCCGGGGACAGTGTGTCTGTTAAGAATAAGCGCTCGTGAGCGGGCACGTGATTTACACACATAACCTGATTTATACGAGGTTGAACTGGCCGTGTGACAAAGCGGGCATAAGATGGACATGAGCGCGAGTTCGTGGGTGAATTTAATAACGCGGAGCGTTGTTAACGAGCGCCTCCGGTGACTGCTGACTGACTTGTTGCACACCGGTCTGTTGTTATGGGAACATTTCCACGCCCCGAAACGTGACGCTGAATGAAACGAATTGTAATTGGTTGTTTGACATGTCGGTCAAACGGCCTTATGGGCGGGCCTTGGCCAAAGAAAGCTGCTATGAATTCCAGACCTTCAGCCGTCAGTCTGAAGGTCTGGCTACGCGAGACTACTCCGAGTGTAGCCTTCGTGGGATAATTGCGCAACCAAGTGTTCCCTATCACTGCTCCTGCATGGCGCCAAGCAACAGTGCGAGAGTACAGCCACCACCCTCACAGAATTGGCAATTGTCATTTTTTTGTTTTATAGGCTATTTTTGATATTTTATGTTTTATATTTTCATGTCTTTAAATGAGGGGCAATATATATATATATATATATATATATATATATATTTTTTTTAATCACATAATTTCAATTTCCAAGAAATATTTCGATATGACCATAGCTGGTTTACTGCGTAGCTAGAGACTGCGTCCTGAATAGCCAGATTACTAAACTGTTCAAATTTATTGGTTGTTAACTTATGTAAATAATGTAATGAAATAGCTTAAAAAATATTAATAATGATAAAAAAACATAGGCACATATATAGCCTATATTCAAATGTTAACCTTGATAAGATTTTGAAGGCTATTTTGTCGGCGATTTTTGTTGTCTACAGAAATGGACCATGATGAATATATTTATACAGGCTGTCATTAAACTAGAGACCCTTACAAAAATAATCAAATATCCAGAGCCATGAATTCTCTTTTATGTACAAATTTAAAGTTGCATAAAATAATGAAATAATGAATAGCCTAATAAATAAATAATGCACAATGTAGGCTATAATGCCGTTTTCGCGTTTCCAAATAACAAATGAAGCACGCAATGGTAAATGAGTTACGATGAATAAGAATAATGAAAAAGAAAAAAAAAGGCCGCGAACTGCGAAGGACCCTGTCTATTCGTCCATCGAAGGACGCACATGTACGGTGTGTTCGACATCGCCTGCGGCTGGATGCAACCGATCGGCGAGAATAGCCGCGTGCAGGCGGGGAGGAGCTGCAAACGAAGACGTGAAGTCGGACAATTTCTGGTTCCCGTAGTGACGGCTCACGTGGTGTTTGCATGCTTTACCACAGCTTAAATGAAATAAATGCAACATTTGCAAAATAAACAGATATTTCAGACACATTTTCATTCAACACTTTACTGAGTCTCCTCTTCGTCCACCAGAGGGAGCCTTCCCCGGAATATTGATCATTGGCTTTAAACTCAAATTCCCATCATACCTCATACCTGGGACTGATTGCACATCACACCTGCACTGCATTTACACAAACCCATAAAAGCCACTTCCACACACCACACCAGTGCGAAGTCTTGATTTGCCCCGGTGATCATTTCTGAGCGGTTATACCCTGATTCTGATTTTCTGGTTTTGGACTTTGGACTGTTTGACTTTCCTGTGATTGATATCTGCCTGGCCCGAACTCGGACTGTTTACGGATTACGATTATTGCTGCCTGCCCTGATCTCTGCCTGTCTCCTGGATATTCCTGTTGTCTTGTCTGCATTGCTCTGTCTGCCTCGTCTTGACCCTGCCTGTACGACTGTTAAATAAAGCTGCAAATGGATTCCTCTGTTCCCTGTGGTTTATTACACGCAGCTGTAGTTAACAACAATTTAAAATTGTGACAATAGATCAACATTTTGTTAGCCTACTTTAATTTTCAAAATAACCAGTGGGGGAATGAACTTTACAACAACGTCCAGAGCCATGAATTTTATTTCATTTAACACATTGCAAAAGTTGCGTTGAATAATAATGTACAGAAATGTATTTCTTAGTTTTCGCGTTTCATAAAGCCACACAATGGTGACGAATGAGTTGATGAAAAAGAAGAAGAAGAAAAAACTTTTGGCTGTTAACACTGTTCTCTGGCTATTTGATTAATGAAAACAATACTTTTACGTTTAAATGTGAATTTGCCGTCCACCATCGAACTCTCAGCCGCCCTTTAAAAAAAATGCTGTCGTCACCAGCGCAATGACTTATGGGGTAGGATAGGCCGCGTAGGATCGGGGTAGGATGCATTTATGGGTGCTTCTCATTTCTTATTTGTGCATCCTCGTTTCCTTTCCTTGCTTCCTTTCCTTGCGTCTCAGCTCCACCCCCTGTAGGACGTGAGGAAAGGAAGCGAGGAAAGGAAAGGAGGACAGAGGAATCGAATAAAAGCTTTTTTATATCCATTGGAATACTTGATCACTCGAGCGTCAGTCCACAGTGTCATCAGCAGCGCTAAAAGGATCTGTCCTTATGTTGTTGAAGTTTGGTTATTTCATAAATTCATAATAAATAATAATAAAGATAGACTATACTGTTGAAATATCTGATATGTGTGGTTTATATAAACTGCAAAGGTAAAGTATAAATTAAAATGATTGTGACCGATGTGAAGGGGGAGGAGAATTGACACGTGCGTCACGTTTAGTCAGTATAACAGTTCCGCGACGCGTAGGATGCACCTGTGTATCCTCGCTTATGACTCCTCAGGAAGCCTCCTCACTCCTCGATCCTCGACTCCTCACGGTGCAATTAGAGAATTGAGATGCCCTTCAAGATGGCTGAGCTCGATCGGTTTCCGGGTCATAGGAGGGAGGACGGAGGAGCGAGGAGACGAGGAGGGATATTGAGAAGCACCCCTTGTATCCTCTCTTTCTCGGCGAAATGAAGGGTGCATTTGGTCGTCGCTTTTGAATCAGGGTAGCCTTCGTCGCTCCGCGATGACGCAACCAGCCTTCGAATACGGCCTTAGGAGGATGTACCGACAGGATGCATAACTGAATTGGGACAGCCTTCATCGCGCTGCGGTGACGCAATCGGCCTTCAAATGCGCCCTTCGGAGGGTGCAACCTTTGAATTGGGACAAGGTGTGTTCGACATCGGCTGCGGCTGGATGCAACCGATCGGCGAGATTAGCCGGGTGCAGGCGGGGAGGAGCTGCAAATGGAGACGTGAAATCGGACACTTTCTGGTTCCCGTAGTGACCGCTCACGTGGTGTTTGCATGCTTTACCACAGCTTAAGTGAAATAAATCCAACATTTGCCAAATAAACAAATATTTCAGACACATTTTCATTCAAAAGGTTATTGCTTCATACAGCATCTGTTTGAACTAAAATAAAGTTCAAAATAAGCCTATAATCAATGACGTGGAATCAACGTTTTTTAATCAGTTTTATTTTGATAAACATGATAAACATGACACAATATAACATTGCGACTACATGAAAAGACTGTTTACTGTTATAGAAAACTGATTTGCGAGCTTTAGTGGAACTAAATGTGCGAGAATAAACACGAAACGCACGTGATCGTTGTCATACGTTGAATCCGGCGAATCGTGGAACAGCTGTGACATCATCAGCGCTCGTGCAGCCGCTCTTGAGAAGCTGTGCTGGCTGAGTCCTGCGGCTACTCTCGTATCGCTCTCGCGGTACTTTGATGGCATACATCACAGTCACGTGGAGTCAGCGCTGCATCAAGTCGGACAAAATTTCTATCCGGCGTGCACTGCTTCAAGTCAGCTACCGATCGGTCTGCGCAGAGCTGCATGAAGTCGAACAAGCCTATTGTCTTCATAGCGCGGATGTGACGCAATCGGCCTTCAAATGCGGCCAAGCGTCCTTCAAATACGGCCTTCGGAGGATGCAGCCTTCACATTGGGACACAGCTACAGTGAGTGATAGGAGGACTGTGAGGTAAAGTTACACAAACAGAGAGAGACGAAACGCGCAAATGAAAAGAAGCTACCAAAGCGGATCAATTAAAAGAAAAAAAGAAAAGATGCCGATAGGTATTTGGCAACGCTGCCAAACTTGATAAACTTTTTTTTTGGCTAAAGTTACTACTGATACAGACAGGAACAACGACGACGACGTCCACACACACACACACACACACACACACACACACACACACACACACTCTCTCTCGGTCTCTCTCTCTCTCTTACACACACACACACACACACACACTCTCTCTCTTCTCTCTCTCTCACTGTCTCACACAGACACACACACTCTCTCTCGGTCTCTCCCCCTCTCTCTCTCTCACACACACAATATTTGCTAAGCTGTTCTTCTAAGATTTTAATTTTTTTTCCTTGAGAATGGTCAATGTTCTGGCGTCCTTCCAAATCTTGTCCCTGTGGGTTCGCGATAGAAACTGCACAATGATACGGCGATGGGAACGTGCCTCTCCCGAGCGGGGTCCCAGTTGTTCTGCGATGTCTGGTGACACCTGGCTGAATAGGTCCACCATCATTTTTTTTTACATTTTCTCCCGCTTGTTCCTTTACCCCAGCGACGCGTAGATTCCAGCTCCTCTTGTAATTATCAAATTCATTGCACCTGTCACGGAGCACACCGTTTTCTTTCTCCAAGAGTCCGACTTTTTTCTCTAGGGTTTCAACTTTGTCTGTTGCTTCCTTTAGTTGTTTCCCCATATATTCCATTCCAGTGACACTTTTTATGGTGCAAGTATTATCTTTAACTGTCAGAGAGAATATGGGGCGCTTTTCATCAAACTGAAAGTGACAGTTTTATTGCCCCCTATAAAAATAAGCCCCGCCCCTTTTTACCCTTCCCACCCACTGCCGGTCAGCCCGCCTGGACTGCCGGTCTCCCCTTCTCTTTTCGCCCAACACCACCCCTCACCACCAGACCATTCTGGACTGGTCACGTGATCGTGGGAATTTCCCACGATACGGAGCCCATCCCATCCGACCCACTTCTGGAGAAGTCATGTGATCGTGGGAAAATTATCCCACGGACCACATTTGAAGATGTACTTTTACACAATTACACATCGTTTAAAAGTATTAAATAATTTATATCGATGTTCAAACACTAAAATGTTAAAACGTTTAGACATAAAAATAAATAATTAATAAATGTTATCAAAATGCGTATTAAAACAGCATGTATTTAAATTACATCAAACAATTATTCAAGGATATCAAAACTTAAAAACATTGAAACTGACTTACGTTTTTAAATCCTGTTTTGTTGGTGAAAGAAGAACAAAATTATCCCGTTTAAAGATTAATCACCTCCAAAGATATATCCAACAGCAACGGTTATCCAAAAGGTACATCCAACAGCAACGCTTCAATCCAAAAGGTATATATCCAAAACTAAGAGATATTATCCAACAGCAACGCTTTATCCAAAAGGTATATCCAAAACTTAGAGATATTCCAAAAGTCCTTGTGAGGAGGTCGACGAAACACGTCCGTACTCTTACAATCCAAAAGTTTGAATGGCATCTCTAACATCCTCACACTGATCAGGCTCAAGCTCTGCCTCTTAGATCTCTCCCAAACAAGAGGCGTGAGAAAAATAACAGCAGATTCCATGCTAGCGCCAGGAAAAACGTCCATTCACCTTGAAGGCCTGTCAGAAATGGCATAGAGGAACACAACACACAGGCCCCAGGTGACTCTGCCTCCTCACACGCCCACAAAGATTGTTCTATTTTCCAATTGGACCAGTCGGATGACGTGCGTGTGATACATTGGTCCACGCTCTATTCACGCCCCGTAGATGAGATACGCGCGACACATTGGTCCACACTTGCACATACACACGTAAACTCCTCCCATACTCTGGCAGCAGCTGTTCAAAACATGGTTCAAAAGACTACTAACTCACAGATTGCAGACCGTCTGACAGTGTGGATTTAATTTAAGGACCGAGACCACGGATTGGATTTTGGATGCATTATTTCGGATTCATACAGGTGTTCTGGGTCACACATACAATTTTGAGGATTACGTGTTTTATCAACGCGCTGTTCACCCCGTGGAAATATGTGGAAATATGAGAATTTATCAATGATCTCCTCAGCACGCTGTTCATTGGGTCTGAATCACGGCAGAGTTCATTGGATTATTTGTTTTACCAACTTTGATCATCGAGTCTGACCCGCAAAACACGTCACTGGATCTATGTGGATTTTATTATTGTGCAGCTCAATGCAAGGAAATCCGAGACATGCGTGAGGACACTCGGATTCATGATTGTTCGTCGAGTCTGACCCACAAAACACATCTTCGGATCTTTGTGTTATTCCACACGCTGTTCAGATCATGGAATTATGAGGATTATGTCGTTTGGGCATTTATGGAATATCATGCATTCATCACAAGGAAATCTGACACATGAAGTCTTATAATTTCAACAGATTCTAATCGTGAGGAGGGAGTGACGTTAAGACCCCATTTACACCTGGTATTAAAATGCGATCTGTATCCAGATGAGTTATCCAGATAATAAAAACGCATGTTAATGCAAGGTGTAAATGCGTTGTTATATGTTGATAATAGATAGGATAGAGCACTAAAAACCTCAAACAAAGCACTAAAAACTTAAGCTGTTTGCTGTGTAGTCTGAGAATGAGCTGTTTGATTTGCACCCTCTTCCTCTTCACTGTCCTCCGTAAAAACCAGCTATTCAGGTCCATGTTGTTCTAGAAAGTTTGTATGTTGCTGCCTCATTTAACATCTCTGCTATACATTTGTCACGGGTGACAAAATCGCTCAGTAAACGGAACCTTCTTGAGAGTCCCAAGTTTCCTAGGGGAACGTATTGGGTGCAACACTCCACTACGGTTCCGGGTGTGATGGAAACATGCCCGTACTGATTAGCGCTAATGCAGTGCAGGTGTGAGAGAGAGAGGAGCGGCGCTCACACAGGCTTTCTGTTTCATAAGCCACGATATAAAAGGGGCATTTAGAGAGGGTTTGGAGCGCGTTCGGTGGGTGTACAGTGTGTCAAGAGTCCAAAGGGTTGACAAGATCAGACATTAAAGTGGGTTGACTCTGGGCAGTGCTGGATACAGGCTTCCTTGAAAAAAATCGTTGGGGTGTGGAGATCACCCATTTGAGGCTGCTGGGTCAGAGTGATCGTTTGTGGGAAGACCGCTGGACCGAGCTAGGACTGGATCTGTGCTGTGGAAGGAGAGAGGAAAGATAAGTGAATTGTTTTAATCTTATGAACATTTGAACCGCTTGAAGCGGATACAGTGAATGTGGATCTGACTGTTGGAGGAGCTATGTGTTTCAGAGTGAGATGAGGAGGAATTAAAAGTGAAACCCCTGTAAACGAGCGCAACGGACTGAGTGGGGCATCTGTTCAACCCTATCATGTGAGTGAATTGCAGTGCTTTTGCCTTATTGATACACATGGATTTATTGCTGTGGAATTGAAGTGAACACAAGTGTGCTGTGTCTTTGTTGAGAAGTGGCCCTTATCCATGCTTACACGTTCGTGGAAGGTTATTATATCTGCCCCCGTCAGAAGCCCAGAGTGATACAGTGAACTGAAGAGAGAGTACTGTGTACTGTGAATATCCTCACCTGTTCTACTTACTGTTTGAGCCCAGAAGTATACAGCAACGCTGATAAAGTAATCGTTTAATTCACTGTCGCCCTACTGTGAACTGAGGAGAGAGTACTTTGTACTGTGAAGATCCCCACCTGTTCTACTTGCTGTTTGAGCCCAGAAGCATACAGCACCGCTGGTAAAGTAACCTTATGACTCACTGTCTCCCTATTGTGAACTGAAGAGAGAGTACTGTGTACTGTGAATATCCTCACCTGTTCTACTTACTGTTTGAGCCCAGAAGTATACAGCAACGCTGATAAAGTAATCGTTTAACCCACTGTCGCCCTACTGTGAACTGAGGAGGGAGTACTTTGTACTGTGAAGATCCCCACCTGTTCTACTTGCTGTTTGAGCCCAGAAGCACACAACATCGCTGGTAAAGTAACCTTATGACTCACTGTCTCCCTATTGTGAACTGAAGAGAGAGTACTGTGAATATCCTCACCTGTTCTACTTACTGTTTGAGCCCAGAAGTATACAGCAACGCTGATAAAGTAATCGTTTAACCCACTGTCGCCCTACTGTGAACTGAAGAGAGAGAGAGTACCCTGTACTGTGAAGAATCCTCACCTGCCATACTTACTGTCTGAGTCTGGAAGTCTGCAGCACCGCTGGGGGAAAAGTAAGCTTTTAATCCACTGCTTTATTATCGTGCACCAACGAGAGTACTCTGTACTGTGAAGAATCCTTACCTGCCATACTTACTGTCTGAGTCTGGAAGTCTGCAGCACCGCTGGGGGAAAAGTAAGCTTTTAATCCACTGCTTTATTATCGTGCACCAACGAGAGTACTCTGTACTGTGAAGAATCCTTACCTGCCATACTTACTGTTTGAGTCTGGAAGTCCGCAGCACCGCTGGGGAAAAATAAGCTTTTAATCCACTGCTTTATTATCGTGCACCAACGAGAGTACTCTGTAGTGTGAAGAATCCTTACCTGCCATACTTACTGTCTGAGTCTGGAAGTCTGCAGCACCACTGAGGGAAAAGTAAGCTTTTAATCCACTGCTGTATTAATCGTGCACCCTCGAGAGTACTCTGTACTGTGAAGAATCCTTATCTGCCATACTTACTGTCTGAGTCTGGAAGTCTGCAGCACCGCTGGGGGAAAAGTAAGCTTTTAATCCACTGCTGTATTATCGTGCACCCTTGAGAGTACCCTGTACTGTGAAGAATCCTTACCTGCCATACTTACTGTCTGAGTCTGGAAGTCTACAGCACCGGGAAAAGTAAGCTTTTAATCCACTGCTTTATTATCGTGCACCAACGAGAATACTTTGTACTGTGAAGAATCCTTACCTGCCATACTTACGGTGTAGGATTGAAAAGAATCCAAGACATTTAAAATGATCTTTACTGTGTTCCACCCCTTCTTTTAACCACAAGGACCATTGGAGGATCAAAGACAGAGGAGCTGATCGTGATCAAGGCCTGTAGGCCAAGATTGTGTACTTTGTGGGGTCAATGAATTGTCACACCTTTAGAACACTGGGGGAAGTGTGATTATCTGATTGGTCAGTTTAAATGTCTCACATTTGGGTTTTAGTCACATGGTCAGGGAAAGGATAAAAGAAGACTGTAACTGTTGCTCTGTCTCTTTTAATGCTCTGCTCTTTCTATGCTCTGGCTCTCTCCCTTTCTTGGGGTTCTCTCCCTTTGCCTCCTCTGTTCTCTCTCTCTCTCTCTCTGGTAATATTTTACATGCTGGGTAAGATTATTGGTATAAGTTATCATCATTTCATACATCTATTTTGTAACTATTTAAGTGTAACCATAACCATATTTTGTCATTAAACCTTTTCAATTACAACTAAGATGCTAAATAGTTTTGATTTGGTATTGACTTTGAAGTGCTACCTATTGCAAAACAATACTGTCACTCTCTATAGCAAAGCTCTCCCACATATTAAGCTATTGTAACTGCGCTTATTTCCGTTGTTGGTATAAGATGCAGTGGGTGGAATAGACAAGAAATGTGCATTTTTCTACCATCTTGCTAATAACGTTTCTTTAGTCATTCGGCAGTCTTGCAGCCTGAACCTCTGCAGGAAATCCACCCTTACAACGGTCTGAGTCTGGAAGTCTGCAGCACCGCTGGGGGAAAAGTAAGCTTCTAATCCACTGCTTCATTACTGTGCACCAACGAGAGTACTTTGTACCGTGAAGAATCCTTACCTGTCTTACTTACTCTTGGGTCTGGAAGTCGGCAGCACCGCTGGGGAGAAGTAAGCTTCAACCCCCCTGCTCCATCATCGTACATCGACAAGAGTATCTTGAACTGTGAAAAACCCTTGGTTCAATAAAGATTGTTACTCCTTTGAAACTTATCTCTGTCTCCGGGTCCTCTGTTGTGTGCCTGTGGTGTCGGCTCCTCACGGTGGTGACTCAGTTAGAGGGGGGTGGTTGGTCACCCGAGTGTTCCTCCCCTCGACCTGTGACATCAAAAAGTGGCGTAGTCGGCAGGGTACACACCGTGAGTTGTAGCGGCCACAGGTACGCGATGGCGGACGAAGAGGCACCTGCGGCTCGTCCTCAAGTCAGGCCGATCTTCATGGGAGCTCCCTGGGCGCAGCGCTATGGAGGACCAGGATCGGAGTTAAGCTTACAGGATTGGAAGGCGCTGACGGAGTATCTGGCTGGACTACAGGGACTGAGTGCAGCACAGAGAGT
Organism: Pimephales promelas; assembly: GCF_988280905.1. Lineage (NCBI taxonomy): Eukaryota > Metazoa > Chordata > Actinopteri > Cypriniformes > Leuciscidae > Pimephales > Pimephales promelas. Next base: position 14,944,362 of record NC_142776.1, on the reverse strand, counting down.
ACAAATTGTGTTGGGGTCGCTGGAAGGAGAAGCCAAAAGGGAGGTTCTGGCTACATCGGAAGCCACACGTGCTACCGCAAAAACTATCTTTGATTTCTTGTTCGGATTATATGGAGACTCCACCCCAGTGGCCACTCTTCGTGCCCAGTTCTTTAACTATCAACAGGGGCCTACGCAGACACTTCGGGCATACTCCTTGAAGTTGCGGAAGCAGTTTAGCCGGCTGAAGGGGCGACCGGATCATGGACTGGGAGAAGGGGATGACTTGCTACGAGATCAATTCGTCTTGGGGCTGCGTGAAGGGCCAGTACGTCAGGGCATACGACTCCAGCTTCGACGAGACCCCACTATGACATTTGAGGCTCTGCAACAAGAGGCCTTGGCGTTGGAACTGGACCAGGGAGAGGTAACTCGCACACCAGTCTGTGTGGCAGCAAGTAGTGCCAGTGGACCTGCACCTGTCGAACCGAGCGATTGGAAGCAGAAACTGAGGGCCGAACTGTTAGAGGATGTCAAGGGACAGATGGCGGAATTATCCCGGAACCTGCTGGGTGAACTTCGTCGAGGACGAGTTGAAGGCGGAGCAGTGGGGCGAGAGAGGTCGTATTCAGAGGAAGGGCGAGGTCCTCTGCGCCGCCCCCTACGTCCTGTGGGCCCCCGGTTCCAGTGGGACGACCAAGGAAGGCCCATTTGTATAAATTGTGGAGATCCTGGACATATCAGTCGCCAGTGTGGGCTTCGTCGGGGTTCTCAAGGGGGTTTTTAGTCCCACCAGCCACTGTGGGTCAAGTGGCCGGGACCCCTTTGCGTGACCCTCTTTCTGTTCCTGTTGCACGAGATGACTGGGTGGGACATTGCCCTACCGTGGAGGTTCAAGCTAATGGAGTCACGATAAACTGTTTGGTTGACACAGGGTCTCAAGTTACGCTATTCTCTGAGAGCCTGGCCCAGGAGTTGTTCGCAGATCATCGGCTCCAAGCAACTGAAGCTTCCAGGCTGACCCTACGGGGGGGCAAATGGTTTGGACATTCCCTACACAGGGTACATCGTGGTAGACTTTCTTGTCCGAGGGGTCCCCGTCCAACAAAAAGGGGTAGTTATCGTCCGAGATCATTGCTTGGGAAATCATCGAGCACTTTTAGGGATGAACGTTATACTGGATTGCTGGGAAGAATTGTTTCGGGGCCGGCCGGCTCGGATGTCTCCGTCACCGGCAAAACAGGACTGGGACCGAATTCTGGCCGATTGCAAAAGAGTGCACGCAGCTAATCACATAGAAGAGAGGGAAGACATCGGTCGAGTTGCCTGTAGGTATGGTCTGTCCATTCCAGCTCAGAGTGAAACCGTTCTTTGGGTCCGAGTACACGCAAGACCCCGTGGGTCAGGCACCTGTGTCCTGGTAGAGCCTCACGAAGATTGTCAGCCCGTTGAAGTGGCTCACCGGGGTTCATCGGGGTCGAGTCTCGGTAAAAGTACGGAACACAAATCCTTACCCCGTGCTCCTTCGTCGACACCAACGTCTGGCCCGAGTTTCCTCGGTACGTCCTGCCCAGGTGCACGAGCACCAAGCTGTCTGCTTCAGACAGGTGAGCCCTGCGGTGGTGGAAGTTGCCGTCCGTCCTGTCGAGGTAGAACCGGGTTCGTTTGGAGGAGGGATGCCGGCCCATTTGATGGGAGAGTCCCTGAAGGGTGAGAATCTGGAAGAGGAACAAGTGGTACAGCTTCAGGAGCTTTTGAGGAAGTGGCAACATGTGTTTTCAACACATGAAGAGGACTATGGCTGCACAGAGGTGGTGAAGCATCAGATACCCACCGGTGAGGCGACGCCTAGTCGAGAGCGGTACCGTCCGGTGCCCCCCACTCTTTATACCGAGGTCCGCACCCTGTTGAAAGGTATGCTGGAGGGAGGAATCATCCGAGAAAGCAGTAGTCCTTGGGCTGCGCTCATCGTTCTGGTGCAGAAGAAGACGGGAGCCTGGAGGTTTTGCGTTGACTATCGCAAACTTAACAGTGTAACGAAGAAAGATGCATTCCCGTTGCCACGGATTGAAGACTCACTCACCAGTCTTACCCAAGCGGCATGGTACTCGACATTGGACCTGGCAAGTGGATACTGCCAGGTGCAGGTAGATGACCGAGATAGGGAGAAGACAGCTTTCACCACCCTGTTTGGGCTATTTGAATGGGACCGTATGCCGATCGGTCTGTGCAACGCCCCTGCGACTTTCCAACGCCTGATGCAGCGCTGCCTAGGAGGACAATTAGTCGACTCAACGCTGGTCTACCTAGACGATGTGATCGTCTTCTCCCCTGATTTCCACACTCACCTGCATCATCTGGAAGGAGTTTTCAGGGCCATGGAGAAATATGGGCTGAAGCTTAGGCCGGAAAAATGCCAGTTACTGTGGAAAGAGGTGCAGTTCTTGGGACATCGTGTCAGTGCTGTAGGGATCTCCCCTGACCCAGAGAAGGTGGCGGCGGTCCAAGGATGGGAGCCACCCCGGACAGTAAGACAGGTGCGGTCGTTCCTGGGCTTTGTGGGATATTATCGTCGCTTTATAAGGGATTCTCTGGGCTTGCTAAGCCACTGAACCAACTCTTGGCTGGCACTGGACGTGCTACTACCACGTGCCTGTGGTAAAGGCTCCCCCTCAGTACACTGGCATTCCACCTGTGAGACTGCTTTCCAGAACCTTAAACAGGAACTCCTGAAGGCCCCAATCTTAGCCTATGCAGATTTCACCCAGCCGTTTCTCCTGTACAATTGACGCCAGCAATGCAGGATTGGGGGCCGTGCTGGCCCAAGAGCATCAAGGAGTGGAGAGAGTGATCGCGTATGCAAGTCGAAGTTTACATCCCGCCGAGCGAAACGCTGCAAACTATAGCTCCTTTAAAATCGAACTACTGGCGATGAAGTGGGCCATGACGGAGAAGTTTAAAGACTACTTGTGGGGAGCCAAGGTAACGGTGATTACAGACAACAATCCCTTAGTACACTTGCAATCCGCTAAATTGGGGGCAGTGGAGCAGCGCTGGGTGGCACAGCTAGCAAATTATGATTACCAGCTAAAATATAATCCCGGCAGAGAGCACGTAAATGCAGATGCCTTGTCCAGACTCCCAGCCACCCAGAGAGGCGATCGAGCACCCCTCGGTGCCCTTGGTACCGAAGATGAGTTGCTGGTGGAAGCTCCCGGAGCCCCGGAGTCTGTTCCATCTAGTTGGGGGTGGGACCCCGGACGGTGGAGAGAGCTGCAGCAGAGAGATGCAGATTTGGGTCAGCTCCTGTTGTACCTCAGACAGGGGAACCGGCCGAGGGCAGAGGAAAGACAGACTCAGACGGTGGGGGTACGACAGCTTCTGAGACAGTGGAAGAGACTGCAACTCCGAGAAGGAGTAATCTGTCGTTCAAGGCGGGATCCCCGCACACAGGAGACTGTACACCAAGTTGTTGTACCGGAGGGCCAAGTCTCGGAGCTGTTGAATGCCTATCACACCCATACTGGCCATCAGGGCCAAGAGAGGACACTGTCCCTGCTGAGGAGGTATTTCCACTGGCCTAGGATGAAAAAGAAAGTTGAGGAATTTGTTCAGAGCTGCCCACGGTGTACATTGTTCAAACCCAGGAAGGAGGTCCGAGCCCCATTGGTCCCCCTGCGACCGAAAGCACCTCTGCATATCGTAGGGATAGATTTCCTGACTCTGGGTCGACCAACAGACCGATTCCAGAATATTCTGGTCATGACCGACCTATTTACTAAATATGCCTGGGCCGTCCCCACCGTCGATCAAACGGCAGTTACCACAGCCAATGCCCTTTGGAGAGCAGTGATACAACCTTTTGGCTGCCCAGAAACCCTACACTCGGACCAAGGTTCAAATTTCGAGTCCCGGGTCATCCAAGAGCTGAGCCGCCTCTATGGGTGCCGAAAGACCCATACGACCTCATACCACCCTCAGGGTAACGGAGGGTGCGAAAGATTCAACCAGACCTTGCTGGGGTTGCTGGGGACCCTAGAGAGTGAACAACAGGGCCAATGGGCCGAGAGTCTTCCCTCGCTGTTACAAGCATACAACAACAGTGTGCACAGTGTCACCGGTTATGCTCCTTCCTACCTTATGTTTGGGCGTCACCTCCGCTTGCCTGTGGACTTGCTCATGGGGACCGAGGCTGCAGAAAGAGGGTATAGTACCACTGACTGGGTAAATCGGCACCACCACCAACTGCTCAATGCCTACCGACGAGGCTCAGACCATCTGAGTGCAGCAGCCGCCAAGAATAAGAGACTATACGACCGGACTGCCCGAGAGGCCCCTTTGTTACCTGGGGAGCGAGTGCTGGTACGGGACAACCGGCCCCCAGGGAAAGGGAAGCTCAGTGACCGCTGGGAGTCGACGCCATATGTGGTGGAACAACGACAAGGGCCTGATGCCCCCGTCTACTCTGTACGGCCCGAAGGAAAGCCAGGACCAATACGGGTGCTCCATCGAAACCTGCTCCGTCCCTGTCCGAACTACCCGCAACAAGCGGCTGAAGCCCCAAGTGCACCACCCGCCTCAGAGGCACCTATGATAGGGTGGGCTGTGGTCCCGAGGGACCCTGAGGTTGAAGCCAGAGCGGCTCTGCCTTCGCCACCCCGACGATCTCAACGGAACACCCGAGGACAACCACCTGAGAGGTACGGCGAATGGAATTGAGGGACGCCGGTTCCAGGGACTAAAACCGATTGGCAAGGGGGGATGTCATGGGTGACAAAATCGCTCAGTAAACGGAACCTTCTTGAGAGTCCCGAGTTTCCTAGGGGAACGTATTGGGTGCAACACTCCACTACGGTTCCGGGTGTGATGGAAACATGCCCGTACTGATTAGCGCTAATGCAGTGCAGGTGTGAGAGAGAGAGGAGCGGCGCTCACACAGGCTTTCTGTTTCATAAGCCACGATATAAAAGGGGCATTTAGAGAGTGTTTGGAGCGCGTTCGGTGGGTGTACAGTGTGTCAAGAGTCCAAAGGGTTGACAAGATCAGACATTAAAGTGGGTTGACTCTGGGCAGTGCTGGATACAGGCTTCCTTGGAAAAAATCGTTGGGGTGTGGAGATCACCCATTTGAGGCTGCTGGGTCAGAGTGATCGTTTGTGGGAAGACCGCTGGACCGAGCTAGGACTGGATCTGTGCTGTGGAAGGAGAGAGGAAAGATAAGTGAATTGTTTTAATCTTATGAACATTTGAACCGCTTGAAGCGGATACAGTGAATGTGGATCTGACTGTTGGAGGAGCTATGTGTTTCAGAGTGAGATGAGGAGGAATTAAAAGTGAAACCCCTGTAAACGAGCGCAACGGACTGAGTGGGGCCTCTGTTCAACCCTATCGTGTGAGTGAATTGCAGTGCTTTTGCCTTATTGATACACATGGATTTATTGCTGTGGAATTGAAGTGAACACAAATGTGCTGTCTTTGTTGAGAAGTGGCCCTTATCCATGCTTACACGTTCGTGGAAGGTTATTATATCTGCCCCCGTCAGAAGCCCAGAGTGATACAGTGAACTGAAGAGAGAGTACTGTGTACTGTGAATATCCTCACCTGTTCTACTTACTGTTTGAGCCCAGAAGTATACAGCAACGCTGATAAAGTAATCGTAAGAAGGCCTGTAAAATTCTGCAAAATTTGCCCAAAACGCCTAAAAAAGACCTATCCAAATTAAATTGCATGCTGTTCTTGAACCATTTGGAGTATATGCATGCTTTTGCTCTCTTTTGAAAGGCGACACTCAGAGGTTTGTTCCTAAACAGTCAAAATCACTGTAAGTCCTACTGGTCTTGAGTAATATAACTTTGAACACAATGAAAAATGACAAAAAAATTCCGCCTACATTTTTTTTGTGTAAACAGATGCCTGCAGATAACTACAGCTGGGAGCTATTAGCTGGAAAACACAACTGGATCACAGCATGAAGAGCTTACCAAACAGAGTTTAAAATTTGATGATAATATCTAAGAAAATGAGTGTTTTACACACGTTTATCTAAGTGTATATCTAGGCGCTTCCCAAAAAAAAGCCACTTGGAGACTCCAAATGACCCTTTGTGATCATAGACACATAAAATGCTGCTATTCTTGAATGCTTTACTCTACAGTCATAATTTTGGGCTCTAATGAAAGGTTACACTTAGGGCTATCATATTCCTTAGCCAGATTCACTGTAAATATTGATGACACATAGTAACTGAAGCATAAACACATTATAGTGTTTTTTTTTCAATTCTTGAAACCAAACTTTCTACAAATAAAGAGACAAAACAAGTGCTATGGTACTAAAACACTTTAATATTAGAACTCAAACTACACACACACACACACACACACATATATATATATATACACACACACACACACACACACAAAAAAGTGTGACGACCTGCAGTGCTGTGTCCAGTGATATGCACAGGCTTGGAAAAAAAAAAAGAAGCCAGTTCTCCTCTGCATCTCACCCTCCCTGTCCACTTGTTGTTTAGCTGGCAGAACCTCTCTGGAAAGATAAATGATGGGGCTCCTCTCCTGATAAGGTGCTGTCATTCTGTTCCAGTATGTTGTTTTTTTCTGACTGGCTCCCAGAATTCACTCAATTAATTTTCAGATGATGGTCTGTGATATATAAAAAAGGGAAATAAGTTAATTTACAAAACATTTACATTATATGTGTGTGAATACAAAAATAAACAGAAACACATGCACACAAAAAACCAGGATTATGCAGTTCATGAGCGCACACGCACATCATGAGCAATAACATAAACACGAGCGCACACAACATAAATTAGCAGATAAATGTAAACAAACACACAAGACATGTATGTTTTGTGTGTTTAGCTATTTCAACTCACAAAAAGGCCACATAAACAGTGCTATAACGTTACGAGCGCACACCAGAGAAACTATAGCAGGTAGCTAATGCTACACGCAAAACACAAACACACACACAATCACACACACACACACGGCAAAAGCTGACGCCTCAACTGAGGCATGTGTTTGTTTTAGTACACCTAAACCAAACACATGTCTCAGTATATAGAGTCAAATATGTTGAGTAATATAATAAAACTTACTTTTCGTGACGTGAGTACCGTGGCCACCATCCAAAAAGGTCCTCTGCTAGTGCTAACCAGACAACAACATCGATTGCTCTCTTGCTCACAAATGTCCTCCCACTCACCACGGTCACGGAGAATACACTGTTCAATCACTTCTTCGAGTAATAAGTGCATCTTTCTAATTATCTTTGCCATTTCACATCTGTTACCTCCTTTCACTCACCAACGCGTTCAATGTTGTGTTTATGCACAAGCGCGCAGAGGATCACTTTCGCTTTACGCATGAAATATAACGTAATCGGATGATTCCACCCACTAAAGCTGCATTTCAGTCTTTTCAGAAATTCATTGGCTATCAGAAAATAGCGTCATTTCATTCTCTATTGCAACTGGATAGATAAACTGTCACTCAAAGAGAGGTAGGTACAGATTTCACCAGGCGAGCTCGTTGGTTGTTGGAACATCAGAAGACACCCCTAACACTCGCCGATTGGCTAAAATGACCTGTCAATCAATAGTTCGGGGGTCAGCGGCCATTTTGACATACTTTGTTCTCCAATGTTTACGTTTCAACTGAAGTTAGACAGATCAATAGTGCTAGTGCGTCGAAGTTGTGATAGCGCTGTCGGCTAACGCGAAATGCTACTATTTACATTCCATGGATGTTTATTTATATATACAATTGTTTTGGACTAAAAACTTCTTCAAATTGGATTGTATGGACGCTTTTCAGTGAAACCAAACCATTTTTGTTGGAATGTAAGGGATCAGTGGACTACTTGGTGAGTTTCTTCCAGTTTGTGTTGGTTTGTTTTGGCTGTTGGTGGTCTGACAAAGAAACAGATTGTGCCCGCTGTGTTGATTGTATCTTAAAATGGTTTACGTCGTTCGAATCACGAGTTTCTCAGCTTTCCAAAGATATGTATTGTGTTTACTTTTGTGTTTGTGGAGCTTTGTTTTTCACAAAGTTAAACCTATAAACCACCCTGTGGGTCGTATACGGAACGTCGGAACACTAAACGGTTTCACTGTCGCCCTACTGTGAACTGAGGAGAGAGTACTTTGTACTGTGAAGATCCCCACCTGCATACAGCACCACTGGTAAAGTAACCTTAGACTCACTGTCTCCCTATTGTGAACTGAAGAGAGAGTACTGTGTACTGTGAATATCCTCACCTGTTCTACTTACTGTTTGAGCCCAGAAGTATACAGCAACGCTGATAAAGTAATCGTTTAACCCACTGTCGCCCTACTGTGAACTGAGGAGAGAGTACTTTGTACTGTGAAGATCCCCACCTGTTCTACTTGCTGTTTGAGCCCAGAAGCACACAACATCGCTGGTAAAGTAACCTTATGACTCACTGTCTCCTTATTGTGAACTGAAGAGAAAGTACTGTGTACTGTGAATATCCTCACCTGTTCTACTTACTGCTTGAGCCCAGAAGTATACAGCAACGCTGATAAAGTAATCGTTTAACCCACTGTCGCCCTACTGTGAACTGAAGAGAGAGAAAGTACCCTGTACTGTGAAGAATCCTCACCTGCCATACTTACTGTCTGAGTCTGGAAGTCTGCAGCACCGCTGGGGGAAAAGTAAGCTTTTTAATCCACTGCTTTATTATCGTGCACCAACGAGAGTACTCTGTACTGTGAAGAATCCTTACCTGCCATACTTACTGTCTGAGTCTGGAAGTCTGCAGCACCGCTGGGGGAAAAGTAAGCTTTTAATCCACTGCTGTATTATCGTGCACCCTCAAGAGTACTCTGTACTGTGAAGAATCCTTACCTGCCATACTTACTGTCTGAGTCTGGAAGTCTGCAGCACCGCTGGGGGAAAAGTAAGCTTTTAATCCACTGCTGTATTATTGTGCACCCTCGAGAGTACCCTGTACTGTGAAGAATCCTTACCTGCCATACTTACTGTCTGAGTCTGGATGTGACGATCAGCAGCCGTGGTGCCCTCGAGAGCCACTAGAGGGCACTCTCTCCCCATGTTCTGTTTCCCCATGGACTCTTTGTGTTTCATTATGTTCAGCTGTGTTTCATTATTGGTTATTGAGTTCCTTATTTAAGCCTGAGTTTTCCCTGTGTCCCTTGCGAAGTCTTGTTACCCTGTAAGCGTGCAATTCCGAGCGTTATTCCCTGTTCTGTGTCTCCGTGTTTCCCTGGACTCTTGACCCTTGCTTGTTTCCTGGACTGCTCTCGAACCTGTGCTGCCTGCCTCGACCATTGCCTGTTTAGACCACAAGTTCCTGGACTGCCCCTTTGTTTAAGTGTTTGCCTGTGTTCATGTCTGCTTGTTTTAATAAAGTGCTGCACATGGATCCGACCGTCTCTGTCCGTACGTTACACTGGAAGTCTGCAGCACCGCTGGGGGAAAAGTAAGCTTTTAATCCACTGCTTTATTATCGTGCACCAACGAGAATACTTTGTACTGTGAAGAATCCTTACCTGCCATACTTACGGTCTGAGTCTGGAAGTTTGCAGCACCGCTGGGGGAAAAGTAAGCTTCTAATCCACTGCTTCATTACTGTGCACCAACGAGAGTACTTTGTACCGTGAAGAATCCTTACCTGTCTTACTTACTCTTGGGTCTGGAAGTCGGCAGCACCGCTGGGGAGAAGTAAGCTTCAACCCCCCTGCTCCATCATCGTACATCGACGAGAGTATCTTGAACTGTGAAAAACCCTTGGTTTAATAAAGATTGTTACTCCTTTGAAACTTATCTCTGTCTCCGGGTCCTCTGTTGTGTGCCTGTGGTGTCGGCTCCTCACGGTGGTGACTCAGTTAGAGGGGGGTGGTTGGTCACCCGAGTGTTCCTCCCCTCGACCTGTGACACATTTAAAACATGTTGTCTCAATTTTAAAAATAGCAGCCATGGCTATATCTAAAATAATTTATCTTTTTGATTTTTGTTATCTTGTTTTTCATGAATGTATTTTACAACAATACAAAGAGCAATGTGTATTTTCCACTAATATAGTTTGTAATGGCTTTTTTTGTCATAGATTATAATCATATATTTTTTGGATTTGTTATTTATCTTTATAATGAAGTTGTCTGTATTAAGTAGATTGTGTTTAACCCTTTAAAGCCTGACACATTAAAAAAATGGCAGAAAATTATATATTTTTGGAAATTAGATGTTTATTAAGCCTTGAATCAAAATCAAAAAAATTTTTTTTGCCAAGTCATTTTGTTTATGATATATTTTTTGTATCACATTTGATACATCAGGCTTTTAGGGAACGTTTTGCTTACAGTGTATATATTTATACAGTGTATTTTTTAGATACAAAAAAATCTATTATACCTTTAAGAGTTTGAAAACATAGAGCATTTTAGGCTGTTTTTATCGCTCTTTTTTAAATAGATCTTTTTTCCAGTCCTTTTATTTCACTTTGTGGTAGTCATAAAGTATATAACATTACTGCAATTTGACATTACAGACATAAAGCACCAATAAAGGGATAGTTCACTTTGAAATTAATTTTTGATATGTTTTATCTTACCTCAAGGGCATCCAAGATGTTGGTGTCTTTTTTTCTGCAGTATTTTCAATTTAGATATTTTTAGGTCGAACCATTCGTGTCTATCAGTCATATAATGGAGGTCTATCGAGTCAACCTCAAAGAGCATGCACAGAGAAGTCCAAATTAAGCATGATTTAATCACTCGTAAATGTAAGTACACATTGATGGCTAAGACACGAAACGAGCGGTTTGTGTGGAAAACGAACAGTATTTATATCGTTTTTACCTCTTGTAATCATAGCCACAAAGCGCCCGCACCCTCAGATCACTTGGACGTGGCTGTGGTTACAAGAGGTAAAATCTATATAAATGCTGTTCATTTTCTCACACAAACCGCTCGTTTCGTGTCTTAGGCCATCAATGTGTACTTACATTTACAAGTCATTTAATCATGTTTAATTTTGACTTCTTTGAGCATGCTCTTTGAGGTGGACTCCATAGACATGCATTATATGACTGATAGACACGAACGGTTTGACCTAAATAATATAAAAATTGAAAATACTGTGGAAACAAAGACACCTACACCTTGGATGCCCTTGAGGTAAGATAAAACATATCAACAATTAATTTCAAAGTGAACTATCCCTTTATTGGTGCTTTATGTCTGTAATGTCAAATTGCAGTAGTGTTATATACTTTATGACTACCACAAAGTGAAATAAAAGGACCGGAAAAAAAGATCTATGTTAAAGAAAGAGAGAAAATCTATGTTTCTATGTTCTATGTTTTCAAACTGTTAAAGGCATAATAGATTTTTTGTATCTAAAATATACACTGTATAAATATACACTGTAAGCAAAACGTTCCCTAAAAGCCTGCTGTATCAAATTTGATACACAATTTCCAACACCATTTACTTGTCATTTAACAATTAAATTATTAAGTAATTATGCATTATATCAATTCAGAAAGTGTTAAATTAATTATATCAGGCACTATCCAATATTATTTTTTACCTTAACAACTTGAAATTAGCCTTTATTTTCCTGCTAAAATCATCTGGCTTGATCCAATCGCAGCGGCCATTTTGAAAAGCTAAAAAAATCACCCCTCTACTGCCTGCAGTACAGTGAAATTCCACAAGATGGCAGAAAACACGTATCAAAATAGATGCAACAGGTTTTCAAAGAAAGTATTGCTCTCACCGATTTAATATACGCCTTAGAAACTCGTGTATCAAATATGATGCGTGCGGCATTAAAGGGTTAACACACACAAGAGTGATTTATTAGTTCAACACATAGTTATAGAAATTCTACTTTATCTTAAAAAAAACCCTGCACTTTATATACACACACACACACACACGCACACACACACACACATACATAAATACATGTAAATAAAAATACAAAAAGAAACATCAAATGTGTTTTTAGTCAGAGTATTATTTTATACAGAAACAAATATTTGTAATTCAGATAAGAATGAAGTTAGTGTTTTAAAATCTTAAGGAAAACAAATATATTGAAATATAGCAGATGAATTTTTGATTCATTCAGCTTCAATTACAAGGCATTTTGCCACGGCCCAACCGTTCGAGATATCAAAAATCCCCTCTCAAACTTTCATCCTCAATGTCTTGACTTCACGCTGACCGAGTTTCGAAAAAAAAAATGGATCAGAGCTCTAGGAGGAGTATTTCAAATTCCATTGCAAGTGATTTACGAACAACCATAAATAGCTGACTTCCTTTTGGGCTGGGGTAAAAAGTAAAAGTGCGAAGTATATATGAAACAATGAGATCGACATGTGTACCAAGTTTCATAATATTATATACAAGCGTGTTTGAGTTATGGACCAAGTGTTCGGACCCCGTTCCAGGGGGCGCTGTCGAGCCCCCCTGCCACGCCCGGGTACCATCTTCAGCCCTGATGGCCGTGGTTTCTGACCCGTGTGCAAAGTTTCAAGAGTTTTTGAGCATGTTAAGGGCCCCAAAAGTGCCCGAATAGTCGTTAGAAAAATAAAAGACAAAAAAAATATATAGCTGCGAGCAGCGATTGCGGGCCCAAGCCGGTGGCACCGCAACCCCGGTGCCTTTAGTTACCTAAAGGCTCCGGGGTGGCGGTACCACCGCCTTTGGCCCTTTATCGCTGCTCACAGCTATATTTATACATGTATATATATATATATATATATATATATATATCTATATTTATATAAATATAAAGCCGATGGCACCGCCACCTTGGTGCCTTTAGGGTTATTCTGTACGACGTGCAAAAACGTAACCCCCGCTTTGACTGTCGAAAAGAAGTTTATTGTAGAGCTTGCATCAATGCGGACTCGATGCGCTGTGCGCTGTAACTCCATGTGGCTTTAAGCGCATCATTCTCCACTTGGGATGCGCATAAGCGCTTTGTGCCACACTGTACTGAGCCTTTCTTATCATAATGCAGTGACGCAATGACAGATTATTAATTGCCTTTCTTGTTCTGTTCTATCTATTATATGTTGATAATAGATAGGACAGAGCACTAAAAACCTCAAACAAAGCACTAAAAACTTAAGCTGTTGTTCTACAAGTTGTTCTAGAAAGTTTGTATGTTGCTGCCTCATTTAACATCTCTGCTATACATTTAAAACATGTTGTCTCAATTTTATAGCAGCCATGGCTATATCTAAAATAATTTAGCTTTTTGATTTTTGTTATCTTGTTTTTCATGAATGTATTTTACAACAATACAAAGAGCAATGTGTATTTTCCACTAATATAGTTTGTAATGGCTTTTTTTGTCATAGATTATAATCATATATTTTTTGGATTTGTTATTTATCTTTATAATGAAGTTGTCTGTATTAAGTAGATTGTGTTTAACACACACAAGAGTGATTTATTAGTTCAACACACACACACACACACATACATAAATACATGTAAATAAAAATACAAAAAGAAACATCAAATGTGTTTTTAGTCAGAGTATTATTTTATACAGAAACAAATATTTGTAATTCAGATAAGAATGAAGTTAGTGTTTTAAAATCTTAAGGAAAACAAATATATTGAAATATAGCACATGAATTTTAAATTCATTCAGCTTCAATTACAAATACAATCTTACTTTTATTTAAAGCAAACTATACATTTAAAAGATGGGGGTTATATGCCTATTTTGTCATTTAAAAAAATACAAAATTGTTACGTGAAACAGGAAGTGTGTTATAACTTCAGCATACATTAACTGATCTTGATGAAACTTCAGCAGTGTGTTCGCTGTAAGAGGACGATCACATGGATGTGACTATTGTGAGTCAAAGTTATAGTGCCACCAACTGGCAGCAGGAAGTGTGTCACTTTCAAAATGCTTTGAAATCACCCTTTTATTTTTACCCGATTGCTTCAAACTTCATCTGAATAATGTAAACATACGATAGATGTAGACCTGTGAATGGATTCTTGATATCTTTTAAACTGTTGCCGTGGCAACGCATCAAACTTTACCATTCTTATAGGATGCTTTTGAGACCCTTAGCATGCTTCAAATTGCATGAAACTCGACAGACACATCACATTTATTAGCCAGTAGACATGTGCAAAGTTTCAGAAACGGGCGTGGTGAGGGCTCAGTAGCGCCACCTTTTGACAAAAGTGGGGTTGTTAGTTTTATCTACAGTTACAAAAATCGGTATGTATATTGTACTCCTCGAGCCGGACAACTTTCTAATTGACACTCATTAGCTAGGACCCACAGAAAGTCAGATATGTTTGTTTGAATGTAGAGAAAATCTCAGAATTTTGCCAGTGTCTCAGTGTCCCTCTGTGTGAGTGAGAGGAGGGGCGCCTGTCAGGTTAATTTTAACCCTTTATTTGCTGTGTGCGACTTCTCTGGCATTTTCGGGGGCCTTAACATCCTCGAAAACTCTTGAAACTTTGCACACGGGTCAGAACCCATGGCCATCAGGGCCGGGCTGAAGCTGGTAACCGGGCGTGGCAGGGCGGCTCGACAGCGCCCCCTGGACTGGGATTCAAACATTTGTCCATAAATCAAACACACTTGCATGAATTAATATGAAACTCGGTACAATTATAGATCACATCAGGCCTAACAACTTTCGTGCTCTAAGTTTTATGACAGTTCAAATGGAAGTTATTTATGAATTATGAATTATGGGTTGTTTGAATAATTGTCCTAGGAGAAATACATCAAATCACAATGCATGTGTTTACCAATCACAACCAAACTCGGTGTGCATGAAGTCAAGACATTGAGGATGCTCAATTCCGGACGGATTTTTGATATCTCGAACGGTCTGGCCGTGGCGAGGAAATGAATTTTATGACTAAAAAAGGACACATAAAGTGTGTTATAACTTTGCTCAATTTACCTACAGTTACAAAACTTACCACGTATATTGTTCTCGTCAAGCCGATCAACTTTCCAATTTAAAGTCATTCGCTCTGAGCAACAGAAAGTCAGATATTGTAGTTTGAATGGATTTATTTCCCCTGCGATTCTCTCTCTCTCTCTCTCTCTCTCTCTGTGTGTGTGTGTGTGGGTGTGTGTGTGTGTGGGGAGGGGAGGGCTGTTGTCTGTGTTTATGTGTGTGTGTGTGGCTGGCTGTGATTTTTCCTTCAAGTCCTTGTCTCTAAGTCCTTGTCTTTTTGCATAACAATTTTGCATAACAATATTTTTAAATGACAAAATAGGCATATAACCCCCATCTTTTAAATGTATAGATTGCTTTAAATAAAAGTAAGATTGTATTTGTAATTGAAGTTGAATGAATTTAAAATTCATGTGCTATATTTCATTCAATATATTTCTTTTCCTTAAGATTTTAAAACACTAACTTCATTCTTATCTGAATTACAAATATTTGTTTCTGTATAAAATAATACTCTGACTAAAAACACATTTGATGTTTTTTTTTTGGTATTTTTATTTACATGTATTTATGTGTGTGTGTGTGTGTGTATAAAGTGCAGGGTTTTTTTAGATAAAGTAGAATTTCTATAACTATGTGTTGAAGTAATAAATCACTCTTGTGTGTGTTAAACACAATCTACTTAATACAGACAACTTCATTATAAAGATAAATAACAAATCCAAAAAATATATGATTATAATCTATGACAAAAAAAGCCATTACAAACTATATTATTGGAAAATACACATTGCTCTTTGTATTGTTGTAAAATATTCATGAAAAACAAGATAACAAAAATCAAAAAGATAAATTATTTTAGATATAGCCATGTTTTAAATGTATAGCAGAGATGTTAACTGAGGCAGCAACATACAAACTTTCTAGAACAACATGGACCTGGATAGCTGGTTTTTATGGAGGACAGTGAAGAGGAAGAGGGTGCAAATCAAACAGCTCATTCTCAGACTACACAGCAAACAGCTTAAGTTTTTAGTGCTTTGTTTGAGGTTTTTAGTGCTCTGTCCTATCTATTATCAACATATAATAGATGGAACAGAACAAGAAAGGCAATTAATAATCTGTCATTGCGTCACTGCATTATGATATGAAAGGCTCAGTACAGTGTGGCACAAAACGCTTATGCGCATCCCGAGTGGAGAATGATGCGCTTAAAGCCACATGGAGTTACAGCGCACAGCGCATCGAGTCCGCATTGATGCAAGCTCTACAATACACTTCTTTTTGATAGTCAAAGCGGGGTTTACGTTTTTACACGTCGTGCAGAATAACCCTAAAGGCACCAAGGTGGCGGTGCCACCTTTTTTTTATTAAATATAAATATAGCTGTGAGCAGCGATAAAGGGCCAAAGCCGGCGGTACCACCATCCCGGTGCCTTTGGGTAACTAAAGGCATCGGGGTTGCGGTGCCACCGGCTTGGGCCCGCAATCGCTGCTCGCAGCTATATTTAGGGCCCAAGCCCTGAAAGGGCGAAGGCCCTATTGTTTTCCTTGCGATTATTAGGGCCCAAGCCCTGAAAGGGCGAAGGCCCTATTGTTTTCCTAAGGATTATTTATTAGGGCCCAAGCCCTGAAAGGGCGAAGGCCCTATTGTTTTCCTTCCGATTATTTTTTTTTTTCTTTTATTTTTCTAACGACTATTCGGGCACTTTTGGGGCCCTTAACATGCTCGAAAACTCTTGAAACTTTGCACACGGGTCAGAACCCGCGGCCATCAGAGCCGGGCTGAAGCTGGTACCTGGGCGTGGCAGGGCGGCTCGTCAGCGCCCCCTGGAACGGGGTCCGAACACTTGGTCCATAACTCAAACACGCTTGTATGTAATAATATGAAACTCGGTACGCGTGTTGATCTCATCGTTTCATCTATACCTCGCGCTCTTACTTTTTACCCCAGCCCAACAGGAAGTCGGCTATTGAGGTTTGTTTGTAAAACGCTCGCAATGGAATGTTAAATACTCCTCCTAGAGCTTTGATCCAAGTTCGACGAAACTCAGTCAGCGTGAAGTCAAGACATTGAGGATGAAAGTTTGCGAGGGGATTTTTGATATCTCGAACGGTTTGTCCGTGGCGAGGAAACGAAACTATGGCGAGAAACGTGAAACAGGAAGTGTGTTATAACTTCAGCATACATTAACTGATCTTGATGAAACTTCAGCAGTGTGTTCGCTGTAAGAGGCCGATCACATGGATGTGACTATTGTGAGTCAAAGTTATAGCGCCACCAACTGGCAGCAGGAAGTGTGTCATTTTCAAAATGCTTTGAAATCACCCTTTTATTTTTACCCGATTTGCTTCAAACTTCATCTGTATAATGTAAATATACGGCAGATGAAGACCTGTAAATGCATTCTTGATATCTTTAAAACTGTTGCCGTGGCAACGCATCAAACTTTACCATTCTTTTAGGATGCTTTTGAGACTCTTAGCATGCTTCAAATTGCATGAAACTCGACAGACACATCACATTTATTAGCCAGTAGACATGTGCAACGTTTCAGAAACGGGTGTGGTGAGGGCTCAGTAGCGCCACCTTTTGACAAAAGTGGGGTTGTTAGTTTTATCTACAGTTACAAAAATCAGTATGTATATTGTACTCCTCGAGCCGGACAACTTTCTAATTGACACTCATTAGCTAGGACCCACAGAAAGTCAGATATGTTTGTTTGAATGTAGAGAAAATCTCAGAATTTTGCCAGTCTCTCAGTGTCTCTCTGTGTGAGTGAGAGGAGGGGCGCCTGTCAGGTTAATTTTAACCCTTTATTTGCTGTGTGCAACTTCTCTGGCATTTTCGGGGGCCTTAACATCCTCTAAAACTCTTGAAACTTTGCACACGGGTCAGAACCCATGGCCATCAGGGCCGGGCTGAAGCTGGTAACCGGGCGTGGCAGGGCGGCTCGACAGCGCCCCCTGGACTGGGATTCAAAAATTTGTCCATAAATCAAACACACTTGCATGAATTAATATGAAACTCGGTACAATTAAAGATCACATCAGGCCAAACAACTTTCGTGCTCTAAGTTTTATGACAGTTCAAATGGAAGTTATTTATGAATTATGAATTATGGGTTGTTTGAATAATTGTCCTAGGAGAAATACATCAAATCACAAGGCATGTGTTTACCAATCACAACCAAACTCGGTGTGCATGAAGTCAAGACATTGAGGATGCTCAATTCCGGACGGATTTTTGATATCTCGAACGGTCTGGCCGTGGCGAGGAAATGAATTTTATGACTAAAAAAGGACACATAAAGTGTGTTATAACTTTGCTCAATTTACCTACAGTTACAAAACTTACCACGTATATTGTTCTCGTCAAGCCGATCAACTTTCCAATTTAAAGTCATTCGCTCTGAGCAACAGAAAGTCAGATATTGTAGTTTGAATGGATTTATTTCCCCTGCGATTCTCTCTCTCTCCCTCTCTCTCTCTCTCTGTGTGTGGGGGTGTGTGGGTGTGTGTGTCTGTGTGGGGAGGGGAGGGCTGTTGTCTGTGTTTATGTGTGTGTGTGTGGCTGGCTGCGATTTTTCCTACAAGTCCTTGTCTCTAAGTCCTTGTCTTTTTGCATAACAATTTTGCATAACAATATTTTTAAATGACAAAATAGGCATATAACCCCCATCTTTTAAATGTATAGTTTGCTTTAAATAAAAGTAAGATTGTATTTGTAATTGAAGTTGAATGAATTTAAAATTCATGTGCTATATTTCAATATATTTGTTTTCCTTAAGATTTTAAAACACTAACTTCATTCTTATCTGAATTACAAATATTTGTTTCTGTATAAAATAATACTCTGACTAAAAACACATTTGATGTTTTTTTTTTTGGATTTTTATTTACATGTATTTATGTGTGTGTGTGTGTGTGTGTGTGTGTGTGTGTGTGTGCGTGCGTGTGCGTGTGTGTGTGTGTGTGTGTGTGTATAAAGTGCAGGGGTTTTTTTAGATAAAGTAGAATTTCTATAACTATGTGTTGAACTAATAAATCACTCTTGTGTGTGTTAAACACAATCTACTTAATACAGACAACTTCATTATAAAGATAAATAACAAATCCAAAAAATATATGATTATAATCTATGACAAAAAAAGCCATTACAAACTATATTAATGGAAAATACACATTGCTCTTTGTATTGTTGTAAAATATTCATGAAAAACAAGATAACAAAAATCAAAAAGATAAATTATTTTAGATATAGCCATGTTTTAAATGTATAGCAGAGATGTTAATTGAGGCAGCAACATACAAACTTTCTAGAACAACATGGACCTGAATAGCTGGTTTTTATGGAGGACAGTGAAGAGGAAGAGGGTGCAAATCAAACAGCTCATTCTCAGACTACACAGCAAACAGCTTAAGTTTTTAGTGCTTTGTTTGAGGTTTTTAGTGCTCTGTCCTATCTATTATCAACATATATTAGATAGAACAGAACAAGAAAGGCAATTAATAATCTGTCATTGCGTCACTGCATTATGATATGAAAGGCTCAGTACAGTGTGGCACAAAACGCTTATGCGCATCCCGAGTGGAGAATGATGCGCTTAAAGCCACATGGAGTTACAGCGCACAGCGCATCGAGTCCGCATTGATGCAAGCTCTACAATACACTTCTTTTTGATAGTCAAAGCGGGGGTTACGTTTTTACACGTCGTACAGAATAACCCTAAAGGCACCAAGGTGGCGGTGCCACCGGCTTTATATTAAATATAAATATAGATGTGAGCAGCGATAAAGCGCCAAAGCCGGCGGTACCACCATCCCGGTGCCTTTGGGTAACTAAAGGCATCGGGGTTGCGGTGCCACCGGCTTGGGCCCGCAATCGCTGCTCGCAGCTATATTTATTATTATTTTGTAACCTTTTGGGCATTTTTGGGGCCCTTAACGTGCTCGAAAACTCTTAAAACTTTGCACATGGGTCAGAACCCGCGGCCATCAGAGCCGGGCTGAAGCTGGTACCCGGGCGTGGCAGGGCGGCTCGTCAGCGCCCCCTGGAACGGGGTCCGAACACTTGGTCCATAACTCAAACACGTTTGTATATAATAATATGAAACTCGGTGCACATGTTGATATCATAGTTTCATCTATACCTCGCGCTTTTACTTTTTACCCCAGCCCAACAGGAAGTCGGCTATTGAGGTTTGTTTGTAAAACGCTCGCAATGGAATGTTAAATACTCCTCCTAGAGCTTTGATCCAAATTCGACAAAACTCGGTCAGCATGAAGTCAAGACATTGAGGATGAAAGTTTGCGAGGGGATTTTTGATATCTCGAACGGTTTGGCCGTGGCGAGGAAACGAAATCATGACGAGAAACGTGAACCAGGAAGTGTGTTATAACTTCAGCATACATTAACTGATCTTGATGAAACTTCAGCAGTGTGTTCGCTGTTAGAGGACGATCACATGGATGTGACTATTGTGAGTCAAAGTTATAGCGCCACCAACTGGCAGCAGGAAGTGTGTCACTTTCAAAATGCTTTGATATCACCCTTTTATTTTTACCCGATTTGCTTCAAACGTCATCTGTATAATGTAAACATACAGCAGATGTAGACCTGTGAATGGATTCTTGATATCTTTGAAACTGTTGCCGTGGCGACGCATCAAACGTTACCATTCTTTTAGGATGCTTTTGAGACCCTTAGCATGCTTGAAATTGCATGAAACTCGACAGACACATCACATTTATTAGCCAGTAGACACGTGCAAAGTTTCAGAAACAGGCGTGGTGAGGGCTCAGTAGCGCCACCTTTTGACAAAAGTGGGGTTGTTAGTTTTATCTACAGTTACAAAAATCGGTATGTATATTGTACTCCTCGAGCCGGACAACTTTCTAATTGACACTCATTAGCTAGGACCCACAGAAAGTCAGATATGTTTGTTTGAATGTGGTCTTGCTCAATCTGAGCCTGCTGTCTTTGCCTGTCTGTGTATGTGTGTGTGTTTGTAGGGGGAGGGGTCTTAACCATTTCACTCCTGTGTGTATGGCCTGCATAAAAAATAAATGCCTTAAGCCTGGTATTTTTTTAAATAAGTTTTTTATTTTTTATAAGTAAAGGCATATAACCAGTTTAATTGTAGTGCATTAATAGTTTTATATAATTAGTTTATTAATTAAATTAACTTGGTCCATAAACTTGATCTGAAAATTTGGTCCATAAATCAAACACACTTGCATGTAATAATATGACTTGAGTGTTAATCACATCATGTTTTCAGTTTGAATATAAAATATATAAATTATGTAAAAAAAATAAAGTTGATCCAGCTGGAGCGCAGGCTGAGAATAGCGCTGTCATGACTGGATCAGAGATCATCAGTCATGCCCTCTCATACCTTACGCACACACCACGCCCACTTACATCAGATCACATCAACATGTCAGCCGGAGGGATACCGAGGGTCGCTTTCGGATTTAAGAATTTCTTACAACAAGATGGCAAAAGAACAGCGCGCTTTGCAAGACATGCAACGTTAAGATCGCGTACAGTCAGATGACAACCTCCAATTTCGTCCGTCATTTGAAGAGCCATTCTGCCCGTAAGTGCTTGTCAATTTGTTAATGTTATCTGGTTAGCTCGTTCGTAGTTAGCTAGCTAATGTAAGTTAAAGGAGAACTCCGGCGCAAAATTACACATTGTTACCTAGTCAACCGTTATCTGAGATTTGTTTTCATGACTGCCGAATGTAAATAGGTTTATCTATAAAAACAGTTTAGCCTATAAGTGACGTCCGACATTCTGCATATTGTGTTATTTTGTTAAGCCCCACTAAAGGCATAAAAAACTGTAAAGCACAATCAAGTTTTCACACTATATTCCAAGACTTCTAAAGTCATTCAATAGCTTAATGTGTGGTAAAATTAATATTTTAGTCTCTAAGTTAAAGTTAACGGAAAGTCATCTCGCCTCAGTCATTCTCCATGCATCAGCATTAGCGCGTCGCGTTCGGTTGCGACAGTAACACGACGACACTCTCTTCAAGATCAATGTTCCCAATATTATACTTTATTTGTAGATAAGGCATAAAGGTCTATGATTTGCATAAAATGACTATCTTGCTGGAGTGGAGTTTATTGCCCTTTAGAATACACTAAGCATTAGTGCTGCACGATTAATTATATCGCAGTCGTAATAGCGATCTCAAACCTATGCAATTATATAACGCAAATTGCCGCGATTTTATATGAAATAAACAAAGTAGGGCTATTAGCGCAGCATCTCTTCTTTTTTGTCATCCTTTGACTAGTGTTACAAGATCCCCCTCTTATTGGTTCAAATGCCTTTTTGCATTTTGCACGACAAGAAGTGAAAAGCTGCCTGTGAGTGCCCTAGATTAGAATAGATGAGACTCGCATAATGCGCATGCACTGACCGTGTGCCAGCCCAGAATAAACAGTTCTCTTTCGAGCTTGAACGAACAATAGC
This sequence comes from Pimephales promelas, assembly GCF_988280905.1. Classification (NCBI taxonomy): domain Eukaryota; kingdom Metazoa; phylum Chordata; class Actinopteri; order Cypriniformes; family Leuciscidae; genus Pimephales; species Pimephales promelas. The sequence continues at coordinate 14,921,916 of NC_142776.1, read as the reverse complement.
ACACACAATTATGCCAAAATGTGGTTTTGTCTAGTATCTTCATAACATAAGAAAAGTCTATGGATTAAAGGGTTGTGCTATGAGGCGCGTGTGAGATCCGCGTCTCGGCAACGGGTGCTCTTAAAGGGCCAGCAGCGAATAAAGCGTTCTTTCAGTAAAGTTAAAAGAACAAAGGGAAATTAGAAAATTACTCACTGATCTTGAGTAAAGAACTTTTGTAGCTTTAATAAGGATTATTATATATATATAATTTATGATTCAGGCAGCGCAGACTGTTTGATAACTTTATTCAATTTCTGTACCTGTTAAGACAGGAAGGGCACAGGTAAATATGTTTTTTATTATGGGTTTATGTGGGGATTGTTTGAAGTTCACTTAATTTAAAAGCTGTTATATATTTTTTTTAAGCCTAATAATTTTTTAAAAAGTTGATGGCTTTCAATTGATGGAATCACTGTAATGTTGGTTTGGTTGATGGTTTATTGATCATTATAGGTGTTATCAATCATTTATTGTTGTTGTTGTTGTTTTTAGTTTGAGTTGAGAAATAAACATTAATCTGTGTGTGCATTTTACTTTAGAACCAAGCAAGTTGGACTCATGAAACCATTTTATTATATCGGAGTCGCAAATCGCAATTGCAATATTGGCTCAATAATGGCAATATGACATTTTCCCAAATCGTGCAGCCCTACTAAGCATAGATTATAGATACCATCCCTTCGCTATGTTCTTTTCAATGTGAAGCGTTGCGTGCTGTGACTTGGTGTTGCTTCAAGTGCATCATTCTGCACACGGGATGCGCATGATTGCTTATAATACTTTGGGGAGACACGGGGGCGTGGCCTAAGGGAATATCACTCGTGATGTTAAGTGATGTTACCCCGCCATCGCTGATACAACCTTTAGCAGTCATGTTTTTGCTTCTTGAGAGAGAGAGAAAGTGTGTGTGTGTGTGTGTGTGTGTGAGCAGTGGCGGTTCTAGGCGGGAGCCTGGGGGGGCCAGTGCCCCTGCGACAACAAGCTTGGACCCCCTTGTGGCCCCCCTAAATGTGGAGTCAGTGTGAAATATTTTTTTTATAGTGTGTCACGCATTGAGCATGACAGTCACTCGTTTCAGTCTTTTGTCTCACACTCCCGTCACACATTGTATTTCTCATGCGGAAAAACTATTAATAATATATTTAATATACGCAATTTCTCTGGCCGCGCCGCTCTCACGTGAGAATCAAGCGCGTCTCGCCTGGAGTTCAGCAGTCGACCCTGCTACGCATCAGCCAATCAAAAAAAGAGAAGTGCTACTTAATAGCCAATCAGAAAAGGGCACTATTGTATCTGGGTAAAATTTAACGCAACAACCAATGAAAAAAAGCATATCCTGGAATTGTTCATATGATTCTGTTACAACATCTTCCGAAAGTTTCTTCACCCGTCCCACAGATGAAACTAATCACTGGAGCTCCGAACATCACTTAGAGCACGGAGTAAGTCATGATCTCCTGTTTTAATGTTACAACAAATTCACAACTTGTTTGACAAAAACTATGACAACTTGACTGATGTAAGATGAATCTTTCCCGTAGCTCGTGCTCGTTGCTCATCTAGAGAGAACCGAGGTTACGTTAGGTAATCGATTCGTTTCCCATTTAATTAGTATCAGTCTGTAACTTAGAAAACAGTTTTACAGCCTGTTCACTGACAACACCTGCTCAGAACAAGTAGTCTAGGCCTAGTCATCTTATTACACGAATCACGATGACTGACATATTGTCACATTATAAACATCTCTCTCTCCAAATAGGCTTAATAATTTTATTAGCACTAGATAAATTAAAGTGTAATGCATAGTCGATTTTAAAACATCTCTCTCTCCAAATAGGCTTAATAATTTTATTAGCACTAGATAAATTAAAGTGTATTGCATAGTCGATATTATAGGTCACTTTTAAAATCATGTCATATTTTATAATTATATCCTGGCCAAGGATGCATTAATTATTGCTTCTGTCTTTCAAAGATGTCAGGAAAAAAACAATTATAAAAAAGCTCATTCACCCTGAGAGGAAAGCGCCCTAAAAAGGCCAGTTTAGAGGATAATTTGCTGATATTTTTGCAAAAAAAAAAAAAAAAAAACCCACAAAAATCGTAGATTAATTTGTAAAAAATTATATATATATATATATATATATATATATATATATATATACATACTGTATATACAATGTAAAAAAATAAAATGGAAATTCAAATACAGACTGATATATGTAATGCAAATGTAAAAATATAATGGAAATGCAAATTGTTGGATAATTATAAACATGGTATTTTGCTTATTTATGCATTCAGTGCAGTGCAGAAAATGATAAGGTCTAAATGTAACTGGCCCCTCTAACAGTACAACTGGCCCCAGCTTGGCCCCCCCAGTTGAAATGGTCTAGAACCGCCACTGTGTGTGTGTGTGTGTGTGAGAGAGAGAGAGAGAGAGAGAGAGAGAGGAGAAATGTAACAAAGTTTAATATTGTTTGTAAACTGTGTTTGAGAGAGAGGAAGGTGTTCAGAGAGTCTGTAGGATGTTAAGCTGTTATTTGTTTTATGGACTCAATGTTGAAAATTTAAAACATTTCAAACACACTGTTGGCAGAAGTGAAAAATAAATAATTTTATGAAGTTACAATTTTGTTTGATTCCATGGTGTATTTTACTGAACATGAGTATTTGCAATGCAAATTATTGTAATTTACTGGCAAATACTTATCTTGTCTTTTCATTTTATTAAGATCAGATTCTGCATGTAAAATTAAAATAATAAGGTGACTTGACTTGCACTTAACTTAACCTACTACAAGACTTGACTTGACTTGACATAGCCTGTGACTTGACTTGACTTGCCCCCCCCCCCCCAAAAAAAAAAATACTTGGGACTTACTTGAGACTTGACGGTTAAGACTTGAGACTTACTTGAGACTTGCGTGACCTGCGCCCATCTCTGCTCTAAGTTTTAAGACAGTTCAAATGGAAGTTGGGAATTATGTGTTGTTTGAATAAATCTCCTAGGAGAAATACATCAAATTACAACGCATGTGTTTACCAATCACCACCATACTCGGTGTGCATGAAGTCAAGACATTGAGGATGCTCAATTCCGGACGGATTTTTGATATCTCTAACGGTTTGGCCGTGGCGAGGAAAATAATTTTATGACTAAAAAAGGACACATAAAATGTGTTAACTTTGCTCGTTTTACCTACAGTTACAAAACATGCCACGTATATTGTTCTTGTCAAGCCGATCAACTTTCTAATTAACAGTAAGAAGCTCAGACCAAAAGAAAGTCAGATATTGCAGTTTGGATGTGTATCTTGTCTCTATCAGTGTCTGTATGGGGAAGAGGGAGGGGGGGGGGGGTTGCTGGTGTCTGCGTTTATGTGTGTGTGTGTGTGGCTGACTGTAGATTTTTTCTGCAAGTCCTTATCTTTTTGCATAACAATTTTGTATTTTTTTAAATGACAAAATATGCATATAACCCTAATCTTTTAAATGTATAGTTTGCTTTAAATAAAAGTAAGATAAATTGGTAAACTACAAATTGGTAATTGAAGCTGAATGAATTTAAAATTAATGTGCTATATTTCAATACATTTGCTTTCCTTAATATTGTAAAACACTAACCTCATTTATATGTGTGTGTGTGTGTGTGTTTGTATGTATATATATTTTGCAAAGCCCTCACTGATGCAAGCTCTTCTGCACACTTCTCTTCGACAGTCAATGCGGAGGTTAAGTTTTTGTACGTCGTGCAGAATAACCCTCTTTATATATATATATATATATATATATATATACTTAAAAAAGCGGGGGTTAAGTTTTTGCACGTCGTGCAGAATAACACTAAAGGCACCATATATATACTTAAAAGTGGGGTTGTTAGTTTTATCTACAGTTACAAAAATCGGTATATACATTGTACTCCTCAAGCCGTACAACTTTCTAATACATAGTCATTAGCTCGGACCAAGAGGAAGTCAGATATTTTGGTCTGAATATGGTGAGCCTCTCTCTGAGCCTACGTCCCTGTATGGCAAGCCCTTTTAACATTTAAAAGCTAAGTTTGCCTGTCCGGAATTAACATTGTAGATATCAACAAAGTCTTTCTGTCTAGTCGTTACACTTTGGATAGTTTGTATTATCATTTAAGATATCTGTAACATAATTGTGACTAGTCGAAATGACAGAGTATGGCAAGCCGTTTTAACATTTAACTCTTTCCCCGCCAGCGTTTTAAAAAAAAGTTGCCAGCCACCGCCAGGGTTTTTGACGATTTTCGCTAAATTTGAATGCCCCCGCTGAATATTTTCTTCCATGAATATATGAAGATGATATATATAAAAATAAAGATCTGAGCCTCTGCTTTTAGGCAAAAAAAACGTTTTTATTTTATCTTCATCTGTTCTTTTTTTATTGCCTCTTGAACAGAGGTAGGTTTTGTCAAAAACACAACATTTTGGACAAAAAACTGAGAAAAAGGTGTTTTTATCAAACAAGTGCATTTAAAAGCAGAATACATTCAGATGTTGTTTCCTTCATATATAAAACTTTCCAAAATAAATTAAAAACATAAAATAAATGTAAAATATCAAATTTCCCAGGATGTAAGGGAAATGTAACTTTTGCAATAAAACTTCTGCCTCTGCCTCTCTGTGTTCTACCTATGAATAATTGGAATTACAATAAACAGGCCTAGACACACACACACACACACACACACACACAAATACATATTACAATGTGGTAAATGTGCACAAAGAGAGAAATAATTTGACAATTACACCTTCATATTTAGACAGCCACACATAAATGCCTGCACACACACATACATAATATAGTGTCATAATATTATACGATCTATCTGCGGCACGTCCATGGCTAGCATGAACATGTGCATCTCTCTTACTGACTACTTCGTCCCGATCAGATTCAGAATTATCAAATAAAGAGTGATCGGACTCCGAGTCCATTAACCTCCAGTACTTCAGCCATATACCTCCGCATTGTCTGTCTGATACATTCTCACTACTCCACTGTTTGAGACGATTGCAATCTGTTTCTCTAAACAAAGAGTTGCGCAATCATTCAGGACATGCGCGCAGGTCTTCCTTACCGTATACCACCTAAAACACGGATACCCGGAAAATTCCGTGTTTGGCGCAGATGCGTTTTTTCATTAAACACGGAAAATTCCGTGTTTGGCGGGGAAAGAGTTAATCATGAAAGGGCCAAAGCCTTCGGCACCGCCACCCGGGTGCCTTTAGGTAACTAAAGGAACCGGGGTTGCGGTGCCTCCGGCTTGGGCCCGCCATCGCTGCTCGCAGCTATATTTTTTCTTTAGTATTATTATTATTTTACTACCTTTTGGGCACTTTTGGGGCCCTTAACGTGCTCGAAAACTCTTGAAACTTTGCACACGGGTCAGAACCCGCGGCCATCAGAGCCGGGCTGAAGATGGTACCCGGGCGTGGCAGGGCGGCTCGTCAGCGCCCCCTGGAACGGGGTCCGAACACTTGGTCCATAACTCAAACACGCTTGTATGTAATAATATGAAACTCGGTACACATGTTGATCTCATCGTTTCATCTATACCTCACACTCTTACTTTTTACCCCAGCCCAACAGGAAGTCGGCTATTGAGGTTTGTTTGTAAAACGCTCGCAATGGAATGTCAAATACTCCTCCTAGAGCTTTGATCCAAATTCGACGAAACTCGGTCAGCGTGAAGTCAAGACATTGAGGATGAAAGTTTGCGAGGGGATTTTTGATATCTCGAACGGTTTGTCCGTGGCTAGGAAACGAAATCATGGCGAGAAACGTGAAACAGGAAGTGTGTTATAACTTCAGCATACATTAACTGATCTTGATGAAACTTCAGCAGTGTGTTCGCTGTAAGAGGACGATCACATGGATGTGACTATTGTGAGTCAAAGTTATAGCGCCACCAACTGGCAGCAGGAAGTGTGTCACTTTCAAAATGCTTTGATATCACCCTTTTATTTTTACCCGATTTGCTTCAAACTTCATATGTATAATGTAAACATACGGCAGATGTAGACCTGTGAATGGATTCTTGATATCTTTGAAACTGTTGCCGTGGCGACGCATCAAACTTTACCCTTCTTTTAGGATGCTTTTAGGATGCTTTTGAGACCCTTAGCATGCTTCAAAATGCATGAAACTCGACAGACACATCACATTTATTAGCCAGTAGACATGTGCAAAGTTTCAGAAACGGGCGTGGTGAGGGCTCAGTAGCGCCACCTTTTGACAAAAGTGGGGTTGTTAGTTTTAACTAGAGTTACAAAAATTGGTATGTATATTGTACTCCTCGAGCCGGACAACCTTCTAATTTACACTTATTAGCTAGGACCCACAGAAACTCAGATATTTTTGTTTGAATATGGTCACTCTGAGCCTACATGTCTCTGTGTCTCTGTGTCTTTGGCTGTCTGTGTGTGTGTGTGTGAGTGTGCAGGGGGAGGGGGCTTAACCATTTCACTGCTGTGTGTATGACCTGCATAAAGAAAATGCATTTCTCAAGCCTGGTATTTTTTAAATAAGTTTTTATTTTTATTTTTTATAAGTAAAGACATATAACTAGTTTAATTGTAGTGCATTGACAATAGTTTTATATAATTAGTTTATTAATCAGATTAACTTGGTAAATAAACTTTGTCTGAAAATTTGGTCCATAAATCAAACACACTTGCATGTAATAATATGAAACTTGGTACACATATAGATCTCATCGTTTCATATATAGCCTACTTCACACTCTTACTTTTTACCCCAGCCCAACAGGAAGACTGCTATTTAGGGTTGTGTTTAAAACACATGCAATGTAATTTAAATTATTGCTCCTAGAGCACTGAACCAAATTCGCCGAAACTCGATCAGCGTGAAGTCAAGACATTAAGGATGAAAAGTGCCACGGGATTTTTGATATCTCGAACGGTTTGGCCGTGGCGAGGAAACGAAATTATGGCGAGAAACATGAAACAGGATGTGTGTTATAACTTCAGCATACATTAACTGATCTTGATGAAACTTCAGCAGTGTTTTCGCTGTAAGAGACCGATCACATGGATGTGACTATTGTGAGTCAAAGTTATAGCGCCAACAACTGGCAGCAGGAAGTGTGTCACTTTCAAAATGCTTTGAAATCACTCTCTTATTTTTAACCGATTTGCTTCAAACTTCATCTGTATAATGTAAATACACGGCAGATGTAGACCTGTGAATGAATTTTTGATATCTTTGATACTGTTGCCGTGGCAAAGAAACAAACTTTAACATTCTTTTTTGATGCTTTTGGGACTCTTAGCATGCTTGAAATTGCTTGAAACTCAACAGATACATCACATTTATTAGCCAGTAGACATGTGCAACTATGGCAAAAGATTAAAGTAATGTCAAAAAAGTAAACACTAAAAGCCTCATATCTTCTAAAAATGTAATTATACATCATTTGTTTCTAAATTAAATTTTACAAATATTATAACTTCCCCAATTTTTCCTTTTTTTCATTTAAGAATTATGTTTACGTTCAAAAACAGCCAGAATTGTTGTAAAATTCAGAAAAAAATAATAATCTGAGTCATACGTAGTGCTATACTGCCCTCTTGTGTTCAATATCAGGTAGGCCTATTGTGTATTCCCACCGGTTAATCAACGTGTGACTCCGCTGGGACTTGGGAGCTTTTAAATCGCTTACTTAAAACCGAAAGTCAAAATACGGATGTCCGCACAAGACATTAATGGTGTGGAGTAGAGCGAGCATTTTAAATAAATTCCTATTAAGTAGGATTGAACTACACAGAAAGAATGTTCACTCTGTTCTGCTGGTTCCTCGCTGGTGGATCATATGATTACTTTGTCATAATCTATGACAAAAATGCTATTATAAACTATATTAATAATAGATAATACACATTGCTCTTATTTTTAAAAAATACATTCATGAAAAACAAGATAACAAAAATCATAAAAAGATATAGCCATGGCTGCTATAAATGTTTGAAATGCATAGGACAGATGTTTAATGACGCAGCAACATATAATTGAAAGGCAATTAATAATCTGTCATTACGTCACTGCATTATGATATTACGGCTCTAATACGGTGCAGCACAAAGCACTTATGTGCATCCCGAGCGGAGAATGATGTGCTTGAAGCCACATGAAGTTACAGCGCATTGAGTCCGTATTGAAAAGTTCAAAGCACAAAGGAAATACATATTTATGAACAGTGTATTATACATTATCTATCTATGCAATAGTTTATTGAGCCTTTTCTTTTAAAGGTTTTAAATTTCAGTTACTGTGTGCGTGAAGAACAATTATAGTGCTCTGACTCTAGTGTTGTGATCTAACCGACAGCGTCTGACACCCGGTAGAAAGTAACACGATTAAGTTACAGCAATAAAGTCCAGCAAGAAAAAGTTTCTTCATTCGAAAATATAGACCTTTAGACCTTTATCTTAAAGACCCAGTATAATAGGATTAACATTGAATCATCTTGAAGATCGTTTCATCATTGACTGTAACCGAATGCGACGTGCTGTTTGAATGCTGAATGGAGAATGACTGACAGGCGCAGAGAGGGAAAAGTTTACGTGTTCTTGAATTTAATGACTTAAATATTAATTTCTATATCACATAATAGCTTCAGAACACTTATAATACAGTACACAAAAACTTAATGGTACTTTAGAAAGTTTTTGTGCCTTTGTGCCTTACATAGAATAGTATATGCACAATATAGAATTTGAATCAGCCTCGTCAAAGATGGCAGTGTCAGAGCCGATACCGATCCTGAGTATCTAACTGGCACACTTCTTTTCAACAGTCAAATTGAAATTGAAATTGCTTGAAACTCAACAGATACATCACATTTATTAGCCAGTAGACGTGCAAAGTTTCAGAAACGGGCATGGTGCAAGGACTAAATAGCGCCACCTTTTGACAAAAGTGGGGTTGTTAGTTTTATCTACAGTTACAAAAATCGGTATATACATTTTACTCCTCAAGCCGGACAACTTTCTATACATAGTCATTAGCTCGGACCAAGAGGAAGTCCGATATTTTGGTTTGAATATGGTGAGCCTCTCTCTGAGCCTACGTCCCTGTATGGCAAGCCCTTTTAACATTTAAAAGCTAAGTTTGCCTATCCGGAATTAACATTGTAGATATCAACAACGTCTTTCTGTCTAGTCGTAATTACATTTTGGATAGTTTGTATTATCATTTAAGATATCTGTAACATAATTTTGACTAGTCGAAATGACAGAGTATGGCAAGCCGTTTTAACATTTAATCACGAAAGGGCCAAAGCCTTCGGCACCGCCACCCGGGTGCCTTTAGGTAACTAAAGGAACCGGGGTTGCGGTGCCACCGGCTTGGGCCCGCCATCGCTGCTCGCAGCTATATTTTTCATTTATTTCATTAGATGTGTCATGAGCAGGGGTGTAAAGTAACGAATTACAAATACTCACGTTACTGTAATTAAGTAGTTTTTTTCAGAAATTGTACTTTTTTGAGTAAGTTTAAAATTGTGTAATTTTACTTTTACTTGAGTACATTTTAAGTGATGTATCGGTACTTTTTCTCCGCTATTTTCCTTCTATTTGTGGCTGTTACTCGTTACATGCTTGTTTTAATTTTATTTTTATCCATCAACGTGATTGGATCGAGTAATCGGTCTCGTGACTGTCATCAATTCAAATTAAGCATAGAAAACTTACCGCCTATTCATGCTGTTACTCGTGACTGCTGTGGAAGTGCATTCGCACGCATCAATTCAACCCAGATATCAGCGTCTTCCTCTAATATGCTAAGGTACATTTCACATTTCTGCTTAATATGATATTTATATAGGCTGGCCTGTCTACATGGCCTAACATTTGGTCTGAGGTTGGGGGTATTGCGAGACGAGTTCATAATGCGGTGAATTCCCGCTCCCATTTCCTTCACAATCACATTATAGAGAGACGCGCGTCACGATCTGTGCACTGCCGCGTCTCGCGCTCGCCATGCCGCCAGATTCAGAATCAGTGCACCATGTCGTTAACTTGAACTGCATTACTTAATAAGAAATTAGCACAGCTCGTTAATAAACAGCGTTTTTTGATTGATCCCTTATACGATCCGTCTTCATTTGGCAAGTGCACTTGCGCAAAAACATTTTTCATGCTGAACTTTTTTTTTTTTTGTGGATGCTGCTGATAAAACAGCTTAGCCAAGACTTCAGAGACAAAGTGTGTTTGTTTCTTTTGTAAAAGTTTCCTGGATATAACTTCCCTATTTAATGCCAGTTTTCCTTACTTTATATTAGCATTACAGTGTGAGTAAATGTAGCCATGTAAAATGTAAGGGATGATGCCAACCTTCTAGAACAATGCATTTACGTTTAAATTGCAACATATTTATTAATAGCATGGAATAAAAGTGTGTAATTAGTGTTAGCTCACTATCTTAGCCTTTTTCAGTGCATTAGTTAAGGTAATATGATAATATTAGTGATTCTAATTTATCAAAACACTGGTAACGGTTTGGAGAGAAATTGGGTATTTATTTTATTTTATTTAACCCATCTCTTGGTGTGTGATGCTGAACTATCATATGAGTTTCTAAAGGTTTTTGAATTCTTTGCACAGTTATGAATATTGATATTATGTGCAACAATAACATGCTCAGGCCCAGTGGCTTTTCGCCTAATTTTAAATGCTTTTCCCCCCAAATAATATGATTTAAATGGTGATGAGTGTACTGATTTGATGCATTTTAAAAAGATGGATGATAGATATTCTTCAATCTTTCTTACAAAGAACAAAATATAATGTGAATTCCAGCATGTGCATTTTTTTTAATTTATAAATTGTAGTGCACAGTGTTTATTATAAGGGTTAGAATCCGCACCTCAGTACTCACTACTCACTACTCTTGAGTACTTTTAAATAAGCTACTTTTTTACTCTTACTCAAGTAGTTTTTTGGACAAGTACTTTTTACTCTACTCACACTACATTTTTTGGAATGTAAAGGTACTTTTACTTGAGTATGTTTTTTCAGTACTCTTTCCACCACTGGTCATGAGTGTGTGTGTAGTCTACATGTTCGTCTTTAGCTGGTATTTGTTTTACTATGTGTATTATTGTTTGTAATGGCAGCTACTACTTTGCACCACGCACTTTGAGTCCATGACAAATTTCCCCTAGGGGACAATAAAGTATACTCTAATTTGATGTATTTCTCCTAGGACAATTATTCAAACAACCCATAATTCCCAACTTCCATTTGAACTGTCGTAAAACTTAGAGCACGAAAGTTGTTTGGCCTGATGTGATCTATAATTGTACCGAGTGTCATATTATTTCATGCAAGTGTGTTTGATTTATGGACAAATGTTCGAATCCCAGTCCAGGGGGCACTGTCGAGCCGCCCTGCCACGCCCGGTTACCAGCTTCAGCCCGGCCCTGATGGCCATGAGTTCTGACCCGTGTGAAAAGTTTCAAGAGTTTTAGAGGATGTTAAGGCCCCCGAAAATGCCAGAGAAGTCGCACACAGCAAATAAAAGGTTAAAAATATAGCTGGAGCAGCGATTGCGGGCCCAAGCCGGTGGCAACGCAACCCCGGTGCCTTTAGTTACCTAAACCCCACTTTTGTGAAACCCCGATTTGCTTCAAACTGCACCGGAGTGGCGGTACCGCCAGCTTTGGCCCTTAATCGCTGCTCGCAGCTATATATATATATATATATATATATATATATATATACTGTATATATATATATATATATATATATATATATAAAGTCGGTGGCACCTCCACCTTGGTGCCTTTAGGGTTATTCTGCATTACGTGCAAAAATGTAGCCCCCGCTTTGACTGAGAATGAGGTTAGTGTTTTAAAATTTTTAGGAAAACAAATACATTGAAATATAGCACATGAATTTTAAACTCTTTCAGCTTCAATTACAAATACAATCTTACTTTTATTTAAAGCAAACTATACATTTAAAAGATGGGGGTGATATGCATATTTTGTCATTTAAAAAATACAAAATTGTTATGGTAACAGATGAGGACTTAGAGACAAGGACTTGCAGGAAAAATCAAAGCCAACCACACACACACTGTGACGATCAGCAGCCGTGGTGCCCTCGAGAGCCACTAGAGGGCACTCTCTCCCCTTGTTATGTTTCCCCATGGACTCTTTGTGTTTTATTATGTTCAGCTGTGTTTCATTATTGGTTATTGAGTTCCTTATTTGAGCCTGAGTTTTCCCTGTGTCCCTTGCGAAGTCTTGTTACCCTGTAAGCGTGCAATTCCGAGCGTTAGTCCCTGTTCTGTGTCTCCGTGTTTCCCTGGACTCTTGACCCTTGCCTGTTTCCTGGACTGTTCACGAACCTGTGCTGCCCGCCTCGACCATTGCCTGTTTAGACCACGAGTTTCTGGATTGCCCCTTTGTTTAATTCTGTATCTGAGTTTGTCTGCTTGTTTCAAGTATAATAAAGTGCTGCACATGGATCCGACCGTCTCTGTCCGTACGTTACAGAAGACTTCGCCAAACGAGGATCCAGCAGACTTTCAGCATCTATCCGCCGTGGTCAAGACCCGAGCTTCAATGCTAGCCTCTCAGAGTTCTCAGCTGGCGAGACTAACTTCTCTCCTCGAGGAACTAGCAAGCTCCATGCAGTCATGGTCTCCGCAGAGCACAAGCACTAATCAAGCCCAAGCTCCCGCTGCACCTGTTCCACCGCAACCCTGTGTGAGTACCGCACCCCGTTATACCAGTATGCCTTTTCCCGAGAAGTTTAATGGCTCACCTGAAGCGTGTGAGGGATTTCTTCAGCAGTGCAGTTTATATATGAAGCATCAGCCCCAGTTATACGCCTCGGATATCGACCGCGTTTCTTTCATCTGCTCACTGTTAACTGGAAAGGCTCTGGAGTGGGCAGGCACGTTTTGGGAACCAGGTCGGATGTCGTTTCCTCCTTTCGACGTGTTTACCGCCCTGTTCAGAAAGGCTTTTGAACTCCCCGCAGAAAAGGAGGGTCCCGAGGAACTGCTCTTTTCCCTGCGCCGGGGAGGTTTGTATGCGGCGGATTTCTCTCACTCACTCCGTACGCCGCATAAGCCTCAGCTCGCTAAACTGTTTGATCCTCCCTTAAGGACCGTCAGAAGAGCTTCTAAGCATATCGTTCCTGCCAAACCCACTCATCATGTCGGACCCCTCGAGCCCGTATCCCGCACTGGCCCTGTTAAATGTGCTGTTCCTAAGACAGCGGAGGTGTCGCGGGTCGAACCGGAGTTTGAGCGCGTGCCAGCCGACTCGAGTGAGTCAAGTGCCGAGCCGAGTGAATCAAGTGGGTCAAATACCGAGCTGAGTGAATCGAGTGCCGAGTCAAGTGAGTCAAGCGCTGAGCCGAGTGAATCAAGTGTGTCCAGTGTTGAATTTACAGTAGTCTGTCCAGTGAGTCTCCAGTTCAAGTGAGTGCTGAGTCTCCAGTTCTAGTGAGTGAAGAGTCTCCAGTTCTAGTGAGCGCTGAATCTCCAGTTCAAGTGAGCGCTGAATCTCCAGTTCAAGTGAGCGCTGAATCTCCAGTTCAAGTGAGCGCTGAATCCCCAGTTCAAGTGAGCGCTGAATCTCCAGTTCAAGTGAGCGAGTTGTCCAGCCCAGCGAGTGTGTCTAGCCCTGTGACGCGCCACCGCAGGAGGAGGAGAAGGAGGACTCGTTCGGTTCGCCAGGCCCCAGTGAGCGTGCCCAGACTCCTCGCCCTGCCGGCCCCGCCTCTGCGCCTCGCCCTGCCGGCCCCGCCTCTGCGCCTCGCCCTGCCGGCCCCGCCTCTGCGCCTCGCTCTGCCTGCACCCTTCAAGCTCCGGAAGGCCTTTCCTGTACCCGTTCACCACCTGAATTTCCCCAAGTATTTTTTTTTGGGGGGGGGCAGTAGGTACTCTGTGAGGGCCATGGAGGCGAGGCTGTCATGGACCTCGCCTGAGTCTGCTCCGCCCTCGTCTCTGTCTGAGTCTGCTCCGCCCAAGTCTGCTCCGCCCTTGTCTGAGTCTGCTCCATCCTGGTACTCTTCCAAGCGTGCTTCCCCATGGTCTCTTGCCCTGTTCTGGTCCCCAGGCCCCAGGCCTCTCCATGTGCCTGGCCTCCTGCCTCTCCATGGGCCTGGCCCTCCATCCCAGCCCCCGTTGACCTCCCCCCGGAGCTCTTAGAAGCGTCTGGAAGCCGCTCCTTAGAGGGGGGGTTATGTGACGATCAGCATCCGTGGTGCCCTCGAGAGCCACTAGAGGGCACTCTCTCCCCTTGTTATGTTTCCCCATGGACTCTTTGTGTTTTATTATGTTCAGCTGTGTTTCATTATTGGTTATTGAGTTCCTTATTTAAGCCTGAGTTTTCCCTGTGTCCCTTGCGAAGTCTTGTTACCCTGTAAGCGTGCAATTCCGAGCGTTAGTCCCTGTTCTGTGTCTCCATGTTTCCCTGGACTCTTGACCCTTGCCTGTTTCCTGGACTGTTCACGAACCTGTGCTGCCTGCCTCGACCATTGCCTGTTTAGACCACGAGTTTCTGGATTGCCCCTTTGTTTAATTCTGTATCTGAGTTTGTCTGCTTGTTTCAAGTATAATAAAGTGCTGCACATGGATCCGACCGTCTCTGTCCGTACGTTACACACACACACACACACACACATAAACACAGACAACAGCCCTCCCCTCCCCCCACACACACACACACACACACACAAAGACACCAGCAACCCCCCCCCTCCCCACACAGACACTGATAGAGACAAGATACACATCCAAAACTACAATATCTGACTTTCTTTTGGTCTGAGCTTCTTACTGTTAATTAGAGAGTTGATCGGCTTGACAAGAACAATATACGTGGCAAGTTTTGTAACTGTAGGTAAAACGAGCAAAGTTATAACACATTTTATGTGTCCTTTTTCAGTCATAAAATTCATTTCCTCGCCACGGCCAAACCGTTCGAGAAATCAAACATCCGTCCGGAATTGAGCATCCTCAATGTCTTGACTTCATGCACACCGAGTATGGTGGTGATTGGTAAACACATGCGTTGTAATTTGATGTATTTCTCCTAGGAGATTTATTCAAACAACACATAATTCCCAACTTCCATTTGAACTGTCTTAAAACTTAAGAGCATGAGACTTAAAACTTAAGAGCAAGAGCATGGTCCCAGAGATGGGACCAAGTCACACATGTGCAAGTCTCAAGTAAGTCCCAAGTATTTTTATAAGTCAAGTCAAGTCACAGGCTATGTCAAGTCAAGTCAAGTCTTGTAGTAGGTTAAGTCAAGTGCAAGTCAAGTCACCTTATTATTTTAATTGTAAGCAGAATCTGATCTTAATAAAGTGAAAAGACAAGATAAGTATTTGCCAGTAAATTACAATAATTTGCATTGTAAATACTCATGTTCAGTAAAATACACCATGGAATCAAACAAAATTGTAACTTCATAAAATTATTTATTTTTCACTTCTGCCAACAGTGTGTTTGAAATGTTTTAAATTTTCAACATTGAGTCCATAAAACAAATAACAGCTTAACATCCTACAGACTCTCTGAACACCCCCCTCTCTCTCAAACACAGTTTACGAACAATATTAAACTTTGTTACATTTCTCCTCTCTCTCTCTCTCTCTCTCTCTCTCACACACACACATACACACGCACACACACACACACACACACACACACACACGCACACACACACACACACACACACACACACACATACTTGTTTTCATGATATATCGGGACTTGTGAAAAAAACGTGAAATATTAGGACATGCCTTTCCCAAGGTCCCACAGACATGGTTTTCAAATAATTTCCTACCAATGTTTCAAGGAATAGATCCATCTGTTGAGATTTTGTCTAAGGCTATATTTTGGGCAGACATGATTTTTATGCTACTTGTGAGGACATGTTTGGGTTTTTGTGACTTATGAGGTCATAGCAACAAACACTGTCATTTCATGTTTAAGTGATTTGTGAAGACCATAGAAACACTACATTTTCAGGTTTAAATGACTTATAAAGACTCAGTAATGAATAAAATAGGGTGCTTGTTTGCAACTTGGTTGCTGTTAAATGTTTGAAATTTCTTTCTACATTAGAAGCAGTGGTGTACAATATAGTCATGCTCAATTTCAGTAAACATTTTTCATATTTACGGTCTTCAAATGTCTCATAGTCTATTCATGAATTTCAGAGTAGATGTCATGGGAAAGAAAGAGGAAACACTTCAGGTCTTTCTTACTTGTATTCATAGCTTAACCAAAATAGGTACAAGTATGAAAATGATTGACCTTCATTGGCTGACCAATGCTGCATATGGATGGACTTATTATAACTAGGGCTTAAAGGGTTAGTTCACCCAAAAATGAAAATTAAGTCATTAATTACTCACCCCCATGCTGTACCAACCCCGTAAGACCTTCGTTCATCTTCGGAACACAAATAAAGATATTTTTGATTGAATCTGAGGGCTGGATCACTTTTCCATAGACAGCCTGAGGGACTGCCTCTTGACGGCCCAGAAAGTCATTAAAAGAAAAGGTTTAAATATTCCATGTGCCTACAGCGGCTCAACTATAACTTTATCAAGCGACGAGACTACTTTTTGTGCGAAAAAAAAACGTAAATAACGACTTTATTCGACTTTCCATTACTTCCTTATGGGCGCATGCGCGAGAACTGAGACGAGACCGTTCTTCTTCGACTACTTTTTGTTACCGGCTGCTCACCGCTTAGGAGTTTTACCGCCCCCTACCGTATAAGATGACGTACTGCTTGTAAACAGAACGTTTTGCGCCTCCGGCTATATCAGTACGTCATCTTATACGGTAGGGGGCGGTAAAACTCCTAAGCGGTGAGCAGCCGGTAACAAAAAGTAGTCGAAGAAGAACGGTCTCGTCTCAGGTCTCGCGCATGCGCCCATAAGGAAGTAATGGAAAGTCGAATAAAGTCGTTATTTACGTTTTTTTTTCGCACAAAAAGTAGTCTCGTCGCTTGATAAAGTTATAGTTGAGCCACTGTAGGCACATGGAATATTTAAACCTTTTCTTTTAATGACTTTCTGGGCCGTCAAGAGGCAGTCCCTCAGGCTGTCTATGGAAAAGTGATCCAGCCCTCAGATTCAATCAAAAATATCTTTATTTGTGTTCCGAAGATGAACGAAGGTCTTACGGGGTTGGTACAGCATGGGGGTGAGTAATTAATGACTTAATTTTCATTTTTGGGTGAACTAACCCTTTAACTAAAATTAAGAAATGGCAACCCTCATCAACTGTTTTTAAATCATTGAACAACCAGCCACAATACAGGATAAGGCAATACAAAAGACAGCTTATTTGAAATGAAAGAACTACTCTCTTTAGCATCCAAAACAAAACACTGAAAACTTGGGAAATATGTTTGAAAGTAACAATACCTTAAAGGGATACTCCACTTTTTTTGGAAATAGGCTCATTTTACAACTCCCCCAGAGTTAAACAGTTGAGTTTTTACCATTTTCAGCCAATTTTCTGATATTTAGAAGAATATCAGTAACCAGACAGTTTCTGGTCTCATTGACTTCCATAGTAGGAAAAAATATATACTATGTAAGTCAATGAGACCAGAAACTGTCTGGTTACTGATATTCTTCTAAATATCAGAAAATCGGCTGAATACATTCGAAAAAGGTAAAAACTCAACTGTTTAACTCTGGGGGAGTTGTAAAATGAGCCTATTTCCAAAAAAAGTGGAGTATCCCTTTAAAGTACTTGCTTGTTGACACAGAGAGTATAGATTACATATACTTTTAAACCTTATTCTATGAAAGAGATTGTCAGTTACTTGAAAAAATGCATTATGATATGATCCAGAGGTAGTAAGAAAAGAAAAAAAAAGTGTCTAAAGGCTGGGGATAAAAGAAAACATCATTAATAGCCCTCATGAATACATGTCAACATGGCAGCCTCAGTCAAAACTAGGTTGTAACATGCTTGTACAAGAAAACATCAATAGCAATCCTTGAATTAAAATGAGAATATCAAAACGAAACTCATTTTCACTGGATATTTAAGTTGACACTGATTGTAACAGTACACAGTGAGCATTTTTCTAACCAAGTTCAACAGAAATTAAATTGCCCCTCAGCCACAGTTGGCATGTTCTAGTTCATTGGTTCCAAAACCTGTACTGGAGTACCCCCAACACTGCACGTTTTCTTTGTCTCCCTAATCAAACACACCTGATTAGGTAGACATAGAAAACGTGCAGTGTTGGGGGTACTCCAGTACAGGTTTGGGAACCTCTATCTATACATCTTCCTTTTCATTGATATGATTCTATTGTGAATGTAGTATTTGATTGCAGCCCAGTCTCGGTCTTTCAGAGCCACTGGTTCTGCCTGGAGACAGGAGTCACAGTCCTTTTTACCTGGCACCTTGCAGTTGGTTATGAAATGAATCATGTGCCGCTCCACAGCCTTTACTTCATTACCTGTCCACTTGTTCCTCACCTTCCCAGCTGTCGAATGTAAACAAAAGAAATGTATTAAAAATGAAACAATGGTTCTGCTAAAGTGAAACATTGAGGATTTGAGCAAAAATAATATTTTGTTACATCCGTTCTCCGATAAGTTGTTTTTTTTCTCCGTTTAGTATTTGCCGTTTTATTTCACGTCTGTCCCTATTTGTGGATGCTAATTTGTCTAATCTGTATCAGTAAGTGTTCCAGCATAGTTTGTTTCCCAGTGTTAATCTCCTAAACCCCTTTTCCACCCAAAAATAACTGGTTCGGAACTGGTACTGGTTTAAAGTTGGTTCAACTTGCGAACCTTCTCTGGACCTGTGTGTTTTCCCACTGGCTAGAGAGCCCAGCGAAAGATGTCGTTAAGTCACTGTGTACATTGCCATACGTCTTAGCTTTCCAAACTTCAAGCATAACAACTACAATGTTGGACTACATCGTCTGTCTGCAAATGTTTCTCCTGGCTTTGCAATCCAATATTGGGGTCAGAAGAAGACATTTGGAACACATTTGTGGTGCTCGTCTGGATTACTATAGACCGAGATTTTGTTCCAGAGAAAGTTCGACAATAACCCCGCCCCGACGTAAGCATGACGTGGTAAAAGAACAATTCTAGTCCAGCAAAGAGTTGGTGCCGCTTTGGAACCAATTTTCCTGGCCAAGAACCGGTTCTTTGGCTGTCTAAACACAAAAAACTGGTTCGCGCGCAGGCACCGGCTCCGAACCAGCACCAGCACTGCCTTGGTGGAAAAGGGGTACTAGTGTTATATTGACCTTTATTCTGTGTACCTTGACTCAGCCTAAGCCTTGTGATTTGGATACCTGTCTGCCATTTCCAGTCATGATAATTCAGTAGTTATGATAGTATATGGCATTCATTAAATTTAACTTAAATTTATTCACTTCTAAAAGAGTAATGTGGTGTATCCACATGCTTACAGTATTTACCTTGCTTTACAGTGGAGGACTTTGAAGACGTTTGGGATGTAACCACTTGAAGTGCTGTGTTCTGCTGGGAATCTGAAAACAATTAATTTAAATATATTTCAGATAAAAGCACAACTTCACATACTGCCGTCTCTGTGAAGGCAAGAATAAATAATTGTTTTCATTATGAACACATTCACTTTTTGGTGTGCACATTTTGTATGTCGTTGCCTTTTATATTTTACCATGTATTGGTTGAGTGTTGCTTAAGTTTACGTTGTCCAAGACGGTTGAGGCAGAAGTGCTCTCCAAATTATCCAGGGTGGTTGAAGCGTGCGAGTCCCTCAGAAGTGTCAGATCCCCAGAAGTTACAGTTCTTGAGCCTTTGAAAAGTAAAAATTAAATATGAGCATTATTGACAATAGGGCTGGGCGATATATCGCACAATATTATTATGCGCATCTAATCAGTAAAGCCGGTTCCTTGATTAGTAGTAAATCACCTTCACCTGCTTTCAGATGGTCGATATGAGTGTTAAAGTTAATGAGATAATTAAGTGATTAATTTAGTGATGATTGAGCATTATTGAAGACACCTGATGATCACAAGCAGAATCGCTGAAGGACAAAATCACAAATTGTAAGCCACCGTTATCGAGATCAGTGTTTGCTTTAGTTGGGCTCTTGACACTTATATTTTCACTTTAAATTTTGTTTGTCTGCTGTTATTGACTTATAGCAGTCAAATGAACAAATAGATATTGGTTAACAGTATTGGTTATGTTTTGACATAGTCATGCTTTATCTGAAAAATGAAATATATTCAGATGATTTGCTTTAACTTGTTAGCAACAGTTTTGTGATTTAACTGCATATCTGTATTTTTCTTATAACATGTTTAATAAAAAATATTCTGATTAAATCACTATCATCTTTATTTAGAAACACAGAGATCAATAATCAGCCTGTCTATCTCAACCGTGGTGACCTGTTGCCACCAATCACAACTCATGAATGTCTCCCATCATGCATTGCGGTTTGAATAAATAATGATCTGAATTGTCTATGTAATTTACTTTTCCTACTTGAATATTCTACTCGTCACCGTTGTTGAGAAGCATTGACTGAATCTTGAGGTCTGTGTGTGCCTAAAAGAAAGCGGTTTTTTTAACAACTTTTGAGAAATCCATCTACTATGTTTAACATTCTGATCATTTTTGCAGAATCTAAGTCATACACTAACCAACAGAATAAATTATAGACATAAATATCAAATGATGGTCATTTTATGACCAACATTATTTTATTATTGTTTATTTTTGTTCATCTGAAAGATATAACTCAGATGCAACAGTAAATTAAAACATAAAATTTATAATATAAGGGTCAAGAGCCCAACTAAAGCAAACACTCATCTCCATAACGGTGGCTTAAAATTTTTGATTTTTTTCTTGTGATTCTGCTTTAGGTGTCTTCAATAATGCTCAATCATCACTCATTTAATCACTTAATTATCTCATTAACTTTAACACTCTTGAGTGTGGACTTATATACACTCCCAGGTGTGTTAGTTTAACACGGGAGATTTTGTCGTGACGAAGAGCCGTAGTTCACTGACCAGCTGAGCCATATCACATTAAATATCGCAGGCGATACGTCCTCGATATTAACGCGATATGGCTCAGCTTGTCAGTGATCTACGGCTCTTTGTAGTAAATGCCGCTCCATCTGAAAGCAGGTGAAGGTGATTTACAACTAATCAAGGAACCGGCTTTACTGATTAGATGCGCATAATAATATCGTGCGATATATCGCCCAGCCCTGAGTTTGTTTGATTGTATTATTGTATGAAATCAGACAACAAAAGAGCTGAGTGGAAGTCTGAACCTGCTGGCTTGAAAAGGCCCACTTATATCAAAAAGTACACTGTATCTCTCCTCATTGTTTCCTGTATCTGAGTAATCTTTTAAGTTAACTATTCCTCTACCTCTTACTTTAAATGTTCAAGTTACCTATTTCTTTTTGACTTAACATCTCAATAAAAGACTTTCCTAACTTACTCCTCCTGTACTGCTAACCAGACTTTAAGCAAAACATTAATTACCTTTATCATGTACTGTAACTATTGCTTAGTTGTCTTCTCTCACTCACTATTTCTTTATCTCTTGCTGCTGTTTAGAATTAATTAATTAAAACCGGTCCACCTTCTTTCTATCAATGATTCCAAATAATTCAGCACCATGTTTATACATAATCTTTTTTAATTTATTTACCACTGTTCCTTTAAGCCCATCTAACACTATCATCAGGTCTCTACTGTCTGTCTCCCTGGTCATAACCTAAAGATGTTATCACATAAGTCAGTATACCTTCATGTTGATGTAGGTCAGCAATGGCTTCTTCACTAGAATCATCATCACTCGTGGCTACTTCCTCTGGTTGAGTAAAAAAAACAGTTTGGACCAAGTATTTAAATCAAAGACTAAATACAATTATAATTGTGATCTGAGAAGTAATTATAAACTACATTTAAAACTAAATTTCACCTTCGGGATTGATCTCAATGTCATCCAGCCCTTTCCCTTGCAGGTCTGACAGTCTTCCCTTTTCCATTGCTATCAACAGTTTGCTAACTTTTGCGAGCTGCAGTGTACTTTCTGGAAGGCGATAGAATTCCCTGTGGACCCTTATATCATGTCCTAGAAAGGTTGCAAGTTGATCCATTTCATTTTCTTTCAAATTCAGTACTGTTGACAAAGTGGCGACTTGTTTTCTCAGTCTTGTTGAGGTGAGCGACTCTGGGTTTTTTGCACCACATAGTTTTGAAAACTTTCGGAAGCAGTCGGAGCCTCTGTAATGGGAAAGCACACATGGGCGGGCAAACAAGTAGACATTTTCTCTGTGGACTTGACACTCACTCCTTTTTTTAATGAGGAGGTCCATTGCAGCAATCATGTCAGGTGTTAGAAGCACGGGCACCATTCGAGACCTTTTACCTCGAATTTCTACTCTTTCAAAATACTTTGCAACCTTCGTCTCAAACTCCGTAAGGCCCATCATAATGTCAGGATTCAACTCTGTTCGATTTCTGGATGTGAACGCCTGGAGTTCCATCTTTGAAACTTCCCCTTGCCGCCTTCTGTTAAATAGTACCACCTGCGTCAAAGTCACTTGTGCAAGATTCCCAAAGCTTTTGATGTTGGGTTCTTCCTCAAGGTCCTTCATGCACTTAGCACGCTCAGTAGCAAGAAACTTGTGCAGCAGGGACACATCCTGTGTAAAGGGCAAAACATGTGGTTTATTCCATTTGGCTTGATGAAGTGTACCCAGTGCAGAACCTGAAATGGATTCCGCCCATCTTTTCTCATACAGAGTGGCGAATTGCTTGACAGACTCTGCGACGGCATTGCGATTTTCAATGATGGCTTTGCATTGCACAATGCCTGCAACCTTAGCCAAACTGTGACCCAATTTTAAAGCCAATGATGGGATTTTATAGGAGTTGCTATCCAAGTCATAACCAGCAACAGATCTCACTGCTTGTATCACGTGGGGGAAATTACTGGGCATAACAAGGTCTTCAGTGGTCTTCAAAGGTGTTGTAGCTCTTGCAGTTATCAAGAGTCTTGCCATCTCTCTCATTTTTTGACGTATGTAATCATTTCTTTTCTCATTTGGTTTCCTGCCATTGTACATTGACTCGCCAAGACTAAGGATGTCTCTTTCACTTCTTACAACTAAAGAAATGTCATCCTGGTTCATTTCAAAAGCAATCTTCCAAACAGCTTCATGAACTGCATCAGGTTTTGGTAGGTCCATGTGAATCCGTTTTCGGCCAACTCTAGACTCCACCTCAACAGACTTCTGAGGGCAGTTTCTGACATGTCTCCATAGACAATCTCTTGCATAGAGTCCTTGGCAAAACTTGCAGTGACTGAAGTCATTAGATTGTCTGACTCTAGTGGGTCTTCGACAAGCAACCATTTCTCCATCACCACTGCTTGCCACAGTGGCATTATGGTTAAAGTTTCCCCTCTTCTTAAGAGAGCGTAACAAATCTTTTCTTTCACGAGATCTCTTATTAAAACTGAAAGCCTTTGCAACATCCGGCTGTGTACTGTGAGCGGATTCGAGGTGTCTTGCCAATTTAGAAATGGCCTTATTACAATATAGACAGTATTGTTTCTTGTTGTACTTGCTTCGTTTTGCCGTGTTTGGCAACGAAGAGACATTTACGGAGCTGTGCAATTTGTTCTCTGATGAACTGTCACTGCAACTCATCACTGAACTGCAATGGCTGCTGCTCATCTTTGAGGAACTAAAACTTCTCTGCTCCTTGGGACTGTTGGTACCATCCGAACAGTGGGCTGTAGCGATGCCCAATGATATTTTCTTGAACACTTTGTGGGGAAGATGATTGTCTATGATGTTTAGATCTCTACTATTAGAACTTGTGTCAGAGGAGTTGCCACTTGAATCTGGAACATAGTTGGCATCATCATAGTCCGTAACATCCGAAGATTCATCAGTCATGTCATAAGACATCTAAAGGAAAATGGAGAGAAAAGCATCTCATTCCATCAATAAATTAAACATTTAATAATAGCTAGAATATTGTTCTCCTAGCACCATCACATTGTGCATAACAACATTTAAACATGCTTATAAAAACATACAATTAAAATTAACATTCAAGCTTCTTAATATGATTAGTGTTTTACTATTTCATTATTGTTGTCTATTGGTATTTATTACCTGGTCTTTAGCGCTCGTTGATTTTCCATCATGAAATCCACCATCATCGACTGAGGGAGGTCCAACCTTTGAAATGATTAATAATTTTCATTAAAAAGAAATGTTCACCCCAAGTTATATCCACTTAATGCAGATTGTCACAAATTCACATCACACCACTTCCATTCAGACTGCAGCCAAGACATCATATGTATTCCCCCAATGCCAGTTTGTGCATATTTGATATGTACCTAGGAACCTGTTGTCAATAATTTGCATCATATCTATTCTACATGTTATAGACCAATTAATAATCTCCATTTAATTTAGCATCAGATTGAAAGCAAAAACAAATGTCTTTTTTAATATAATTGTAAATACATTTAGATGTCAATGTTTCTCAGAATAACCAAGTCTTTGGAGTAA
The DNA here is from genome assembly GCF_988280905.1 of Pimephales promelas. Lineage (NCBI taxonomy): Eukaryota > Metazoa > Chordata > Actinopteri > Cypriniformes > Leuciscidae > Pimephales > Pimephales promelas. The sequence goes on along the minus strand of NC_142776.1, from coordinate 14,897,232 downwards.
GAAATTAAGCTACTCTTAAAAAGCTAGGCTAATTTATGTTATAGAAATAATGTTCTTGTAACATTAAAATACTAAAGACTTTTAATAAATACTTATCTTATAATTACAAGATGGTTTGATTTAGGCTTGGATGTACATACTCACAGAATCATTAATTCTGGTGACCAAACTCAAAGTCATCTGTCTCTCTCTCGCAATTCTCTCTTTTTCAGCCTTCTCATAAGCATCCTCACAACAATCATGATGACGCTTCAGATTTTGCAGACGCCGTTTTACTCTAAGCTGTTCAAATCAAACATCATGTGTACAAACCTGTAGTCTCACCTGGAATTATACACTATTTCCTAACAGCAAATATTCACATTAGTTAATGAAGAAAAATAACTTTGAATGTAGCTGTCTCACCTGCTCTGCAGTAAATACATGATGGAAGCATGTAACTCCAGTGGAGTGGTTGGCCTTAAATCAAAAGATGAAGAATAAATATGTATTTTAGTACTATAACTGAAAATAACAAAATACATAATACTAATTATGAAAATAATTTTGGTTCATAAATACAAGAAATTTGTGCAATAAATGTTTGTTGTAGCAAGGTAAAAAGGGGTGTAATTTACATGAGAACAAAAAGAATTATGTAACTTTAAAAAAAAAAAGAAATCCAGAGTCAATGTGTCAAGAGTCAAGAAATCAAGAAATCCAGAGTCAAGAAATCTACGCAAGGTTTTATACATGAGGCCCCTGGTCTTTTAATTCAAGACTCTATAGAAATACCTAAAACTGTACAATATACTGTACAAAGTTATTTGTAAATAACTGTACAAAACTGTACAAACTGTACATATTGTTACCCACAATATGAGGACATTGTTAAACACACACACAAACTAAACGTTGAAACATACAATATCAGGACATCGTCTGAAACACAGTTTTATCTTTCACAGCCTAAAACAAAATGAGGACATGACGACTGAACACCCAAAGAATCAGCGTTCCTGTTTTCGAAGTTACACTGTTGTAGTAAAAGAAATCTAAAATCTCCACAGTAATGGACAGGGATCTACTTCCTTAGAAGTTAAACCATTAAACTGAAGAGCAGAAGCTTACATTGGCCATAAATGTGTTTGAAGTAGATAAAAACATTGAATTTTGTGAAAATTAACAATCAATGTTTTGAGGGTTAGTTACTTCCATCAAATGTTAGGGGTAACTTCCTTAAACTAGAAGAAATCCAGAGTCAATGTGTAGTCACCTGTTGGAAGAATGAACTGCATCTCTCGCTCACTTCTGGGTCTCCTGAATGTTGAGTCTGGGTCAAGCCACTTGGTGTCTGCAATGAAATAACAACAATAATCAGTCAGAAATATTCAGAATTATAATAAACTAATGATCCTGCCCATTTCAGTTCAAAAATCCCAACCCCAATCTATCATAATCACCTTTGGGGTGAGACTCATTGCTGAAGTCAAGGGCTGTGTCAACTTTGGTTTTAAGGAACACAAATTGTAGTAAAAATAGCTAATGTGAGGACCTGGGCTTTTCATTCAAGACTCGAGAGAAATATCTAAAACTGTACAATATCGGTTACCCACAATATGAGGACATTGTTAAACACACACACACACTAAACGTTGAAACATACAATATCAGGACATCGTCTGAAACACAGTTTTATCTTTCACAGCCTAAAACAAAATGAGGACATGACGACCGAACACCCAAAGAATCAGCGTTCCTGTTTTCTAAGTCACACTGTTGTAGTAAAAGAAATCTAAAATCTCCACAGTAATGGACAGGGATCTACTTCCTTAGAAGTTAAACCATTAAACTGAAGAGCAGAAGCTTACATTGGCCATACATGTGTTTGAAGTAGATAAAAACATTGAATTTTGTGAAAATTAAGAATTTTTGTTTTGAGGGTTAGTTACTTCCATCAAATGTTAGGGGTAACTTCCTTAAACTAGAAGAAATCCAGAGTCAATGTGTAGTCACCTGTTGGAAGGATGAACTGCATCTCTCGCTCACTTCTGGGTCTCCTGAATGTTGAGTCTGGGTCAAGCCACTTGGTGTCTGCAATGAAATAACAACAATAATCAGTCAGAAATACTCAGAATTATAATAAACTAATGATCCTGCCCATTTCAGTTCAAAAATCCCAACCCCAATCTATCATAATCACCTTTGGGGTGAGACTCATTGCTGAAGTCAAGGGCTGTGTCAACTTTGGTTTTAAGGAACACAAATTGTAGTAAAAATAGCTAATGTGAGGACCTGGGCTTTTCATTCAAGACTCGAGAGAAATATCTAAAACTGTACAATATCGGTTACCCACAATATGAGGACATTGTTAAACACACACACACACTAAACGTTGAAACATACAATATCAGGACATCGTCTGAAACACAGTTTTATCTTTCACAGCCTAAAACAAAATGAGGACATGACGACCGAACACCCAAAGAATCAGCGTTCCTGTTTTCTAAGTCACACTGTTGTAGTAAAAGAAAGCTAAAATCTCCACAGTAATGGACAGGGATCTACTTCCTTAGAAGTTAAACCATTAAACTGAAGAGCAGAAGCTTACATTGGCCATAAATGTGTTTGAAGTAGATAAAAACATTGAATTTTGTGAAAATTAACAATCTGTGTTTTGAGGGTTAGTTACTTCCATCAAATGTTAGGGGTAACTTCCTTAAACTAGAAGAAATCCAGAGTCAATGTGTAGTCACCTGTTGGAAGAATGAACTGCATCTCTCGCTCACTTCTGGGTCTCCTGAATGTTGAGTCTGGGTCAAGCCACTTGGTGTCTGCAATGAAATAACAACAATAATCGGTCAGAAATATTCAGAATTATAATAAACTAATGATCCTGCCCATTTCAGTTCAAAAATCCCAATCCCAATCTATCATAATCACCTTTGGGGTGAGACTCATTGCTGAAGTCAAGGGCTGTGTCAACTTTGGTTTTAAGGAACACAAATTGTAGTAAAAATAGCTAATGTGAGGACCTGGGCTTTTCATTCAAAACTCTATAGAAATATCTAAAACTGTACAATATCGGTTACCCACAATATGAGGACATTGTTAAACACACACACAAACTAAACGTTGAAACATACAATATCAGGACATAGTCTGAAACACAGTTTTATCTTTCACAGCCTAAAACAAAATGAGGACATGACGACCGAACACCCAAAGAATCAGCGTTCCTGTTTTCTAAGTCACACTGTTGTAGTAAAAGAAATCTAAAATCTCCACAGTAATGGACAGGGATCTACTTCCTTAGAAGTTAAACCATTAAACTGAAGAGCAGAAGCTTACATTGGCCATAAATGTGTTTGAAGTAGATAAAAACATTGAATTTTGTGAAAATTAACAATCTGTGTTTTGAGGGTTAGTTACTTCCATCAAATGTTAGGGGTAACTTCCTTAAACTAGAAGAAATCCAGAGTCAATGTGTAGTCACCTGTTGGAAGGATGAACTGCATCTCTCGCTCACTTCTGGGTCTCCTGAATGTTGAGTCTGGGTCAAGCCACTTGGTGTCTGCAATGAAGTATAACAACAATAATCAGTCAGAAATATTCAGAATTATAATAAACTAATGATCCTGCCCATTTCAGTTCAAAAATCCCAACCCCAATCTATCATAATCACCTTTTGGGGTGAGACTCATTGCTGAAGTCAAGGGCTGTGTCAACTTTGGTTTTAAGGAACACAAATTGTAGTAAAAATAGCTAATGTGAGGACCTGGGCTTTTCATTCAAAACTCTATAGAAATATCTAAAACTGTACAATATCGGTTACCCACAATATGAGGACATTGTTAAACACACACACACACACTAAACGTTGAAACATACAATATCAGGACATCGTCTGAAACACAGTTTTATCTTTCACAGCCTAAAACAAAATGAGGACATGACGACCGAACACCCAAAGAATCAGCGTTCCTGTTTTCTAAGTCACACTGTTGTAGTAAAAGAAAGCTAAAATCTCCACAGTAATGGACAGGGATCTACTTCCTTAGAAGTTAAACCATTAAACTGAAGAGCAGAAGCTTACATTGGCCATAAATGTGTTTGAAGTAGATAAAAACATTGAATTTTGTGAAAATTAACAATCTATGTTTTGAGGGTTAGTTACTTCCATCAAATGTTAGGGGTAACTTCCTTAAACTAGAAGAAATCCAGAGTCAATGTGTAGTCACCTGTTGGAAGGATGAACTGCATCTCTCGCTCACTTCTGGGTCTCCTGAATGTTGAGTCTGGGTCAAGCCACTTGGTGTCTGCAATGAAATAACAACAATAATCAGTCAGAAATACTCAGAATTATAATAAACTAATGATCCTGCCCATTTCAGTTCAAAAATCCCAACCCCAATCTATCATAATCACCTTTGGGGTGAGACTCATTGCTGAAGTCAAGGGCTGTGTCAACTTTGGTTTTAAGGAACACAAATTGTAGTAAAAATAGCTAATGTGAGGACCTGGGCTTTTCATTCAAGACTCGAGAGAAATATCTAAAACTGTACAATATCGGTTACCCACAATATGAGGACATTGTTAAACACACACACACACTAAACGTTGAAACATACAATATCAGGACATCGTCTGAAACACAGTTTTATCTTTCACAGCCTAAAACAAAATGAGGACATGACGACCGAACACCCAAAGAATCAGCGTTCCTGTTTTCTAAGTCACACTGTTGTAGTAAAAGAAAGCTAAAATCTCCACAGTAATGGACAGGGATCTACTTCCTTAGAAGTTAAACCATTAAACTGAAGAGCAGAAGCTTACATTGGCCATAAATGTGTTTGAAGTAGATAAAAACATTGAATTTTGTGAAAATTAACAATCTATGTTTTGAGGGTTAGTTACTTCCATCAAATGTTAGGGGTAACTTCCTTAAACTAGAAGAAATCCAGAGTCAATGTGTAGTCACCTGTTGGAAGAATGAACTGCATCTCTCGCTCACTTCTGGGTCTCCTGAATGTTGAGTCTGGGTCAAGCCACTTGGTGTCTGCAATGAAGTATAACAACAATAATCAGTCAGAAATATTCAGAATTATAAAAAACTAATGATCCTGCCCATTTCAGTTCAAAAATCCCAATCCCAATCTATCATAATCACCTTTGGGGTGAGACTCATTGCTGAAGTCAAGGGCTGTGTCAACTTTGGTTTTAAGGAACACAAATTGTAGTAAAAATAGCTAATGTGAGGACCTGGGCTTTTCATTCAAGACTCGAGAGAAATATCTAAAACTGTACAATATCGGTTACCCACAATATGAGGACATTGTTAAACACACACACACACTAAACGTTGAAACATACAATATCAGGACATCGTCTGAAACACAGTTTTATCTTTCACAGCCTAAAACAAAATGAGGACATGACGACCGAACACCCAAAGAATCAGCGTTCCTGTTTTCTAAGTCACACTGTTGTAGTAAAAGAAAGCTAAAATCTCCACAGTAATGGACAGGGATCTACTTCCTTAGAAGTTAAACCATTAAACTGAAGAGCAGAAGCTTACATTGGCCATAAATGTGTTTGAAGTAGATAAAAACATTGAATTTTGTGAAAATTAACAATCTATGTTTTGAGGGTTAGTTACTTCCATCAAATGTTAGGGGTAACTTCCTTAAACTAGAAGAAATCCAGAGTCAATGTGTAGTCACCTGTTGGAAGAATGAACTGCATCTCTCGCTCACTTCTGGGTCTCCTGAATGTTGAGTCTGGGTCAAGCCACTTGGTGTCTGCAATGAAATAACAACAATAATCAGTCAGAAATATTCAGAATTATAATAAACTAATGATCCTGCCCATTTCAGTTCAAAAATCCCAACCCCAATCTATCATAATCACCTTTGGGGTGAGACTCATTGCTGAAGTCAAGGGCTGTGTCAACTTTGGTTTTAAGGAACACAAATTGTAGTAAAAATAGCTAATGTGAGGACCTGGGCTTTTCATTCAAGACTCGAGAGAAATATCTAAAACTGTACAATATCGGTTACCCACAATATGAGGACATTGTTAAACACACACACACACTAAACGTTGAAACATACAATATCAGGACATCGTCTGAAACACAGTTTTATCTTTCACAGCCTAAAACAAAATGAGGACATGACGACCGAACACCCAAAGAATCAGCGTTCCTGTTTTCTAAGTCACACTGTTGTAGTAAAAGAAAGCTAAAATCTCCACAGTAATGGACAGGGATCTACTTCCTTAGAAGTTAAACCATTAAACTGAAGAGCAGAAGCTTACATTGGCCATAAATGTGTTTGAAGTAGATAAAAACATTGAATTTTGTGAAAATTAACAATCTGTGTTTTGAGGGTTAGTTACTTCCATCAAATGTTAGGGGTAACTTCCTTAAACTAGAAGAAATCCAGAGTCAATGTGTAGTCACCTGTTGGAAGAATGAACTGCATCTCTCGCTCACTTCTGGGTCTCCTGAATGTTGAGTCTGGGTCAAGCCACTTGGTGTCTGCAATGAAATAACAACAATAATCAGTCAGAAATATTCAGAATTATAATAAACTAATGATCCTGCCCATTTCAGTTCAAAAATCCCAATCCCAATCTATCATAATCACCTTTGGGGTGAGACTCATTGCTGAAGTCAAGGGCTGTGTCAACTTTGGTTTTAAGGAACACAAATTGTAGTAAAAATAGCTAATGTGAGGACCTGGGCTTTTCATTCAAAACTCTATAGAAATATCTAAAACTGTACAATATCGGTTACCCACAATATGAGGACATTGTTAAACACACACACAAACTAAACGTTGAAACATACAATATCAGGACATAGTCTGAAACACAGTTTTATCTTTCACAGCCTAAAACAAAATGAGGACATGACGACCGAACACCCAAAGAATCAGCGTTCCTGTTTTCTAAGTCACACTGTTGTAGTAAAAGAAATCTAAAATCTCCACAGTAATGGACAGGGATCTACTTCCTTAGAAGTTAAACCATTAAACTGAAGAGCAGAAGCTTACATTGGCCATAAATGTGTTTGAAGTAGATAAAAACATTGAATTTTGTGAAAATTAACAATCTGTGTTTTGAGGGTTAGTTACTTCCATCAAATGTTAGGGGTAACTTCCTTAAACTAGAAGAAATCCAGAGTCAATGTGTAGTCACCTGTTGGAAGGATGAACTGCATCTCTCGCTCACTTCTGGGTCTCCTGAATGTTGAGTCTGGGTCAAGCCACTTGGTGTCTGCAATGAAATAACAACAATAATCAGTCAGAAATATTCAGAATTATAATAAACTAATGATCCTGCCCATTTCAGTTCAAAAATCCCAACCCCAATCTATCATAATCACCTTTTGGGGTGAGACTCATTGCTGAAGTCAAGGGCTGTGTCAACTTTGGTTTTAAGGAACACAAATTGTAGTAAAAATAGCTAATGTGAGGACCTGGGCTTTTCATTCAAAACTCTATAGAAATATCTAAAACTGCACAATATCGGTTACCCACAATATGAGGACATTGTTAAACACACACACACACACTAAACGTTGAAACATACAATATCAGGACATCGTCTGAAACACAGTTTTATCTTTCACAGCCTAAAACAAAATGAGGACATGACGACCGAACACCCAAAGAATCAGCGTTCCTGTTTTCGAAGTTACACTGTTGTAGTAAAAGAAAGCTAAAATCTCCACAGTAATGGACAGGGATCTACTTCCTTAGAAGTTAAACCATTAAACTGAAGAGCAGAAGCTTACATTGGCCATAAATGTGTTTGAAGTAGATAAAAACATTGAATTTTGTGAAAATTAACAATCTATGTTTTGAGGGTTAGTTACTTCCATCAAATGTTAGGGGTAACTTCCTTAAACTAGAAGAAATCCAGAGTCAATGTGTAGTCACCTGTTGGAAGGATGAACTGCATCTCTCGCTCACTTCTGGGTCTCCTGAATGTTGAGTCTGGGTCAAGCCACTTGGTGTCTGCAATGAAATAACAACAATAATCAGTCAGAAATATTCAGAATTATAATAAACTAATGATCCTGCCCATTTCAGTTCAAAAATCCCAACCCCAATCTATCATAATCACCTTTGGGGTGAGACTCATTGCTGAAGTCAAGGGCTGTGTCAACTTTGGTTTTAAGGAACACAAATTGTAGTAAAAATAGCTAATGTGAGGACCTGGGCTTTTCATTCAAGACTCGAGAGAAATATCTAAAACTGTACAATATCGGTTACCCACAATATGAGGACATTGTTAAACACACACACACACTAAACGTTGAAACATACAATATCAGGACATCGTCTGAAACACAGTTTTATCTTTCACAGCCTAAAACAAAATGAGGACATGACGACCGAACACCCAAAGAATCAGCGTTCCTGTTTTCTAAGTCACACTGTTGTAGTAAAAGAAAGCTAAAATCTCCACAGTAATGGACAGGGATCTACTTCCTTAGAAGTTAAACCATTAAACTGAAGAGCAGAAGCTTACATTGGCCATAAATGTGTTTGAAGTAGATAAAAACATTGAATTTTGTGAAAATTAACAATCTATGTTTTGAGGGTTAGTTACTTCCATCAAATGTTAGGGGTAACTTCCTTAAACTAGAAGAAATCCAGAGTCAATGTGTAGTCACCTGTTGGAAGGATGAACTGCATCTCTCGCTCACTTCTGGGTCTCCTGAATGTTGAGTCTGGGTCAAGCCACTTGGTGTCTGCAATGAAATAACAACAATAATCAGTCAGAAATATTCAGAATTATAATAAACTAATGATCCTGCCCATTTCAGTTCAAAAATCCCAACCCCAATCTATCATAATCACCTTTGGGGTGAGACTCATTGCTGAAGTCAAGGGCTGTGTCAACTTTGGTTTTAAGGAACACAAATTGTAGTAAAAATAGCTAATGTGAGGACCTGGGCTTTTCATTCAAGACTCGAGAGAAATATCTAAAACTGTACAATATCGGTTACCCACAATATGAGGACATTGTTAAACACACACACACACTAAACGTTGAAACATACAATATCAGGACATCGTCTGAAACACAGTTTTATCTTTCACAGCCTAAAACAAAATGAGGACATGACGACCGAACACCCAAAGAATCAGCGTTCCTGTTTTCTAAGTCACACTGTTGTAGTAAAAGAAAGCTAAAATCTCCACAGTAATGGACAGGGATCTACTTCCTTAGAAGTTAAACCATTAAACTGAAGAGCAGAAGCTTACATTGGCCATAAATGTGTTTGAAGTAGATAAAAACATTGAATTTTGTGAAAATTAACAATCTGTGTTTTGAGGGTTAGTTACTTCCATCAAATGTTAGGGGTAACTTCCTTAAACTAGAAGAAATCCAGAGTCAATGTGTAGTCACCTGTTGGAAGGATGAACTGCATCTCTCGCTCACTTCTGGGTCTCCTGAATGTTGAGTCTGGGTCAAGCCACTTGGTGTCTGCAATGAAGTATAACAACAATAATCAGTCAGAAATAAATTGTACTATAATACAACAATAAGTTTCAATTAAAAAGTATCAATGCATATTAGACAAAGCCAGAAAGACCATTTTCTACCTTCCCTTCTTTTAATCAAACAATTAGTATTTTATGTTTTTTAAAGAAATATTTACTAGTATTTTACTTTTTTTAAAGATCTTCATTGCATGCAAGCACACCTCATGGTGCATAATTAACTGAACATAGTATATACAATTTCATCAGTAAAGTAATTCCACAAGGAGATATTGAGGGGGGACAAGGGAAATGTAACTAATTATATTTGAACAGATCCTATACCATAATCTATCAAGAGGTCTTACTTACCAGATTACGCCATGGCCATTGAGAATCTCCATAATCGTAGGTTATTTCAGTCTCTGCTTGAATGTTTTCAATTGCGAATAAGCAAAGATGAGGTTTACCCTGAACTGTCAACCTTCTCATTTTACAATTTGGCGACTTGTGGCAATCATTCACCAGCCTCCCTAGTGAAGTGTCTTCGCGGGACGCATCTATGCTAAAGTAGGAGGAAACAAAAGGTTTTTCCACAAAACAACACAGAGAGAATAACTGATCTTGAATAAGCCATGACTTACAAGGGATGTCCAAATTTATCGTTTTTAACGATGCATCGCGATGCAGATGAGGACGATTCGGTATCGGTTCAGTAATTGACCATTGACCATTATAATTTACTGATGCTTTTCTAACGTCATTTGTCGTGTACGTGCTTTGTCGCGGTAGCATACAATGGCAGAGGGAGATGAGACTCGAGTGCAAGTGAATTAAAAATGCTCCAACTACTTTAAAGCCGACATCTAGGCACATTTCGGCTTTTATGAACAACCTGGTAATCACGACCTGCAGAAGACATGCGCTATGTGCGCTCATGTTTCATGTCATGCACAAATAGAATATGCAGGAGGTTATAACACTAACTGGATAAACCACATTAGCCATTTGCAGTTAGTCTGACTGCTTTAGAGTAAGCTGATGAGCTCCAACGTCACCCGAATCCACAGCCAAATAAATCATCCACCCGCCCCAATAACTTTCTCTGATTTAAGTATCCGCACCCGATGGTCAAATTACAATTATTCTGTGTTACGTCTGATTATAAATGGATGATCGTCACCTTCAACAGCGGATTCGGCGACGGTTCATGTGCGCATCTTTAATGGTAACTATACACTGATTAATGAGCGCTGCTTTTAAATGAACATTTCTTTGAAACAAAATTTATTTGACAGATTTCCCTTTTCTTAATGGCATAAACAAGCTTTACTCCCTTGAAACTTATACTGTCTGGAATGTCACTGTTTCTGTCACAGCGAACAGGCACACAAATCACTTCTGAAGTAAAATTTTAAATTGAGGATGCGGTGCATAGCGATGCATCGTGATATCTAATTGAACTGAATCGATGACATGATAATCGTAATCGGACCGAACCATGAAACCAGTGTCGGTTAACACCCCTATGACTTACCACCATGTTCCATTGTTCCATTGAAAATCAAACAAGAAAGCATTTTGTTTTTCTGTGTACTTCTTCTGCCTCTTGTTCTGTTCATATTGTGATATTAACTCCCCACGGTACTCAACGACAAACGATCCCTTTTCAATTGGTGTGCAGGTAAATACACCACGTCCTGAGGAAAAATTAATGAAATAGTGTCAAGTTATGCAAGCAATATTAGTTATTAATCCCCATTAACGAAATATTGACAAACTACAAAATAAACAAATATCAGACTTTTTAGCAAAATAAATAATATACGAGTGTTAATGTTGCACAGTGGCTGGTTAAGTCGGCTAAAGGTGGGCATACACTGTGCGATGTCTGTGCGATTTCAGCACGGTACCTACTCACACTCAATGAGTAAATCGCATGCGATGTAAAGACAAAGTTTAGGATTTATATGCTCACACTATACGGTCCGATCATCGAGCTGCGACTTCACTGCTCACACTATACATGTGAAATATCTGTGATAAACCCCTGGATTATGCCTATAGACGATATCATGTATCCAGAGATATTGTCAAAACAATCATCAGCTATCAATATCAAAATGATTTAGCATTCTAATTACTGCATGCACTTTATTAAAAAATGTATGCATTACTAGTATCTATTATTGTATTATCATTATTAGGGGAGGGCTACATTTTATTTTATATTGATCTGCTATTATAATTAATTTGCCACGCAATAATTTTACAGCACATAACCAACGTGCTGTGAGGATAATAAAATATTACATAGAAGCTTACTCCTCCTCATTGAAAATTGTCTTAAACATTTAGGTCGATTACAATGAATTATAGGCATAAACAAATATTAACAGTCTATAATTTGTCCGAACATTTCAATAATTAATCATCAATGAATAAGGGTGCTCAATCACAATCGGCCGATAATTGCTTTGGGATGTGTGATTGGCGGTCTTTATAAAGGCCGATCCAGAAAAGCCGATCAGATGACGCAAAACTTGCGAGACAATTTTTTTATGCCCTGGTAAAAATGGCTTCAGCTGTCTGGCAATTGTACAAGGTGTGCGAAAAAGCAATTCACTAGCAATCCATCTGCAATGTGTGTGTACCACGCCGCTGTCTGCTTGTCAAACTGTGCAGCCTCTCTGATCAACCCGTAAAATCACAGGAAAGAATAGAGTCTGTCCACGACGGAAGCACACGTCCGAGTGAAGACTGCGCGAGCTACAGAGAACACTGTATCCACTGATCGCCGCGGCAACGAGCACTCAGGTTGGGTTCAAAAACTCATTATATATATGAAGCCATACTGTAGTATAATGTGCGATAGAAATTAATGTTTAAGTCATTAAATTCAAGTTCACGTAAATTTTTCCCTCCGCTGTCAGTCATTCTCCATTCAGCATTAAAACAGCACAGCGCGTCGCGTTCGGCAAGACTCTCTCCAAGATGATTAAATGTTAATATTATTATACTTGATCTGTAGATAAAGCTCTGGTTTCGCATAAATTGACTCTCTTGCCTCAATCATGTTCCTTTATACCATGTGTATCACAACACTGGACAGCACGATCATTGTTCTTCACGCGCACAGTAACTGAAATTTAAAACTGTTGAAAGAAAAGGCTCAATAAACTATTGCATAGATAGATACTGTATAATACACTATGCATCGACATGTATTTTCTTTGTGCTTAGAACTTTTCCAAACGGACTCGAAGAGCTGCGCGCTGTGACTCATGTTGCCTCAAGCGCATCATTCAGCGCTCGCGATGTGCATAAGCGCTGCGTGCAGTACTCTATTGGAGTCTTTCATAATCATATCATAATAATTTTGCGCAATAAAAGATTATTAATTGCATTTTTTTTGTTCTGTTCCGTCCTATCTATCATATGTTGCTACCTCATTAAACAGCTGTGCTATACATTTGTTCTATATTTATTTTCTTAATTTTATAGTAAACTAGCCTATAAAATAATTGCACAGGTGTAAATTCATGATACATTGTCTTCTCTTAAATGTAATAATTAATGTACATCGTTGTTATAGTTTAATAATAATGCTACATGATTAATAGAAGGCTTCAAAAAGACTCTGTAATCGGTGACCGGGTGATACAGCTTCTAGTAATCGTGATCGGCCCAAAAAATGGTGATCGGAACACCCCTATCAATAAAAAAAATTCAAAAAAGGTTTATTTCAAAAACATTGTTTAACAAATTAATAAAAGAGGTGTAGCTGGTTTGAGCTACAGAACTTAAAGATCTCCCTCTTTTCGTTTATATTATGATTTTATTTTTGCTGCAGATGATGGTTAAACTTCTGTTTTCGCGCAGGCGCAGTGAGGGAAAAAACACTGAGCTTAGGGCAATCGGTTCGTAGCTTTGCATCAACTGTGCGATAGTCACGAGGAGCGACCAAAATTCATCCGACCATCCGATTGTAGATCGGGAGAGGTTAATCGCCTCTCGTTTCCCCTTGTACAGTGCATGAACACTGCACGACAAACAACGCACGACAAAGCTGAAAATCGGTCCGACCTGAAAAAGAGTCACACGAATCAGAATTCGTTTCAAAATCGGACTAAAATCGCAGTGTATGCCCGCATTAAAGGGTTAGTTCACCCCAAAATTAAAATTCTATCATCATTTACTCACCCTCAAGTTGTTCCAAACCTCTATGTGTTTATTTGTTGTGCTAAACACATAGAGGTTTGGAACAACTTGAGGGTGAGTAAATGATGATAGAATTTTAATTTTTGGGTGAACTAACCCTTTAATGCTGTGCACTGTAACAGTTGCTATCAGATTTATAAAATAAATATTTAAATTTCGACCATATATGACATACCTTTGAAGTCACTGATCCACTTGACTTTGAAACAAGGTTTATCACGTCCAGATAAAATAAACTGAATAGCCTCAGCCTGAGGACTAAGTCTGGTTCTCCTTTTTGACATGCTCTTCAGCCATGTGCTCCTCAATTAGCAAAGATCTAAGTTAACTACATAGACATTAAAGACAAAATGTCAGCAAGACAAGTACCAAAAAAGACCCATACTTGAATAAAATAGGATTACTCTGCCCATAGAAATAATGTTACATGATTAACATTACTCATTTTCTCACCAATGCATGTCATTAATTTGAGCTAATTAGGCTAATTGATTGATGCTAACACCGTGCAACTGCAGCTACAAGTGTAATGCAAAGAATACATTTCTGTTAAAACGGTCAAATTTAACATATACTCAAAGAATAACTGTCGTTGTGGTTGAAAATGAAGAAAAGTAACGTTAATTAACTTAATTAACGTTACCACTTACCAGGCCAAGCCTGAGGAGATCGCAGCAGCAGAGACAGTCGGTGGTTCTGGGTATGCGGGAAAAGCCGGCCCGGCCCATAGCATGCTTGCTGCACTTCACTTGTCCAAACAGAAAACCGAACGATGGAAGGAAAGTGCCACTTACTGCTGTTATTTAGTTGGTCATTTGGCCATTTAGACTCCCAATTATATATTAAACATTAATGATAGTTCGGATTATGACATAATCAAGGTTTTCAACTCCAGACTCCAAGTCCAGAAGAGACTCCACCTTATGTGGCAGCTCCAGGCCGTGTTTTTTTGCTGGCCCACTGTGGCGTCTTTATGCTGTTTCTGAACGTAAGTTCTTAATATTAATTACATTTATTTTAATTAATATGCATGTTCAGTTTGGATGTGGCTCTTATAACCAGAGTTTTGCAGTGTTAGATCTGTTTTTATAGTAGTAGCCTATTTCTTATTTTATGTGTGGAGCTAGTTAATTATCTGACATGGTGGTTGGTGTCTCTGATATTCTGACATGACTAAAACTAGGCATATTTAAATTCTGCAATCTGCAAGTTCTTTTTATTTATCATTTTTAAAATACATGTGTGTTAATGTAAGCTTTTAAAAAGAAGAGTCCAGATATTCCCAGGCCCACCTATCCATAATGATGCGTCCTTTTAGTAAGCTAACATAAGCTAACGTTATCTTAATCAGCTGATTAATTTAAATAAATTGAGGAACTTACTTTACTTAGTAAACATGATACTTAATTAGCAGTAGTAAATTGGTGATGTTATTATTTTACTCTGATTATATGTATGTGAATTACAGTAGGCTAATTCTAAACTAGCTTAAAAAGTTTGTTTATGAAAACGTTTTTTTTATTTTTATTTTTTTATTATTATTATTGAAACCAATGACTCAAATCATACAACAATCATCACAACAGCATACAACAAGAATGCTTCACATGATAGATATCACATATATTTCAAATTAACAAGTCATAAATAAAGAACAACAATCATAAATTGTGGTTATGAAAACGTACAATATGAGGACCCGTTGATGCCGTCAATGTGTGTTAAAAGTGTGTTAAAGTTCCAAATCTGACCACTAGTTGGCGTATCCGCAAATGAGCAAAAAACATAAACACACTTAAACACTTCATGTCAAAAAATTGTGATGTTTCAGGACTTTGGAGATTTTTGGTTTAGAGGCATTCTAGGAGCATCTACAACTGTCTAGTGAGCTCGGAAAAATGAGGACCCCCAAAATGTCCTCATTTTTCCGAGTGTCCTCATATTGCAGGTGTGTTATCATAAAAATGTCCTCAGTTGTCATGAAAACAAGAGCACACACACACACACACACACACACACACACACACACACACACACACACACACACACATATATATATATGAAGAGTTCAGATGCAAAAGCCTCTAAGTGCCATTTGAAATTTTCTTCTAGAATGATCATTTTTATGAAGCTTGTATATTTAAGTTCAGTGATTTCACTTAAATTGCAATGATAATTACCTATTAATTGTTATTTAAGTGAAATTACTGAACTTAAATATACAAGTTTGATAAAAATCACCATTAAAGAAGAAAATTTCAAATGGCATTTAGAGGCTTTTGCATCTGAACTCTTCATATATATATATATATATATATATATATATATATATAAAACTGTAAACAATATCTCTAACTACCTTGATATTATAAACTTTTAATTTTGTATTTATTTATATTATGGTTATTTTATACTTCAGTTGTTATTGTTATTCTTTGGTTTACACATTTTGAGCTGTATTTACTATGCCTTCAATTCATCTTTTTTATTAATGTCTGTATTTGAACTACATAAATTAAATTAAATCATTAAAAAATAAATTATTTTAAGCATAAAAATGTCTCCTGACACTATTACATACGAACTAAAAGTAATGTTATTTTTATAATAATGGTACAGGAAATGTTTTTGCTGTATAAAAGGTATACTTATATACATGTTTGATCAAACACTCACCATATAATAAAAACAAAAAAACACCATATAATAATAAAAAACTTAAGTAAAAACGGTTTAATAAACTTTTAAGTGTCATTAATCAATTAAGCAAAACAAACACCATTTTTTTCAAAAAACATTTATTCAGTTGTCATTTTTACAATTAATTTTTCATAAATTACAATTAATCAAAGTCAAAACTCATTCCACTATTACTATCACTCATTATTACTCATTCCACTATTACTAATTACACTATTACTATTAGCCTACTCATTCCACTACTCATTACTCATTCCATTATTACTAATTACACTATTACTATTACTCATTATTACGCATTCCACTATTATTCATTACTCATTCCATTATTACTACTCATTCATACTATAGTAGCAGTCCATAGAACAGAAGCCATCAAATTCTCTATCTGAATAGAACGCAGTAAAGACCCCCTTTTTCCATTGCCTCAATAACCAGTCGTGTTTTTGTAGAGGAATCCACAGGCATCACATCTGGTGAGCTTAAACTCCACCCTGTATTCCTCTCTCACATCCGGATTGACTGACTTCCAGTCAACTATACTGTGGTAGGGGGGCGTGGTTTTCGCGGCGTCTGTAGTGAGAGACGAGTCAATGAGCTGCGCGGTGAGTAATGACTAGTTCACACTACATGATTTTAAAATGTCGGGCTGAACTGTGCAGTTCACACTACATGACTTGCTCTCAGTGAAATCATGAGTGTTCAAGTTGTTTAGCTGTTCACACCACACAACACAACGTGATTGATCCACAACAGGAGTTAACTCACTACACGAGTTAACAACGCACTACATAGAGATACAACCACGATCGGATGATAAGAGCATATCATTTGTGACTCAATGAGAGCTGTTTCAGCACTATAGTACGGTCTAAATCCTGAAAATAATCAAACAAATAACAAGTTGACAACAACACGATTCTATCCGGTCTAGAAACCATGTTTTGTCACGAAAAACCACGCAATAAAACGAACCAGAAATGACGCGAAACTGCAGAGAAGAACACAACACGCGAATATGGACGTCAGACAGAAACTAGTGCTGCACACTGTTTGCTCGACGATCTGCTCTGAGAAAAAAAAATGCAAAAAAGAAAAAGTAAGATTTACCTGGTGTCCTCAACCCATGCGTTGCTATGATTGGCTGTACTCATGACATCACTGAGATTGAGTCGCACGACTGCTCGAGATATCTAGCATGCTAGATATTTTTCTGAGCTCGGTGACCTGTCTGCGAGGTGTCTGCGAGCTGTCTTTGATGCGTTGTTGGCTCTTTCACACTAACGGATTGGCGAGCGTTAATCGTCCCCTAATCGCCCGCGATTTGCACGCGATAACACCCTGACTTGTCGGCGACTCAACGATTTGCAAATCGGGCTTAAATCGGGCTTAAAATCACGTAGTGTGAACTAGGCTTAAGTGGGTCAAGTGCAGATGATGAACACCTGTGTCTGATTGCAGTGATTGGAGTGGGGAGACCGATAAAAGCCACTCAGTGGGAGAGGATGAGAGAGAGAGAACTGGCTGGAACTCGTGCTGTGGACAGAGAAGCTGGAAAGCTGAAGCGGAACTTGAAGTTGTTCGATGTGGAAAGAGTTTGTGAATGAAGTTGTGCCGTAGCTGTGCTACGGTGAACGTGCTGTGTGCACACCTTTTGTTTTGTGAGAATCTGAGTAAATAAAAATTAAGTACGAGTTCCAGTCCCGCTGACCCTGTCTCCTTCTTCACCCTCAACTGAACCTTGTTACACTGGTGCCGAAACCCGGGAAGAAGGAGACTGGCGTCGCCATGTCGAGCCCGTCAGGATCGCCGTTTATGGAGATTATTCAATCACTCGCGGCCATGCAGAGGGAACAACATCAAGCCCTGCTGTCCTTCAAGGAAGAACATGAGCAGCGCTTCCAGGCGCTGCTTCAAGGACAGCAGGAGGACCGCGAGTTGTTCCGGAGCTGTTTCGACCAGGGGGCTGCGGCCACCCCCGCGACAACATCGGCCGCGGCGCTCTCGTTGTCAAGGATGGGTCCCCAGGATGAACCGGAGGCGTTCCTGGACCTGTTCAAGAGGACAGCCGAGGCTCGGGGGTGGCCTGAAACAGACTAGCCGCTGCGACTCATCCCACTCCTATCCGGGGAGTCGCAGCTCGCCGCCCCCCAACTGCCAGTCTCCAGTCTCCTGGTCTACCAAGATCTATGGCACGCCATTCTGCAGCGGGTCGGCGGGTCGGCCGGTCGGCGGAACAACATCGTCAGCGGTTCCGTTCCCTGACTCTGGAGGAGGCCGGTCGGCCCTTCGTGATGGCGCAACAGCTCCGGGACTCCTGCCGTAAATGGCTGATGGCCGAGGGAAGTGACGTCGAGACAATCATCGACCAGGTGGTACTGGAGCAGTTCATCACGAGGCTTCCCAAGAAAACAGCTCAATGGGTCCAGTGCCACCGTCCGACGTCGCTGGACCAGGCCATCCAACTGGCGGAAGATCACATGGTGGCGTGCTCGGGGGTCGGCGAACCCCTCCCATCTGTCTCTCTCTCCCACTCTTTTTTTCCCCCTCCCCAGTCTCTCTCTCGTCCCCCTCTGGAAAAACTATCTCTTCTCCCAGGTCTCGGGGTGGGCCGGCGCCCAGGCTCGCGCCACGATGGAGACCCGGCGGGCAGAGGGACTCCCCGGCGGCCGGGAGGATGACGGAGAAGGGGACACCGGTCGGGGGATTCCCCTCCCAGGCTCCGGTCGTTGCGCTCTCCCCACGCCAATCCCTTGCCCCACTTCCCGCCGCTGGGACAGCGGGAAAGCCCGGGCCGGCCTGTTGGCGCTGTGGGGATCCGGGACACTTTATCGACCGCTGTCCAATGATGGAGGTGGGGACGCTGGTCCGGGTCCCCGACGCGCCAAGGGCCGCCCCCGATCAAGCTGGCTTGTACCAGATACCCGTGAGTATCAAGGGGGGTACTTATCAGGCTTTGGTGGATTCAGGATGTAACCAAACCTCGATTCATCAAAGCCTGATTCGATCTGGGGCATTGGATAACAGCCGCATGGTTAAAGTACGGTGTGTGCACGGGGTTGTGGTGAGTTATCCCTTAATGCTGGTAAAAATTTTATTCAGGGGTCAAAAGCATAGTGTTGAGGTGGCAGTTAACCCGCACCTCCGGCATCCGCTAATTTTTGGCTGGGCTTTACGAATTTGTTGAAATTTTTATGTGTGGGTGCCTCTCGGGGGAAAAAGCAGCAGGGGAAGATAGCGATGGTGCAGTTGGGAGATACTGTACCGGGACCTCTGGGCACTGCGGCGGGGGAACAGAGCGCGTCAGAGGGAAATATCCTCTCTGAGCGCGATGATTTTCCCTTGGAGCAGTCCCAGGATGAGTCGCTCAAACATGCGTTTGATAAGGTCCAGTCCATCCACAGTCCAGCTACTTCACCTGCACCAACCGCTTTCTTACCCCTATTTTTGCATAATTAAAGATAGCTTGTATCGGGTGGCCTGAGATGCCCAAACAAAAGAAGATACAACCCAGTTATTGGTTCCAAAGAGCCGTCGGGAAATGCTTTTCCAGGCGGCTCACTGTAATCCCATGGCCGGTCATTTAGGGCAAACGGCGACACTAAACCGTCTCATGGCCCGATGGAGTGGGGAGACCGATAAAAGCCACACAGTGGGAGAGGATGAGAGAGAGAGAGAACTGGCTGGAACTCGTGCTGTGGACAGAGAAGCTGGAAAGCTGAAGCGGAACTTGAAGTTGTTCGATGTGGAAAGAGTTTGTGAATGAAGTTGTGCCGTAGCTGTGCTCGGCGTAGCTGTGGTCGGCGAACCCCTCCCATCTGTCTCTCTCTCCCACTCTTTTTTATCTTCATTAATCTCCCGGGTGGGGATCCCGAAAGAGATCCTCACCGATCAGGGCACGGCGTTTATGTCAAAGACAATCCGCGAACTTTACGAGTTGTTAGGCATTAAATCGATTCGCACCAGCGTCTATCACCCACAAACGGACGGTCTGGTCGAACGGTTTAATCGGACGTTAAAAGCCATGATTCGTAAGTTCGTTCACGAAGACGCCAAAAATTGGGATAAGTGGCTAGAACCCCTGTTTTTTGCTATACGCGAAGTCCCCCAAGCCTCCACGGGGTTTTCCCCTTTCGAGCTTCTTTTCGGTCGTCAACCCCGTGGGGTGTTGGATGTACTGAGAGAGACTTGGGAGGACGGACCATCCGCTAGCAAAAACGAAATTCAGTATGTCCTGGACCTGAGAACGAAACTTCACACTTTGGGGCGGCTATCTTTGGAGAATTTGTTACAGGCCCAGGACAGACAGAGGCAGCAATATAATAGGGGGGCTAGACTTCGTCAATTTGCACCGGGAGATAAGGTCCTTGTATTACTCCCCACATCCAGTTCGAAATTACTTGCAAAGTGGCAAGGGCCCTTTGAGGTCACACGGCGGGTTGGGGATCTCAACTATGAGGTAGTTCGAACAGATAGGGGCGGGGGACGTCAGATTTACCACCTCAACCTGCTAAAAAAATGGGTTGAGGCTGAGGCAGTGATGCTGGCGACGGTGGTAGGTGGGGAGGAGGACCTCGGGCCAGAAGCGAATATCAAACCCCATTCCTTCGCTCTGGCTCCCTCTGGCGACCACCTCTCACCCTCGCAGCTCACTGACATTAAGAATTTACAAGCAGAGTTTGCGGATGTGTTCTCGCCCCTACCTGGCCGAACGAATCTCATTCAGCACCACGTTGAGTCTGATCCGGGGGCCGTAGTACGTTGCCGCCCGTATCATTTGCCAGAACACAAAAAAAAGTGGTTCAAGCCGAATTAGAGACAATGCTGGACCTGGGGGTAATAGAAGAATCCAACAGTGACTGGGCGAGCCCGATAGTTTTAGTCCCGAAACCTGACGGCTCGGTTCGGTTCTGTGTGGATTATAGAAAGGTGAACGCGGTATCTTAGTTTGATGCTTATCCAATGCCGAGGATTGACGAATTGCTTGATCGGCTTGGTTCCGCTCGATTTTATTCGACACTGGATTTGACAAAGGGCTATTGGCAGATCCCCTTATCTCCAATATCCAAAGAAAAAACAGCTTTTACCACGCCGTTTGGATTACACCAATTTGTCACGCTTCCGTTCGGGTTGTTCGGGGCACCGGCGACTTTTCAGCATTTGATGGACAGAATTGTCCGGCCGCATGCTGCATATGCCGCTGCTTACTTGGATGACATCATCATCTATAGTAATGATTGGCAGCGTCATATGCAGTATTTGTGCGCTGTCCTGAAAACGCTGAGAAGAGCTGGGCTCACGGCCAACCCGAAGAAGTGTGCAATTGGGCGGGTGGAAGTAAAGTATCTGGGGTTCCACTTGGGACATGGACAGGTGCGTCCCCAAATTGATAAGACAGCTGCAGTTGCAACCTGTCCAAGTCCGAAGACCAAAAAGAAGGTTAGGCAGTTCCTGGGGCTAGCAGGATATTATAGACGGTTTGTACCTAACTATTCGGACCTCGCTAGCCCGCTGACTGATCTAACTAAAAAGGGCGCTCCAGATACGGTTCAGTGGACGGAGCAGTGCCAGCGGGCTTTTACCCAGATAAAGGCTGCTCTGTGCGGCGGCCCGCTATTGCATGCTCCTGACTTTTCTCTCCCTTTCATCCTACAGACGGACGCGTCGGACAGGGGTTTGGGCGCGGTCCTGTCCCAGGAGGTGGGGGGGGGGGAACGGCCGGTGCTGTACATCAGTCGGAAGCTTTCGAAGAGAGAGACGATGTACAGCACCATTGAGAAGGAGTGTTTGGCCATCCAGTGGGCTGTCCTCACCCTTCGCTACTACCTCCTGGGCCGGGAGTTCACCCTGTGTTCGGACCACGCGCCCCTCCAATGGCTCCACCGCATGAAAGATACCAACGCGCGGATCACCCGGTGGTATTTGGCGTTACAACCTTTTAAGTTTCAGGTGGTCCACAGGCCGGGGACGCAGATGGCGGTGGCCGACTTCCTCTCCAGGAGGAAGGGGGGGGGGGGGGGCTGCAGGCCTGAGTCGGGCGGTGGGGGTATGTGGTAGGGGGGCGTGGTTTTCGCGGCGTCTGTAGTGAGAGACGAGTCAATGAGCTGCGCGGTGAGTAAGTGGGTCAAGTGCAGATGATGATGAACACCTGTGTCTGATTGCAGTGATTGGAGTGGGGAGACCGATAAAAGCCACACAGTGGGAGAGGATGAGAGAGAGAGAACTGGCTGGAACTCGTGCTGTGGACAGAGAAGCTGGAAAGCTGAAGCGGAACTTGAAGTTGTTCGATGTGGAAAGAGTTTGTGAATTAAGTTGTGCCGTAGCTGTGCTACGGTGAACGTGCTGTGTGCACACCTTTTGTTTTGTGAGAATCTGAGTAAATAAAAATTAAGTACGAGTTCCAGTCCCGCCGACCCTGTCTCCTTCTTCACCCTCAACTGAACCTTGTTACATATACCTACAAGATAAAAGAAAAAATGAATTTTTAATGAAAAAAAATTAATAATAATAATAATTTAATATATTAGCTTAACTTGTTAATTTCACAAAGTAGTACTTAAACATACTGTCCAGCCAGGCAAAGTGAGCTTTTTTAAGGAAACCTGGATGGTGGACAGTCTCATTAAACTTTTTGCACACTAGTGACAGAGTAACAACATCTAGAAGAATGTGACTGAGCACCTCTGGTGGTAGCTGAAAATATAAATATGGAAAAACTATTTTAAAATCTAACATTACTCTAAAACATTTTTTAAAGACATATTATTCAACCGTACATCAGCAAGGCCTCCTGTTGGGTCCATGGCTGAAAAAAAGAATAAAAAAGTAAATTCTCACTGGCCATTTTTTTTGTTTACATGACTTATGTCGTGTTCCAGGCAACCTGTAACCCGTGTTTTTCCAACCTTATACCCGTGAAAGTGTACTGGAACGGCAGTCAAACCAGTGACTTCCCACCCGTGAACTCGTACTAGATCTATGTACTCTCAGGTATGAGTTCTGACGTCACATAGCCAGCGAACCTATACAAAACTACAATGACAGCCCCTACGGATGCAGTGTTTCTGCAGGCGGAACACGGTGAGAATACACTTTAGGACAATATAATGTAACTAGTTTTCAGTCCATTGAGTGCAAGGATACATTAATACCAAATACATTTCCAAATATACAAAATAAAGTCAAAAATATTATTGCCTCCGTAGCGTTAGCTAATAATAATAGGCCTAATAATACAAATAAAAAAAGACCGATACCTATCCGTTACCAACGCAGTTTAAAAAAAATCAAGTAGAATTTGAACTGATAATCACTCTTTTGTGTGTTAAACACAATCTACTTAATACAGACAACTTCCTTATAAAGAAAAAAAATGATCATAACCTATGAAAAAAAATTATATTATAAACTAGATTAGTGGGTAACTAATTTTAAATTTCATAATTTTATAAAATCAGAACATTTAGTGGAAAAAAATTAGTGGGGAACAAATAAGACAATAAGAGAGACAATAAGTGTAGCAATAAATCTGGTAAAATGTTACACATTGCTCTTTGTATTGTTGTAAAATACATTCATGAAAAACAAGATAAAAATCAAAAAGATTAATTATTTTATAGTCTACTATAAAATTAACAAAATATGTCACAAATGTATAGCACAGCTGTTTAATGAGGCAGCAACATATGATAAATACGACAGAACAGAACAAAAAAAACTATTAATAATCTTTCATTTCGCAAAAGTATTATGATATGATTATGAAAGACCCCAATAGAGCAATAGAGTGCTGCACACAGCGCTTATGCGCATCCCGAACGCTGAATGATGCGCTTGAGGCAACATGAGTCGCAACGCGCAGCTCTGTTAGTTACGCATTGAAAAGTTCAAAGCACAAAGGAAATACATATCGATGCAGCAGTGTATTATACAGTTATCTATCTACTATATAATTATACATTATCTATCTATGCAATAGTTTATTGAGCCTTTTCTTTTAACCGTTTTATAAACAATATAAATAAGCCAGAGGAGAACTGGCCCACCGACTGAGCCTGGGTTCTCCCAAGGTTTTTTTCTCCATCCAATCTGATGGAGTTTTGGTTCCTTGCCACTGTCGCTTTGCTTTTGGCTTGCTCAGTTGGGGTTATTTAGTGTTTAGCAATATTATTGATCTGTGTTGTACTACTTTCATGTTATCACTGTGAAGCTGCTTTGATACAATCTGTATTGTGAAAAGCGCTATATAAATAAATGTGACTTGACTTGACTTTTACATTTCAGTTACTGTGCGCGTGAAGAACAATAGTGCTCTCAAATGTTGTGATAGACACGCGGTAAAGGAACATGATTGAGGTACTACTGCAAGATAGTCATTTTACCTGCAATTTGCTGAGGTCTTCAATTTTCTTAAAACAGCAATTCAGAATCTGTTAAGATAACAGCTTTCACTTAAAACCAGGAACATTTTTGAGTAAATTTTCAACATTTTCAAGTAAATTGGATCAAAGAAATTCAACAAGTTCTGTGTTACTGTAACAGGCATGCATTTCACAACTGAACTCATACTTACGTTCATGGCGAACCGCGCGAAGTCTGTGTGGCTTTGAAAATGACTATGGATCTTGTTATATTCACAAGGTGAAGGTCTGTAAAGCACAGAACGGACATCGATATAAATCGCCGACTCTAATGTCCTCAACGCAAAGTCGTTAATCGTTTCTCACTGTAACATGTGTCTGTCAGCAACAATTAAATAATTACCAAAGCTGAAATATGTAAAGCAAAGAGAACAACAAATATAGCTGCGAGCAGCGATTGCGGGCCCAAGCCGGTGGCACCGCAACCCTGATGCCTTTAGTTACCTAAAGGCACCGGGATGGTGGTACCGCCGGCTTTGGCCCTTTATCGCTGCTCACAGCTATGTTTATATTGAATATAAAGCCGGTGGCACCGTCACCTTGGTGCCTTTAGGGTTATTCTGTACGACGTGCAAAAACGTAACCCCCGCTTTGACTGTCGAAAAGAAGTGTATTGTAGAGCTTGCATCAATGCGGACTTGATGCGCTGTGCGCTGTAACTCCATGTGGCTTTAAGCGCATCATTCTCCACTCGGGATGCGCATAAGCGTTTTGTGCCACACTGTACTGAGCCTTTCATATCATAATGCAGTGAGGCAATGACAGTTTATTAATTGCCTTTCTTGTTCTGTTCTATCTATTATATGTAGATAATAGATAGGACAGAGCACTAAAAACGTCAAACAAAGCACTAAAAACTTAAGCTGTTTGCTGTGTAGTCTGAGAATGAGCTGTTTGATTTGCACCCTCTTCCTCTTCACTGTCCTCCATAAAAACCAGCTATTCAGGTCCATGTTGTTCTAGAAAGTTTGTATGTTGCTGCCTCATTTAACATCTCTGCTATACATTTAAAACATATATCAATTTTATAGCAGCCATGGCTATATCTAAAATAATGTATCTTTTTGATTTTTGTTATCTTGTTTTTCATGAATGTATTTTACAACAATACAAAGAGCAATGTGTATTTTCCACTAATATAGTTTGTAATGGCTTTTTTTGTCATAGATTATGATCATATATTTTTGGGATTTGTTATTTATCTTTATAATGAAGTTGTCTGTATTAAGTAGATTGTGTTTAACACACACAAGAGTGATTTATTAGTTCAACACATAGTTATAGAAATTCTACTTTATCTAAAAAACCCCGCACTTTATATATTCACACACACACACACACACACACACACACACACACGCACACACACACACACACACACACACACACACACACACACACACACACACACATACATAAATACGTGTAAATAACAATGCAAAAGAAAAATCAAATGTGTTTTTAGTCAGAGTATTATTTTATACAGAAACAAATATTTGTAATTCAGATAAGAATGAAGTTAGTGTTTTAAAATCTTAAGGAAAACAAATATATTGAAATGTAGCACATGAATTTTAAATTCATTCAGCTTCAATTACAAATACAATCTTACTTTTATTTAAAGCACACTATACATTTTAAAGATGGGGGTTATATGCCTATTTTGTCATTTTAAAAAAATACAAAATTGTTATGCAAAAAGACAAGGACTTAGAGACAAGGACTTGTAGGAAAAATCGCAGCCAGCCACACACACACACACATAAACACAGACAACAGCCCTCCCCTCCCCACACAGACACCCACACCCACACACACACAGAGAGAGAGAGAGAGAGAGAGAGAGAGAGAGAGAGAGAGAGAGAGAGAGAGAGAATCGCAGGGGAAATAAATCCATTCAAACTACAATATCTGACTTTCTGTTGCTCAGAGCGAATGACTTTAAATTGGAAAGTTGATCGGCTTGACGAGAACAATATATGTGGCAAGTTTTGTAACTGTAGGTAAAATGAGCAAAGTTATAACACACTTTATGTGTCCTTTTTTAGTCATAAAATTCATTTCCTCGCCACGGCCAGACCGTTCGAGATATCAAAAATCCGTCCGGAATTGAGCATCCTCAATGTCTTGACTTCATGCACACTGAGTTTGGTTGTGATTGGTAAACACATGCATTGTAATTTGATGTATTTCTCCTAGGACAACTATTCAAACAACCCATAATTCCCAACTTCCATTTGAATTGTCGTAAAACTTAGAGCACGAAAGTTGTTTGGCCTGATGTGATCTATAATTGTACCGAGTTTCATATTAATTCATGCAAGTGTGTTTGATTTATGGACAAATGTTCGAATCCCAGTCCAGGGGGCGCTGTCGAGCCGCCCTGCCACGCCCGATGACCAGCTTCAGCCCGGCCCTGATGGCCATGGGTTCTGACCCGTGTGCAAAGTTTCAAGAGTTTTAGAGGATGTTAAGGCCCCCGAAAATGCCAGAGAAGTCGCACACAGCAAATAAAGGGTTAAAATTAACCTGACAGGCGCCCCTCCTCTCACTCACACAGAGAGACACTGAGAGACTGGCAAAATTCTAAGATTTTCTCTACATTCAAACAAAGATATCTAAATTTCTTTGGGTCCTAGCTAATGAGTGTCAATTAGAAAGTTGTCCGGCTCGAGGAGTACAATATACATACCGATTTTTGTAACTCTAGTTAAAACTAACAACCCCACTTTTGTCAAAAGGTGGCGCTACTGAGCCCTCACCACGCCCGTTTCTGAAACTTTGCACGTGTCTACTGGCTAATAAATGTGATGTGTCTGTCGAGTTTCATGCGATTTGAAGCATGCTAAGGGTCTCAAAAGCATCCTAAAAGAATGGTAAAGTTTGATGCGTTGCCACGGCAACAGTTTAAAAGATATCAAGAATCCATTCACAGGTCTACATCTGCCGTATGTTTACATTATACAGATGAAGTTTGAAGCAAATCGGGTAAAAATAAAAGGGTGATTTCAAAGCATTTTGAAAGTGACACACTTCCTGCTGCCAGTTGGTGGCGCTATAACTTTGACTCACAATAGTCACATCCATGTGATCGTCCTCTTACAGCGAACACACTGCTGAAGTTTCATCAAGATCAGTTAATGTAGTTCCAAGTTATAGAATCTGACAAAAGTGGAGGGGGAGGCCCATCCCGCAGCCACACAAATGTCGTGAATGGAAATTCCGCAGGACCATGCCCACGATGAGGCCATGCCTCTGGTGGAATGAGCCCTGATGCCCAGTGGGCAAGGCAGGTCTTTTGAGGCATAAGCAGAGGCAATAGCATCTACTATCCACCTGGATAGTGTCTGTTTTGAGGCGGCTAATCCCTTGGTGCGGCCACCGAACGACACGAACAGCTGCTCCGAGCGTCTGAACGCAGCAACGCGTGTAGTGTACACTCTGAGAGCCCGAACCGGGCAGAGGCGATCAGCGTCACGTTCGCTATCGGATGCAGGCAGCGCCGATAGAGAGATCACTTGCGCCCTGAAGGGGGTACCAATCGCTTTCGGAACATAACCGTGTCTAGGTTTCAGAATGACGATGGAGTCATTAGGTCCAAACTCAAGGCACGCGGCGCTTGAAGACAGCGCGTGAATGTCCCCCACACATTTTACTGAGGCGAGTGCAGTCAGAAAAACGGTTTTTAGCAAGAGGTATTTTAGTTCCACGGACTCGAGTGGTTCAAACGGTGGGGCTTTTAAAGCTTCTAGGACTATAGAAAGATCCCAGACCGGCAACGTGGGGGGGCGAGGGGGGTTCATCCTTCTGGCTCCCCTGAGGAAGCGGATGATTAGCTCGTCTTTACCCAAAGACTGGGCGCGCCGGGGTTCAACGAACGCCACGACGGCTGCCACGTAAACCTTTAGAGTGGATGGGGACCTGCCCTTATCCAGCATCTCCTGAAGGAACACGAGCAAAGACGAAACCTCGCACGTCCGTGGGTCCAAATTTTTGTCGGTGCACCATCTAGAGAACACAGACCATTTAGCAGCATGGAGCTTTCTTGTAGATTCCGCTCTGGCGTGTTTGATCGTGTTCAGAACCCCTTCTGGCAATTCGACGCGTAGTCGTTGGTCACCCATGCATGAAGCGCCCAGCGCTGTGGATGGGAATGCCAGATCGAGCCGCGGGCTTGAGTGAGGAGATCTGCTCTGATTGGAATGGGCCACGGGGCTGTCTGTGACAGCTGCGTAAGCTCCGGGAACCAAATCTGATTCTCCCAGCGCGGGGCTATGAGGAGCACCGAGTGGCGTGAGTCCCTGATTCTCTGAATGACCTGCGGTAGCAGAGAAATCGGGGGAAAAGCATAGAGCGGGCGGCGGGGCCAATCCTGGGCTAACGCGTCCTCGCTCTTTGAAAAGAATCTCGGGCAGTGAGCGTTCTCTTCTGACGCGAAAAGATCTATCTCCGCTCTGCCGAATAGGCGCCACAACGTTTGGACTGTTTGAGTGTGCAGGGACCATTCTCCGGGGGAGACAAGGTTCCTGGACAGCTAGTCTGGGCCGTCGTTCAGATGGCCCGGTACTTGCGTCGCTCTGAGCGAAAGCAGGTGACTCTGGGACCACAATAGGATGCGGCGCGTCAGATGAAAGAGATTCTTGGATCTGACCCCGCCCTGACGGTTGATGTAAGATACCACGGCCGTATTGTCTGAGCGAATCAGGACGTGGTGACCGTGTATGCGCGGGAGGAAAAACAGCAGCGCGTTTTCGACCGCGATCATTTCCAGACAGTTTATGTGTAGGGAACTCTCCTGGCTCGACCACTGGCCGGCGGCCGGTGAGCCCTCGCAGGACTCTCTCGCTGTAATTTTAAAGGAAACCTCACGAATCTTATTAATGACACAGTATTTCCTGGAAACCATAAAAACCTCCTCCCACTCAATGCCCTGAAAACGTGAATTCCAGAAACTTTTAGCTGGAGGAATTCTATATGGACAACAAATCTGGTGACAACAAATCAAGTCTGATGAAATTATTGTTGCATTTTTTATCAACAATACTTATACCCTCTAACCTCAAGTTAAAATCAAAAGTTATATTCAAATCAACAGCATTAGCAGAGCGCAACAACTGAAGAAGACCAGAAGGTATTGCATCAAAAACCACTGAATAATCTTTTGCAGATATTGGCAGGATGAATTTATCCAGAAATTCTCCATATAAAGCAACTGACCATCATGACGAAGCAACTGCGTTACTAATAAAATATTGTTTCTAAACCAATATTCCAAGAAAAGTGTTTTATTCTTATATTTAATATCTTCATTATTCCATATCAAACATCTATGGGGAGAGAAATTGTGTTTGTATGCCAGCATCCAGGATAACAAAGCCTGCCTGTGAAAGTTAGATAGCTTAATAGGAACTTTATTAATATCAAAGTTGCACTTGAGGAGAAACTGAATACCTCCAATTTGGCTAAAAATTTGATTTGAAATATAATACCACAATTTATCATTAGATTTGATACAATTCTGAATCCATTTAATTTTAAAGACAGTATTAGAAACTTCAAAGTCAATGGCATTTAAACCACCTTGATTAAATAAATTGCCTAATATACCTCTATTTTAATAATGTGGCTTATTCTTCCAAATAAAATTTTACATTTTCATGTTAACTTGCCTAATAATTGAGTTTGGAGCATCTAAAACCATTGCTGTATAAGATAATCTCGACAACCCTTCAGCTTTTGATAGCAATATTCTACCGGTCAAAGATAAATCTCTCATTAACCACATATTAAATTTCTTTTGCACTTTATCAATTAATGGAGGATAATTTAATTCAGTTCTTTCCTTTTGATTTTTACTATTTTGATCCCCAAATAAGAGACTTGGTTTTTAACTGGTATTCCACACAATTCCACCACACCATCAGGCATGTCTTTCAAAAGGAACAATTCACATTTACTAATATTTATAATTAAGCCAGAGACTGACGAAAACATATCTACTCTGACTCATAGGCAGCAATTTCTCAGTTTCTAATATTTCCTGAAAAACTTTTAAAAGGAACACAGAAAGATCTTCCTGAAAGGTTTTAAAAAATTCAGCGGTTAAACCGTCATTACCCGGTGATTTATTGTTTTTCAATTTGGCAATGTTTTTATGAATTTCTTCCAGTGTTATTTCCCTATCACAAAAATGTCTTGAATCTTCATCTATTACTGTAGAATCAATTTGAATATTTTCCAAAACAATTCCTGCGCCTACAACATCTTCATCTTTTGTGTATAATTTTTTATAAAAATTGGTTACAAACTGAGAAATCTCATTCGAGTCAGTTGAGATTTTGTCATCAGTCAAAAGTCTTTTAAGAGTGGTCAATTCAGTATTTCTCTTTTCAAGATTAAAAAAATATTTTGAGTTCTTTTCTCCCTCTTCCAACCATTTACGCCTTGACCTCACAAATGCTCCTTTTGCCTTATTCTCAAATATTTGATCCAATTCTAATTGTAATTTAACTAACTATTTGAGATGAATTATGTTTTTCATATATAAGAATAAATTGTTTAATGATGGAATCCTCTTTAACCCTTCTGGCTTTGGCCAATTCTTTTCCAAACCTGATAGCATACTTTCTTACTGAATACTTCATAAATTCCCAATGTTTCCCAAACATTTTAGAAGCATTTGCCTTACTATAAGATTCCTTTATAATATTTTTAACATCTTTCTGAAATTGTTCATTTCCAATGAGAGAATTATTTAACTTCCAATAATTAAACCCAGATCTTTTTTCAGCCAAACTATCAAAATCAAACATGACATGGATCATTTTATGGTCTGCAAGAATGGAAGGTATTATATCAATTTCCTTAACATTCTGTGCTAGTTCTTTAGACAATAGCCAAAAGTCAATTCTGGATTGTCTGGAGCCATCCTTATTACTCCATGTAAACTCAACTTTACTTGGATTCCTATCTCTCCATTCATCAAGACAATTAAGATGCAAACATAAGTCGCTAATATAAGAAAAAGAATACTGTCTAACCTGTCGTGGAGGCAGACAGTCCAACAAGGGGTCACTGATGGTGTTCCAATCTCCACCCAAAACCAAATTAGCATTAGAAAATGTTAACAACATCCCTGAAATCTCCTCTTCAAAGCTCTGCAGCAAAGTCTGATTCTCAACTTTATTATTATAACCATAAATGTTTCCTAAAATAACAATATTTCAACTACCAAAATTATCCATCTTCCAAATGAGTGTACATTACTTTTCAGTATTTTCCTTTTGAACATTCCTCTTAAAATCGCAACACCTGCAGAGTTACTGCTTCCATAGGACAGCCAGAGATCATCTCCCCATTGATTCCTCCAGAACTTGTAGTCAGAACCTAAAGCATGTGTCTCTTGCAAAAAATAAAAATCAGCCTTGAATTTTTAAGATATAGAAAAATAGCTTTTCTTTTCAACATGTCACGAATACCCCTCACATTAAACGAATATAAACATAATGACATTGCACACAGAAACGAGCAATGAAAGAAACATTAAACGCCGTAGAACAACATAACTGAAAAAAATATAAATATATAAGGTCAACCAGTCCCGTGTGTACACTTAAAGAAATCTATCCAAAAATGTGAAACATAATAATGTAATTTATACTAGTCCAACGCTCTCAGAAATGGTGATTAACCATCACGTATAGGCTACAACGTAGCAAGCAGCTATTGCACACTACACTCGAACTTCTTTCCCATCGATTATTGCTTTAGCTCCCACATAAAAAGCTCTTTTCCCTTCTTTGCGCGCAGCATCGATTTGCGGCCACAGTTTGTTACGAGCCTCCTTATCAGATATTCCGATCCTCTGGCGTTCTTCCAAATGAGATCTCTTGTTGATCTAGCTACGAACCTAATGATAACTGGCCGAATCTTCTCCGCACTCTTTCTGCCAACCCTGTGGCAGGCTAACATCAATGTGCTGTTGACAGGCTTCCTCATTTTCTGGGATGACAGAGCGGCAGATTTCAACCACCCGAGCTTTTACATCCTCGCCTTCCTGTTCAGCCAGTCCATAGAGCCTCAAGTTCCATCGTCTTTGGTACCTTTCTGTATCATTGAGCTTGTCCTCCAGTTCAGTTATCCGTTTCTGGTGATCTTCACCCATCATTTTCATTTTGGAGATGACTGCCTTTACATCCTTCAATTCTTGAAAAAGAAATTCTGTAGCCTCCTTCAAAGAATTAACACACTCTCGATTTTGCTGTATTTCTTGATTGAGAGCTGTATTCTGAGTCATCTTCTCCACTAATATCTTGACGATGTTATCTTGTACCTCCACGAGTGTGGGTTCAGGCCGACTTCTTTTAGAATCTGGGGTGCAAGGCTGAGATTCGGGGAGAGGTACAAAACAATCATCACCTTTCCGTGCATATGAGTGCATGGTTGTCTGATCAGGAGGATCCTTAGAGCGCCCAGATGCAGTTTTGTCTTTGCTCTTTGCAGGCCTTTTCTCCGCCATTGCGTAAAGGAATGTAGGCTATCAAATACAAAAATAAATTGAAGAAAAATTCGAAGCGTTAGACCGTTTCCTCGCTATGTCTCACAAATTAGGACTGCACACCATTAAACTATGAACGTAATTGTTGTTTATAAGGCGTAAAAAAAGTTAGTTTTTAAACACAGAAAATGCGTGTCTCGCTCGCCATCTTGGCCACGCCCTCCCAATATACGTTCTTTGCCTCCACCAACTTTTTGTTTCCGTCTAAAGGAAATGACGATTTTCTTCTTCTTCTTCTTCTTTTTTATTGGCGGTTGGCAAACAACTTTTATGTGTGCATTACCGCCACCTTCTGAAATGGAGTGTGGATCATATTTGTCTGCAATTTCATTTCCTTCTACTCCTATATGGGCTGGAATCCAGATAAATTGTATTATTACTCCTACTCTATTAATTATAAACCGCTTGGACTATTTCCAACAAAATATCCTGTCTTGTTTCTGATTTCATGTTCTTAATACTGATTAATGCACTACTTGAATCTGACCCTATTAACACTTCCCTTGGCCTACTATTTTCAACCCAGTCAAGGGCTAAGAGAATGGCCAGCATTTCTCCTGTATACACTGATATTTTATCATTTATTCTCTTATTTAACATAACATTCACTTCTGATATAGTAAACGCTGCTCCTACTCTATTACCTTCTGTTTTTGATGCATCTGTATCTTCATACACATATAATTATTCTCCTCTATGTATTTACTAACCTGACTGCTATTAATTCTATTCTCTTTTTTCCACTCTAAAAGGTGCAGATCTACCTCCAACTCCCCTAGTAGCCAAGGTGGAACATTAGATAATGGCACAATTGGACTTACCACCATATCTCCTATCCCTATCTCATCGACTGCATCCCTTATTACCCATCCATAACTCTTAATCTGTCGTCTTTCCTTTTCTTGACATGGTTGTAACACCTTCTGAGTCGGGTGAATTTCCTTATGCCCTTTTAAATTTCCCCAGTACGTTAATGCTATCTGATTTCTTCTAATCTCCAATGGCATCTCATTGATTTCTACTTGTAAAGCCGCTACTGGGGTTGTTTTAAAAGCACCATAACAGAGTCTTAACGCCTGACTTTGAATTACATCCAACTTTTTTAGTAAAGTGCTTGAAGCAGACTGATAAACTGTACATCCATAATCTATAACTGCCCTAATTAATCCAATATAAACTACTTTCAAAGAGTTCCTACTTGCTCCCCGCTCTCTACCTTTCAGACACCTTATGGGCTCTATGCACGGCGGTATTTCCGGTGAAGCATTAGGGATGCTCGATAACTTCCGCCGATCGAGTCCAATGCAATACCGAGAATTTATATTGAATTTTATACTCCATGGTTATACTAAAGAAACGTTAGTCACAAAAACAGATAAAACAGACACCCCTCGTTGTGTTTATGCTTCTTTTTAAAATTATATTAAATAAATATAACTATATATAAAATTACATCTAAACGTATGTACGTTTCATTTCAAAGACTGGAGGACAGTACATTTTGAAGACTCTGCCATAATCCCGTTTTCCTCGGTTTTCCTCCGCTTTAATCTCCACAATTTCCTGCTATTAAATTCAAATAAAACGGAGGTATTACTTATTGGTCCAAAAAACTACTCACAAAACCTCTCACAATACAACTTTAATATAGACGGATGTCCTGTTACTTTATCCACTACAGTAAAAGACCTGGGTGTTATACTAGACCGCAACTTGTCGTTCGAAAATCATATTTCATATGTTACAAGAACAGCCTTTTTCCACCTTAAAAACATTGCTAAGCTGCGTAACATGCTATCTATTTCTGATGCAGAAAAATTAGTTCACGCATTCATGACCTCGAGACTAGATTACTGTAATGCTTTATTAGCCGGTTGTCCTGCATCCTCAATAAACAAGCTACAGTTAGTACAAAATGCAGCTGCTAGAGTTCTTACTAGGTTAA
Source organism: Pimephales promelas (assembly GCF_988280905.1). Lineage (NCBI taxonomy): Eukaryota > Metazoa > Chordata > Actinopteri > Cypriniformes > Leuciscidae > Pimephales > Pimephales promelas. The sequence goes on along the minus strand of NC_142776.1, from coordinate 14,861,910 downwards.
GAAAATATGATCACCGATTTTATCATCTCTACACTGGTTACCTATTAAGTTCCGCATCAACTACAAAATACTGCTACTAACCTATAAAGCCCTAAATGGTTTAGCTCCTATGTACTTAACGGACCTTCTTTCGCCCTACAATCCACCGCGTTCCTTAAGATCACTAAATTCAAGGCTTCTGGTCATTCCTAGGATATCGAAGTCCAGTAAAGGAGGGAGGGCGTTCTCGCATTTAGCTCCAAAACTCTGGAATGGCCTTCCCGATATGGTCCGAGGCTCTGACTCGCTGACACAGTTTAAAGGTGCAATGTGTAACAAAGTTGAGTATCTATTAACAGAAATGCAATATGACATCCATAACTATGTTTTCAGTGGTGTATAAAGAACTTACTTAATTAACCGTAATGTTTTTATTACCTTAGAATGAGACATTAATAGCTCCATAACCGCGGGAATCCCCTTCTATGAAGGTCGCCATGTTGTGACGTCATATTCCTACCGTAGCCGAACGCGAACACACAGTGCTACAGAACGCGTTTCATCACTACCTTGAAAGAGAAGTAGCGGAAAGCTAGCCTTACACTCCATGAGTAGTGACTTTTCCCTTGTGAGTGGTGTAAAATATGTAGTTGGGATTGTTTTATGTAACTTAGTTCTCCCTCGCTGTGTTATGGGTTTGTTATGTTGGGGATAGTGCTGTTACGTTCGTGAGACAGCTGATGATTAGTATTCATGTCATTGACCGTAAAACAGTACGTTACAGGAATCACTAACCCGTCGATAGAGACTTTTACTAAAGTCTTTTATCACTAAAGTCGATTGCGAAGATTTTTCAAAATCAGAGAAAAAAAGCCTATTGTGTGTAGCAAATAGTATCCATGGGATGCGGAGATGACATGATTGTAACAGCGCGCGCAGTTCCGACCTTTGGACTCATGCGGACGAGTCCCAGCTCAGCCACAGTAACAGCTCATATTAGCCAGCTAAACTATTACTACCCTGTTAGAAAAAATATATAGCTACTCCCTCGCTGTATTATGGGTTTGCTACAGTATGTGGGGATAAATGTGCTGCTGGTTACGTTTGTGAGACAATCAGCTGATTAATATTATTTTATTAAATTATATATTAAAACCCTTGATCCTCACCTGACTATGGCTTTGTAAACAGTATTCATGATGTGGTTTATAATGGACTGTGGTACATTAACAGTGACAATGTTACACACTCTTGGCTTACTCTGGCTATTCTCTGCTGTCTCAGCCGACGAGATGTTTGTCCCGTTTTAGCAACCGTAGCTTCTTCGAAAGGGAGGGGTGAGCAGTGGGCTGAGCCCTTAGTGCAAACCTGGTGCAAACTCGCAACCGAACCACTAGATGTCGCTAAAAATCACACATTGCTCCTTTAAAACTAGATTAAAGACACTTCTCTTTAATCAAGCATTCACATAATGCTTACCTTTTAGTCCTCTGTTATGCCATACGGAACCGTTTGCCACTGAAACTGCTTAACGCACCAGTGGGGCTCGACAGCCTTTTAGACAAACGGGTCGGCGCGTATGGTTGGGTTGCGGAGAGTTCAGGTTACGGAGAGTTTGTGAGTTATAACGGAAATCATTATGAACATCAGCTATGCTAATTATTTCCCATCTGCCTTTCTGCTGTTATCTCGGGACGCTTGTCCCGAGAAAAATGGCGTTTGTCAGGTCCAGTTTTGTGTCCAGCCTCTCACGGGGATTTCGGATGCCCCAACGCCTGTGATGAGACGACTCAACGCCTGTGAAGAGACGACTCAACGCCTGCGATATGTTATGGCGCCGTTTTATTCATAAACAATATTTATATTTAATATTTATTTTTAAACAATATGAATGTAAGCCAGAGGAGAACTGGCCCCCGACTGAGCCTGGGTTCTCCCAAGGTTTTTTCTCCATCCAATCTGATGGAGTTTTGGTTCCTTGCCACTGTCGCCTTGCTTTTGGCTTGCTTTGAGCTTGCTCAGTTGGGATTATTTAGTGTTTAGCAATGTTGTTGATCTGTGTTGTGCTACTTTCATGTTATCAGTGTGAAGCTGCTTTGATACAATCTGTATTGTGAAAAGCGCTATATAAATAAATGTGACTTGACTTGACAACCGGAAATGGACGAGCATCCTTGCATCAAATGCGGAATTTATGCGTGCATATAGCCCATTACATTCAATATTCTTTTACATTTCTCAACAACTTTCTCAATTTTCAACTTTTATCAGTCAACTTTCTCAAGCAGACTGATAAACTGTATCCATAATCTATAACTGCCCTAATTAATCCAATATAAACTACTTTCAAAGAGTTCCTACTTGCTCCCCACTCTCTACCTCTCAGACACCTTATTACATTCAATATTCTTTTACATTTCTCAACAACTTTCTCAATATGTATTTTCCAGTTAAGTTTTCTATCAAACCATATCCCGAGATATTTAAAACATTCCACTCTCTCTAGATTTTTGTTATAAAGTTTAAGTTGAAACTGTTCTTGATTTTCCTTTGGTCTTTGCCACTGAAAACCTAAAGCCCCATTCCATTCCCCAATTCTCTACCTTCCCAATTGCCTCTTGCATTTTCCTTACTATATAATCTATATTCCTTCCCTTTTTCCACATCACACCATCATCTGCAAATAAAGCAACACTTATATAGATCTATCAGCTTTACTAAACACTTCATTTATCATTATTGAAAACAAAACTGGACTAACTATACTCCCTTGAGGAGTTCCATTTTCCACTAAATACTTTGTACTCAATTCTGTCCCTATAAGCTATGTGCACAACCGTAGTTTCGAACTTCCGCTTTTGTCAGAAGTTGGCGAATCAGTTTCCGGTCTACGACTGGTCATCCGCATCCACTAATAAACAAAGAAGATGAGTGCTGCTGTTGTACGAAAAAAATTGTTCTTAAACACATCTAAGTTTCTAAGAACTGTAGTGGATCTAACCTCCGTTTCACACCCGTTTGCAGTGAGTGTTGCGGTGCAGGATCTGTTAGTGCGTTCACATATTATGATGCGTTTGCACAGTGAATAACTGATCCGCCGCGGCTGTACAACAAACACATACTTAATATTTGTATTATTTTTTGCGCGTCGATCAAAATGTCTATTTTGTGCAGCCACTGCGCACGAAGGTTGGTGTTTATCAGGAAGCAGTAGAAGCTCAAATGGCTGTTAGCGACTTGAAGCCGAACAAAGTGCCGCACAGCATCTCCTACGCTCCATGTAAACAGGTTAGGGCTTTCACTTTTCACTGATGTGGTACATATAACAGCAGCTCAGCGATCGTTTCCACACCGAATCTATTTCTGCTGTGCTGCAAACACTGGTGGTCAAAATGATTGACCTGAAAATGTAGTAATTTCACCATAAATGCGTTTAATTAAATAAAATGTAGTAATCTCACCATAAATGCACATTTAATCAAGGAAAACTACAATTTACTTCAACCAGGCGACAGAATGAACTCGTCTCCATCGTGGAGGTGGAAAAATAAGTTTTGTGACATGCAAGATCTATTGTTTTAAAATTAAGATGCAAACGAAAAGGCAAGTCGGCTGCTTTTGTCAATTTCAAGTTTTAATTTAAATTATTTGCGATTTTAATATAGTAAATATTTGACCACTTGCTTGAGCAACTTGTAATGCATGGAGTAACTTACATTGTTTAAATTGTGTTTAAACGTGCATACTAAGAATCGCAATGCTGGCGCAACTTTTTGTTTTTAAAAATAAGTTGAAGCATAACTTCTGGACTTTAAATAAAAATATTAAGTATGTGTTTGTTGTACAGCCGTGGATCAGTTCACCCGCTTCGAATGTTATCACTGTGCAACGCATCATAATATGTGAACGCACTAACAGCACGCTCCTGCACCGCAACACACACTGCAAACGGGTGTGAAACGGAGGTTAGATCCACTACAGTTCTTAGAAACTTAGATGTGTTTAAGAACTCTTTTTTTCGTACAACAGCAGCACTCATCTTCTTTGTTTATTAGTGGATGCGGATGACCAGTCGTAGACCGGAAACTGATACGCCAACTTCTGACAAAAGCGGAAGTTCGAAACTACGGTTGTGCACATAGCCTATTCTTACTGCGATCCACCTATCCATTTGACGATCTTTTTTAGCTAAAGGAAATGACGTGTCACTATGGTTATTTCTGATTGGCCAACGCAGTTGCCTGGAGGCAGACTTTGACCAATGAGAAACCTCTTACCACGCCCATACCTATTGCCACGCCCATTACTCCAGGCTGCAGCAGCTACCCCTGTGAGACACCCCTCGCTGCAGCCTGTAGCACGATGACGTAGCTGGATGGTCCTATGGGCTATATGCACGCATAAGTTCCGCATTTGACGTAAGGATGCTCGTCCATTTCCGGTAGATTAAAGCGGAGGAAAACCGGAGAAAACAGGATTATGGCAGGGTCTTCAATATTTACTGTCCTCCCGTCTTTGAAACGAAATGTACATACGTTTAGATGTAATTTTATATATAGTTATGTTTATTTAATATAATTTTAAAAAGAAGCATAAACACAACGAGGGGTGTCTGTTTTATCTGTTTTTGTGACTAACGTTTCATTAGTATAACCATGGAATATAAAATTCAATATAAATTCTCGGTATTGCATTGGACTCTATGATCGGCGGAAGTTATCGAGCATCCCTAATGCTTCACCGGAAATACCGCCGTGCATAAAGCCCATACGTAGTGGATGGATGTGTGTTTTGGTGACGTCATTTACGCATGCGCAGTGCCGATCTCTGATTATAATTCGAATGCATTGGTTTAAATGTAAGCTCAATATTGTACTGAGATGATGTCAAACTGTGTAGTATAATACTGTTAAATAATTATAAGTAATTATTGATGAATAAGTAAGGAAAATGCTAAAATAATAACAGCATGGGGAAAATAAATCTTGTAATAATAAACTCGCATTTATGTTATACATTCAGAATTGCGAGAAAAAAGGTCAAAATTCTGACTTTATAGCACACAATTGCGACTTTATTTCACGCAATTCTGTCTTTATAACAAGCGATTGAGGCTTTATTTCACCTAATTCTGTCCTTATAACATGGATTGAGGCTTTCTTTCACCTAATTCTTTCTCTATAACATGCGATTAAGGCTTTATTTGACCTAATTCTGTCTTTATAAGATGCGATTGAGGCTTTATTTCACCTAATTCTGTCTTTATAACATGCGATTGAGGCTTTATTTCACGCAATTATGTCTTTATAACAAGCGATTGAGGCTTTATTTCACCTAATTCTGTCCTTATAACCAGGGCCGTATTAAGAGCTCACTGGGCCCCGGGGCTATGAGTTACTGCAGGGCCCCCCCACCACTTTAGGTCACCAACTACATGAGCTAAATGTTATATTATTATAGCCTACGAGTCATTTTATCCATCTATGATATACTTCACAGTTAAGTTATGTTACTTTTAACATGATTTTTTTATCATATCAAAATGTATTGACTAAAATTTCATAATTATTGTGACCAATTTCAATATCACCAAAAAATAATAGTAGCTTAAGAAAATAATCTCAAGCTTACTGATGACAAGAGTCACAAATTAAAATAGAACAAAGGCACAATAAATCGACCTATGAAAAACTTAAAGCACTGAATAATATTATATAAAGTAATCAAATATACAATACATGGTTTTCACTATAAATTCAACATTCATTCTTGTTAATTTTGCAAAAGTAATTCAGTCAAATGCAGTAAATTACTTTCTTTCTGATGTTTGATTAACATTATTGACACACATGGCGACAGCAGCTTTATTAGCAGCGTCTGTCACTTTGAGACCTCAGAGTCGGATTCAAGTGCGCTGTGCAAAACCGTCTCAAGTTCACCACAGTCTATGGTTCACCTTGGTCTCAAAACCAGCATTTACAAAATAAATTCTCCCGCTGCTCACTGTGCCTGAGCAGTTTGAAATAATTTGTATCCAAACCACAACGTTTAAAAACGCGTTTAAATGATAAACTTACATCATGATGGCGCAGCAAAATTTAAATATTTCTACCGGATATATTATCGCCAGTCCTTTAGGCGAATATTGAGTTTAATCAAACACAAAAAGCAAAATTATACATCCATCAAGTTAATATTCAAACTTACCGAAAGTTTGTGGGGTCGATGACGCTGTGTTTTAAGACTAGATTAGAATGAAGAGAAGAGTAAAGGCGATTTATTGGTTGATGTATAACCTATTCTAATAAGGCGCAGGCAGCAATCATCTATAGGCCTACGTGCAGCAGCAGGTCGGTCGTTCACAAGTTAAATATAGAATAAATATATTTGTCATATCAAATTAAAACCTGACGTTTCAATTTACCATGCCCTGCTCAGAGCCGTTGGCCCTGCATGCCTACGGGGGTTTGATTGACAGGTGGCCTGGCCAATCATAACGCCGAATACGCAACTTTGTCCGACAACAAAGCTGTCAGTCGGTGGACATGAACTTGAAAACGGTAATGTTTAAATTACTTAAATGACAATATTTGAAAGTTGAGACTTTGTTTCATATCAACAGTAAGCTGCTCTGAACTCTCTCTCGTAATCACTCGGTGTAACGTTAGTCTTTGCCCCGCGAAGTATTTTTCACTGCGTGAGTGCATGAGAACATGATGTGCGTGACTCGCGAGAGCCGCCTGGCTCGTGGCCCGTCCGTCACATAGTACCTAAAAAAGGCGGGTCTTTGCGAACGTCTCTATTAATGATAATGATTCCATGATAATGCATGGAATATAAGGCAAAGTGCAACTAAATAACAGGGATAATTTGTGGGGGACGTTGTTGCGTGGTAAGGCTTTGGTAATCAGATGGCTTGCAGTATCTGCTCCACAGCCAATCACGGGCCCCCTCCTTGCTTGGGCGCCGGGGCTTAAGCCCCGCCTAGCCCTATGGTTAATGCGGCCGTGCCTATGGTTAATGCGGCCGTGCTTATAACATGGATTGAGGCTTTCTTTCACCTAATTCTTTCTCTATAACATGCGATTAAGGCTTTATTTGACCTAATTCTGTCTTTATAAGATGCGACTGAGGCTTTATTTCACCTAATTCTGTCTTTATAACATGCGATTGAGGCTTTATTTCACGCAATTATGTCTTTATAACATGCGATTGAGGCTTATTTCAAGCAATTATGTCTTTTATGCGATTGAGGCTTTAGTTTATTTCACGCAATTATGTCTTTATAACATGCGATTGAGGCTTTATTTCACCTAATTCTGTCTTTATAACATGCGATTGAGGCTTTATTTCAAGCAATTATGTCTTTATGCGATTGAGGCTTTATTTCAAGCAATTATGTCTTTATAACATGCGATTGAGGCTTTATTTCACGCAATTCTGACTTTATATCTCACAATTCTGAGAAATAAAGTCTGCGAAAAGTAGCCTATAGGCTACTCGCAATTGTAAGGAAAAAGTCGCAATTATTAAAAAAAAAAGTTTTATTCTGAAAGCTCTGAAAATAAGAGCTTCGCTAGTGACCATATTTAAATGTATTCTTGGAAGATCAACGATTGTTCACCAACTCTCTAACTAGGCCTATGAATTCTTAATGTGCATGTGCCATCAGCGTTTATCACAGGATCGCGTTTAAAGTCTGTTTAGAGAGAACGATGTCATCCCCTAATTTAATAACAAATTATCATTTCGACAGAATCAAAACTAACTAGCTGTAAAATAACATTATTCATGAACCGCTATAAAGCAAAAACAATCTGTTACATTAAATTAAAGCTGCTTTGAAACAATCTAAATTGTTAAAAGCGATATATAAATCAAGATGACTTGACTTGACTAGTGCGCATACGCGCGTTACAGGGTCCAATACGTATTGGACCGTCCAGCTACGTCATCGTGCTACAGACTGCAGCGAGGACCTCTTGACCCCTGTCTCCTTTCAGTTGTGTGCAAGTTGCAAGAGGTCCTCGCTGTGTAACGGAGGCCAGCTAGTAGTTGCTGTGCGAGTAAACCTCACTCCCCGATCTCAATAGGCGCTCTAGCGACAGATGCTAGAGGCTGCAGTCTTTAGCCTCCTTGTTAGCACGCCTGACTCTCATGCCGGAAACCCGGGTTCGAGGCCCGCTCGGAGCGGGGCGAGTAGGACCCGGGTGTGAGGGGTTACATTGGTGCCGTGACCCGGATGAGAGTGAGGTTTAGGGGGGTGAGTGTAACGGAGGCCAGCTAGTAGTTGCTGTGCGAGTAAACCTCACTCCCCGATCTCAATAGGCGCTCTAGCGACAGATGCTAGAGGCTGCAGTCTTTAGCCTCCTTGCTAGAGCGCCCGACTCTCACGCCGGAGACCCGGGTTAGAGGCCCGCTCGGAGCGGGGCGAGTAGGACCCGGGTGAAGGGGTTACAGCTGCAGTCGGAGACAGGGGTCAAGAGGTCCTCGCTGCAGTCTGTAGCACGATGACGTAGCTGGACGGTCCAATACGTATTGGACCCTGTAACGCGCGCATGCGCACTAGTCAAGTCAAGTCATCTTGATTTATATATCGCTTTTAACAATTTAGATTGTTTCAAAGCAGCTTTAATTTAATGTAACAGATTGTTTTTGCTTTATAGCGGTTCATGAATAATGTTATTTTACAGCTAGTTAGTTTTGATTCTGTCGAAATGATAATTTGTTATTAAATTAGGGGATGACACCGTTCTCAAACAGACTTTAAACGCGATCCTGTGATAAACGCTGATGGCACATGCACATTAAGAATTCATAGGCCTAGTTAGAGAGTTGGTGAACAATCGTTGATCTTCCAAGAATACATTTAAATATGGTCACGAGCGAAGCTCTTATTTTCAGAGCTTTCAGAATAAAACTTTTTTTTTTTAATAATTGCGACTTTTTCCTTACAATTGCGAGTAGCCTATAGGCTACTTTTCGCAGACTTTATTTCTCAGAATTGTGAGATATAAAGTCAGAATTGCGTGAAATAAAGACTTAATCGCATGTTATAAAGATAATTGCTTGAAATAAAGCCTCAATCGCATAAAGACATAATTGCTTGAAATAAAGCCTCAATCGCATGTTATAAAGACAGAATTAGGTGAAATAAAGCCTCAATCGCATGTTATAAAGACATAATTGCGTGAAATAAACTAAAGCCTCAATCGCATAAAAGACATAGCTAATTGCTTGAAATAAGCCTCAATCGCATGTTATAAAGACATAATTGCGTGAAATAAAGCCTCAATCGCATGTTATAAAGACAGAATTAGGTGAAATAAAGCCTCAATTGCATCTTATAAAGACAGAATTAGGTCAAATAAAGCCTTAATCGCATGTTATAGAGAAAGAATTAGGTGAAAGAAAGCCTCAATCCATGTTATAAGGACAGAATTAGGTGAAATAAAGACATAATTGCGTGAAATAAAGCCTCAATGTTATAAAGACAGAATTAGGTGAAATAAAGCCTCAATCGCATCTTATAAAGACAGAATTAGGTCAAATAAAGCCTTAATCGCATGTTATAGAGAAAGAATTAGGTGAAAGAAAGCCTCAATCCATGTTATAAGGACAGAATTAGGTGAAATAAAGCCTCAATCGCTTGTTATAAAGACAGAATTGCGTGAAATAAAGTCGCAATTGTGTGCTATAAAGTCAGAATTCTGACCTTTTTTCTCGCAATTCTGAATGTATAACATAAATGCGAGTTTATTATTACAAGATTTATTTTCCCCATGCTGTTATTATTTTAGCATTTTCCTTACTTATTCATCAATAATTACTTATAATTATTTAACAGTATTATACTACACAGTTTGAACATCATCTCAGTACAATATTGAGCTTACATAAACCAATGCATTCGAATTATAATCAGAGATCGGCACTGCGCATGCGTAAATGACGTCACCAAAACACACATCCATCCACTACGTATTGGACCATCCAGCTACGTCATCGTGCTACAGGCTGCAGCGAGGGGTGTCTCGCAAGTTGTGTGGCCAATGGAGAAAAAATATAATGCTTTCACACTCCTGTCCAGCTGGTGGCGGTAATATACCAGAAGTTGGTTTATCAACGACTTTAAGCAGTACTAGAAAAAGAAGAATCACTCGGCCCGCGTGGAAAGAGAAACATGGCTGCGTTGTTTGAAGGATACACACTGTGTGGAATTGGACCAGCGCAAAATTCTTCGAATTCGGGAATTCTGGGTATTGAATTGGGCAGAGATATCGACCATGTCCTCGTAACCGACGCTTCGAGATCTGTTACTGTTTACAAGGTAAAATTGGGTTAGTTGTAAATACTGTTTGTCTCATAATGGATTGCATGCAGTGCTGTGTTAAATTCTAGCACGTGAACATGAGCGCTACATCACACAAACACAGGAAATGCTCCAACGGCATATAATGCTGTTTTATTTTTTCTGTAAATGTTATTCAGAAAGTAATTTGGTAGCTGTTTGTGTTGCTGTTTAACCGATATCTTGATTAATAGGTGTCTGATCAGAAGCCTACGGGCAGTTGGACAGTGAAACATGGGCAGATAATCACCTGCCCCGCTGTGTTTAATACTCAGTCCCAGGAATATGTGGTTGTAACTGATGACAGGGTAAGGATCGAGACATGATGTTTTCCATATGAATAATTCAGTTTTACATGCAGAGTACTTACAATTATTTTTTTTATTTATTGTTCGTGTGTCTAAGGTTGTCAGAGTTTGGAAAGATGATGATGTCTACTTGGAAAAGGCTTTCAAAGCTACAGTAAGTGAAGTTAAAATTCATAAGGATTCATTTGAGTGAGTGGTACCTGCCAGGGGCAGATAAACGTACAGGGTAGGCTAACCTGGACTGTATCAGAGAATAGCTAGCTGTGTCCCAATGTGAAGGCTGTGGACTTAGAAGGATGCAGCCTATTTGTCCTTCGAAGGATGCATCATGTAGCCTTCTTGGGATGTCCTAATTGCGCAACCAGGTGTTCCTGATTACCGCTCCTGGCGCCAATCTACGGTGTAAGGCCATGTCCACACGGAGTTTTTCCCTCCTGCGTTTAAAAAAAAACCTCCATCCACATGAAAACGCAAAAACAAGCCATCAAGCGCTGTCAAGAGCATGCAACACCAGCAGGCGGCGATATAAACCTAACCGTAAAGCCACGTTAGCTAATCAGAAGCCGTCAGCGGTGCAAAAACTCCGGTTTCGCTGTCTACACGACAACACTGCAACCGACTTTTCAGAAAATACTCACCCTGGCAGGGGTTTTCAAAAATGTTCGGTTTCAGTGTCCTTTCACGTTTCCGTGTGGACGAACGGCCAAACCGCGTAAAAAAAGTCACGGTTATAAAAATACCCGTGTCCGTGTGGACATGGCCTGAGTACCATCCTGCCATCCTGATCATTTATTTGATAAATTTGATAAATATATATATAGCCAGAATTTTACAGGCCTATTCTGGGTGTGGTGGCGACTCATATGGGCTCGTATGGGTTCTTGAGGCTTTTTTGTGCGTCTTGATATGATACACGTCGCCACCAAATTTCGCGCTTGTAGGTTGAACGTGGACGAGGGGCTAATTTTTTACAATTTTCTAGGTGGCGCTAGTGTGCCATTTTGCCATGCCCATCCACGAAACTCAGAAAATACAAAATTATTCACCAGTCCTGACATGCGTGAGACGAAACGACACTTTCGTGAGTTTTTGAGCATGTTGCGGCCCCGAAAATGGCGCTTACTTTGCAGAAAAAAAAAATAAAGTTGCAAGCAGCGATGGGCAAGCCCTCGCACCTGTCGCGCGTCGGGTTGTGAGGCGGCCGCGTTGCATATTCTGGAGCTCAGCCGATGCGGCTGTGAATTTGCTATGCTTCATTGAAGGTCACTTCCTGTTGCCAGCAGGTGGCGCTATGACTTGGTGAATGTCGGCATGTAGATTTGTTCAGGGCGGGACTCTTGTCAAATGTGTAAAATTTGGTGCAGATCTGGGCATTTACAGCCAAGTTACTACAACTTCCTGTTTCATGGCGAATCATCGACGCCACAGACACACCCATCGACGAAAACATGCAGATAGCACAACTTTACATCGTCAACGCCTTTAGAAGGCACAGCAGAAATGTGAAGTCAATTCGACTAAATCCCTAGGAGGAGTTAGTTAAAGTACGTAATGAGTAAATCATCCAAAAATGGCGGTGAAATTAGAAATGGCCGACTTCCTGTTGAGTTTAGGGCATCGCTCCAAGAGACTTTTCTGTGCGTCTGGACATGGTAGATGTACCATAGAAATTTCGAACATGTCGTTCAATCATGCGACGGGGGCTGCTTCTTTAAAGGTCACTTCCTGTTGACCGATATATCGGCCGGCCGATATTTGAGGTTGTTACGTGTATCGGAATCGGCCGATACACCGCTGCGCGTTCGCCGATAGTTTTTTTTTTTTTTCCCGCCGTTATTTAAAGCAGGCGGCCACGGGCAGCTCTGTGCTGCTGGAGATGCTGCATTTCACGTGCCCCACTAGCAGAGTGCAACCTTCTCTTCACGAGAATGGTAACTTAAACTTTCAAAGGATCTTTTAAATGTTTGACTGCTGAAATATTGTCAAACACTTTGAAAATGGAAACACGTCGCCCTATAACTGTTATGTGCTTCCAACTAAGCAAGTTTGTGGGTCCAAATGGAAAACGCGAATGCCTCGTCTATAAAACTTAACTGCTTGCCATTGTATTAGGGAGCTCCAAATAGCTAAGGTGTAGGCTATCCGTTCAGTATGCATTAGGACTGTCTATGAATATTCTACATTTGAATATCTATTAATTTTTAAGGTGAAAATTAATATTTGAATGTGGAAAAACACGCCTGCGGTTGCAGACTAATAACGTTACCACAGCTGCACAGCTCGCTCAGAGCGCTCACTGTCGGTTCCATACTGTGAAACTTCAATCACTGAATGAAGCCTGTTATATTTGGGACAAGAGTCACGACTCGCAACCTTAAATTGCTTGCACAAAACTCTTGATCAGCACTCAACATTTGTTTGTTGTTGTTCATTTAACCGACGCGCAGAGAGCGTGAGGGCGAGAGAGAGAGTGCCTGCTACGAGTCCGGGCGAGAGAGAGAGAGTGCCTGAGCGAGTCCAGGGTGAGAGTGAGCTCTGCGGTCTTGGCCATTAGTTGATTTACTTGCTTTTTAATACGTTGTCAAATGTTTAAACTCAAATGAACTATCTAATACTAGTTGTTATGTCTCTTTGTATTAATGTGTCCTGTTATTGACGTAATGCGCGTCAATAACAAAATGCGCAACGGGATGTTCGGATATGTTTTTTAGAGGGAATATGCAAACTCCATTTGAGCAATTTTGACAGCCCTAGTATGCATACGGGTGCTGTAACGAACACTGGTCATAGGATTAAGTAATGCCAACGTTGTTCTGTGCTTTTTGTGGGAGATTTATTCAGCGCCCACCTGGCTGAGGTTTGGACGTGTGTGGTGTGTCTCCCTCGCCATCGCAGTGATATTAGAGACTAGACATGCTCATTTTATTTTATGTAGAAAAATTGAAACCATGCAGTATATAGTTCGTTTCTTTTAAAATGAAGTACAGTGTGCACTGTGCACTTTATTATGCTGGTTGCTACTGTGTGCAATAGTGTAATTTAATTTATGCTTATTTATTTTCAGCACTGAACTTTTTTTGTTCTACTTTGTTTTTAATATTTGTTAAATTGTTTATCTTCTTGTTCTACCTCACATGTTTTTACTATTTGTTAAATATTAATTTTTGAAGTTAGTTATATGTTACTTTTATTAAATTGAGACCTGTAACATTTGTTAACATCATGTAATTTTTATGATGTAAATTGAGGGAGCAAAATGTATCGGCTCCAAATATCGGCTCAAGAAAATCGGCAGCCCGTATCGGTCATCGGCTAAGGCTGATGGTAAAAAAATCGGTATCGGCACTAAAAAATCCATATCGGTCGATCCCTAGTTGAGACGTTGGCTTGACGTTGTATTTTGATGAGTAAGTACCACAACCTGAAACCAACATATCAACGTCTAATGATGTTAGAATTTGTCGTTGTGTGGACGATGCATTATCACGTTAAGAACATGTTGGGTTTTGGTCACCATAACTCACGACCAAATGTCAATGTTTGACGTAAATATGACGTTGTCAGGAGACGTTGGTTTGACGTTATTTGGTTAGTTAATAACAATAACACAACCTAAAACCAACAAAATATCAACATGTAATGATGTTGTAACAGACGTTGTGTGGACGTTACAATTATGATGCCAAGATGGCGTTTGATTTTGGTCACCATACCTCAACACTAAATGTTAGTATTTGACGTCAATGTGACATTGGTTTGAGACGTTGGCTTAACTTTGGATTTTGGTTACTTTAAAACGCAACCTAAAAATAACAAAAGATCAACGTTTAATGATGTTAGAACTGACGTTATATGGATGTTAACATTATGACGTTAAAGAGACGCTGATTTTTGGTCACCATACCTTTATGACTAAATATCAGTATTTGACGTTGGTTTGAGACGTTGGCTCAACGTTGGATTTTAGTTTCTTTACAACACAACCTAAAAATAACAAAGGAGCAACGTCTAATAATGTTAGAATTTGACATTGTTTTGAAGTTACCATTATGACGTCAAGGAGATGTTAGGTTGTGGTCACCATACCTAACGACTAAATGTTAGGGATGCACCGAAATGAAAATTCTTGGCCGAAACCGAAAACCGAAAAAGAGGAAACCAAGGCCGAAAACCGAAACACCGAAAGAAATTATGCCAATTATTAGTATAATTGCATTTATGGCTATGACTGTGTACAAACTTTACTAAAATCAAGGCATTGCAATTGCATAAATTAATATAACATTTTCAAAGAATAAATCAATTACAAATTATGCAAATATTTATTTAGCACAATGCACAGTATAAAATAAAATTCAAACTAAAATGTTTAACTTGACCCCACTCATGTGTACACTAAATAATAATCTACTGGCCTGCAGAAAGGTTTTAAAATGAAATGTTCTCTCAAAAACAAAGCCGAGCACAAACTTCTCATCACACTAGCACCCAGTTTGCATGTCTAAATTAGTTACATTTTAAAAATTTAGCATACAATAGCATAAAAAGCCTTTTTAAATGAACAATGGTCCATGTTTAATACAAATGTACATGAAACTTAATGAAACATGTTTAGTGAATGTAGAAAATATTTAATTAATTTAGTTCTATACATACATGTTCCCAAATATACATATTTTTTTGTAATGTCACAAGTAATAATCTCAGGGTTTACTGAGTGTTACATGATTATTTTTGTATTGGTGGTGGAATACTAAAAAAATAAACATTGTCATGTATCTGTCTTCTTCTCACCGATTCCTGATGGTTAGAGAGGACAGTTACTTGAGTCGTCCCCTGTCGTTTCAAGGAATAGTACAACGGAGAGCGCGTCAAGTATAAACGCCTCGACCGTTTGGAGCAGTGCACGCGCTGTTTGTGGAGACTCGCGCTGCCTTGTTTCGCCTGCCTCCGCAGCGCGAGTCTTAATTATAATTTTTAATTGTTTCATCCACCTATATCTGCTCTAAACAATGCGTGCCGCCATGACGACGACTCCGGTTGTGAGCGGGTCAAGAGCGGTGCGCGCGCTGTCTGTGGAGACTCGCGCTGCCTTGTTTATACTTTCGCCTGCCTCCGTAGCGCGAGTCTCCACAGACAGCGCGCGCACCGCTCTTGACCCGCTCGCATCCGGACTCGTCGTCATGGCGGCGCGCATTGTTTAGAGGTTTCCGTCTCATCGCGGGTTCAGATACACTGAAATACGTCCACACCACAGACATGTTGCTTCAGACAAGCACGTGCAGGTCGCGGTTTCTGTTTGCGTCATCACAACATTTCGGCCGTATTGTTTCGGTGATAAAAGTCTTTCGGCCGAAAACCGAAAATGCACTTTTGGGCCATTTTCGGCCGAAAATTTTCGGCGGCCGAATATTCGGTGCATCCCTACTAAATGTCAATGTTTGACGTAAATATGACATTGTCTCGAGATGTTGGCTTGACGTTGTATTTTGGTTTGTTAATACCACAACCTAAAACCAACAAAATAACAACGTCTAATGATGTTAGAATTTGACATTGTGCAGACATCAACATTATGACGTCAAGATGATGTTGGGTTTTGGTCACCACGCATCACATATAAATGTTTGTCGTAGGACGTTGTGTTGAGACGTTGGCTTGACATTGGATTTTGGTTAGTTAATACCACAACCTGAAACCAACAAAATATCAACGTCTAATGATGTTAGAATTTGACGTTGTGTGGACGATGCATTATAATGTTAAGAACATGTTGGGTTTTGGTCACCATACCTCATGACTAAATGTCAGTTTTTGACGTAAATATGACGTTGTCAGGAGACGTTGGCATGAAGTTGTATTTTGGTTAGTTAATACCACAACCTAAAACCAACAAAATATCAACATCTAATGATGTTGGAATTTGGACGTTGTGTGGACGTTACCATTATGACGTCAAAAAGACGTTGGATTTTGGTAACTTTACAACAGAACCGAAAAATAACAAAATATGAACGTCAGCTGACGTCATTATTTGACGTCAATTTAACGTTCGCCATAGATGTTGAGTTGATGTTGGATTTTGGTCACAGACGTCGCAACCAAAATTAAACCAAATATCAATGTCATATGACGTTGTGTGTCTGCTGGGAAGGCAGGCAAAGGCATTCGTTTTCAAGTCGAGTTCGCACGCCACTGCGCAATACACACACAGTGTGTGTGTACACACATTCATAATCTGGACGATGATAGCTTATTTAATGTATGAAGTAATGTATATGTCCAAAAAAAAGGGTAATGTCATGCTTTGTAGTCGTGCTATACTGTATGGTGTTTGGTTGTAAAATGTATTACCTGAATGAAACGAAATCGAATGTATCGTCGTGTGGAATGATTCATTCACAGACAGCTTACGAAGTAACATACGAAGATGTTCAACTAATAAAGATCTTCATCGCTGGCATCATACAAAAATATGATGCATTTGCAGATTTACCACAGCCACTTCATACAACGCTCTTGATGTTGTTTATCTTCCTGTTACGACTCCGAGACGATTCAGCGTGTGCAGGAAACTGAACAGATCATTCAAACTGATTTGTGAACCGATTTAGACAGATCTGCCCAACTTGCTTGATGAAGTCTTTGAACAGAATCAACTCAAAAGAGTGATTCATTTGTGAATTGCGCTTTGCTCATGCCCAGAAAAAAGAGAGAGCGCGCGCTTGGAATAAACTATGCTTTTAACAACGTATTGCATTAAAATAAAGTAACGAGAGGAACGTCGCTCAATGTAACGAAGTAAAAGTACAGTTTTTTCATAAGAAATTTACTCGAGTTAAAGTAAAAGTACCCACAATTAAATCTACTCTTAAAAGTAAAAATTTTCCCCAAAAAAAATACTCAAGCAGGGCTCCAGACTAACTTCCAGACTAAGTGCTGTTGCCCCTAACTGAAAATTTTAGGAGCGCAATCAGAAAATTTAGGGGCACACCTTAAATCAGCTCGCAAAGCAATTATTCAAATTTACCCCAAAACAACTGTAATACTGACAAATTCTATAATAATAAATAGACTTAACATTATGATATGCTGTTTTATTTTAAGTTCACAGGGCTCCAGACTCAAATTTGAAAGCAGCACCACCTCAACTGAGAACTCACACCGAGTTCTACAAAAAAAAAAAGAAAAAAAATCTAGTATCACTGGGGCTGACAATAAATCACTAGGGTGTAGATGAAATTAACTTTAGTTCTCATTTATAATGTCTTAGGCCTAATATTAAATAAAAAAAAAAACTATTAATTTGAAAACATGTATATGGAGTGAAAATAGCCAATAAACATTCCTACTGTTTACAATGGTGTTATTATTTTTTAAATAAATGTTTAAATAAGAGTCTTAAAATGTTTATTTTAGGACAATCTTTGAAGGATGAACAAAAAATGTGTTAGTCATCACATAAAAAATACAAAAAATAAAATATTTATATGTGATATTATAGTTTTGATTTTGAAGTGCTAGAAAAAGATGTGTAGTAGGCTACTTGTAAGTGTTTAACCATAAATATGATAATGTGGAAGAAATAGTCAGAGTTAAGTTACTACATTAGCCTAAATCCATGGTGAGCTGCTGATTTAGTGGACTGAAAGCCTTCTATAAGTGTTTATCCTGGTTTCCACGTCAGCGCTGTTGATATGATAACTTATAACTTACTATATATGATTTATAACAGAACTCTGCGCCGAATCGGAATGTTTGTCACTGGATCTCGTGGTGTTGATGTTACTAATTCTGAAGCGAATTCAATGGATTCATTCACTGGATCTCCTAACAGTGTCGCGTGAGCGAGATCGGCCCGCGACTGGCAAGTTCGGGGCTTTTTTAACTGTCAGTGGTTCGGGTCGCTGGTGCTGTTGCTCGACGGTCCTAATCATGAGTATCGTATTTTCGTTCCACTCCACTTTCGTTTCGTTTCATTTTGTTTGCATTCGCTGCAAGGTAACGAGTCGATAGATCGCTTATTTGCTCAGACGCACATAGCAGGTTGTGATATTTGTCTCCGTCTCCTTCCCACAGACGTTTATGCGCGCGATTCTTGTCACTGATTCATTGACGCGCCCCTTCCACGCTTAACCATGCGTTTAACGTGTGGCAAATTTGGTCGCACATGTGCGACTGGATGTAAAATTCACGCCTGCAGAACAGAGGGGCGGGGTTTATTATTTAAAGGCATATGACACTCAAACAGCTTGCTGATAACAAGAGCTGATTTTGACCAGGTAAAATGGTGTTTTCTTAAAATACTGAGAATTTTTAATAAAAGTATATTACAAAGTTTTCATTTAGACCCTAAACATTCATATTAACTTTTACAAAAATGGCATTATATGACCACTTTAAGCCAACGATTCGATTATTTTCGATTTTTCAGAATTTCCCACAATACGATTCGATTCAATACTAGATATTTTTTATGATATATATTGAGTTTAAAAAAATTATAATAATTAGCCTTTTATTGAGAATACAGAAACCGCATTTGTAGCGAGCAGGACACGACCGACGTAAGAGAATGGCGCTAGGCCGGTGGCATGGGTGTTAATGACTGTCACCTGTGAGACGCAACGGTCTCTCGATCTTCAGCTCATCGATCCTCTTTTTGATAACGTCTTATTTGCACTCTTGATGTTTTAGAGTGTCACCCCTTCATTGCTGTACACTTTTTTTTTTATGCAGAGTTGCTGATCTGTAGCTTGTACCATCAAAAGTTTCTCTGAGTTTTCCTGTTTTTTAGTATTTTCTATTCATTTCCTATGTCGTCCGTTTTTGACTGGGAGGAAGCTAAGTGTGACTTTTTTTTTTTTACAGCCCTTGAACAAATCAGAATCATCTCTTTTTTTTTTTTTGTTCATATAGGTAATACAACAAAAATCACCCCCATCCGATAAAGCAAAAAAATTAAATAATTAAAAACGTAAATGTTTTCTACCTTTTTCAGACGAAGAAGCCCAGAGAGTTAAAAATTTGATTTGACGGGTTTGGAGCTGTGATCCATGCGTTCACCGGGGTCTCAGCGCTCACCCCGCCTGAAACAGCATTACCTCAGCTGGTGCTTCTGACGTTTGCCCCTGGTTCTTCTGATGTCTCTAGTCTAGTGGTTAAATTATATAAACATGAGAGATAATTCATCTTGTGTATATCTAACGGGCGATCTTTGGTCTCATTAATTGATCATTTGTTCCCTGGCAATTTGTTTTGGCTGAGGGGAAAGTGAAGTTTCATAACTTCATATTTAGGCTATTTTAACATTGTATCCTGTAGGGGTGTAACGGTACACAAAAGTCACGGTTCGGTACGTACCTCGGTTTTAAAGTCACGGTTCGGTACGTTTTTGAAACAGCAGAAAGAAAGAAATTTCTTGTCTTGTATAACTTATTATACCTTTTATAGTATCTTGTCTTACAGATCAATAAAACTGAAATTTAACAAAAATAGACAGGGTTGTCATTTTATTCTATATAGACTATATTTTATATAGCCTTTTCATTACTGTTTTATTCGCTGTATACTGTTTATTTTGACTATAGGGGTGTAACGGTACACAAATCACGGTTCGGTACGTACCTCGGTTTTAAAGTCACGGTTCGGTAGGTTTTCGATACAGCAAAAAGAAAGAAATGCCAGAGAAATTTCCTATTTGTTTAAAGAAAAAATATTTTTAAATAAGTGTGAGTTTTCCTAGATCTTGAAACTTTCAGGTTTATAAATAGGGGTCATCTTTGAAGAATGAACAAATAATGTTTTGGTTATCACATTAAAAATAACATTTAAATATATATTTATTTATATAATATTTGAATTTTGAAGTGCTGGAAAAAGATGTGTGAAGTACTTGAAAGCATTTCACCATTCCAGCCAAACTGGTTACAGTTAGTGTTACTATATTAAATCCATGGTGAATGTTGCTGGTCTGTGGACGTAAAGTACCAGTTCATTCACGGCACAATGTTTCTCCTGGTTTCCATGACAGCGCTGTTTGATCTAATAGAGATCTACGGTAGGGGTGCACGATATTGACAAAAATGTGATATTGCGATATCGATAATGAATATTGCGATATCGATATTAATTTCGATATTTTTAAACGGATGAAAAAATACAAAAGTTATTGGAAAACGCATCAAAAAGATTAATAAATAAAACAAGTTTTCTTACAACATAAGATTTATTTCAACTGACAGTCATATTGGACTGGTACAGCATTAATAAATAGGCCTAAATAATATGTGAACAGAACAGGACATGTTAGTTGTGTACACTACACTGTAAAAGATAATAAATAAATAGCAAGTCTACAGAACACACTATGCAAAATAAACCCCACTATATGCGTTTTCTTTGACCGAATAGCTATCTGATCGTGAAAAGACCAGGTGTAAATGCCCTGTGAAACGCATTCGTGACGTATTTGAATCTAATCGCTCAAACCACTTCAGGAGGCGGTCTGGGCCGCATTTCAGTTGAAATTGGACAAATGTAAATGCATCTCGTTACTGAATAAACCACATATGTAAAATGTACTCCTTCCAAAAACGCTAAAAATGAGAACGTTACAGGCTTGTCATGTTATAGCCAGATATGACGACGAGCGCGACTGCAACACGCATCACCGCAGATGAGCAGCTGTTGAACATTTCCTTTTCATCAAGCCAATGCGCAAACTATCGCAAATCAAAGTGAAAGTAAGTCGCAGACGCTTTTCACAGTTATCTTCATTAAAAGTAAATAAACGAACTGATCTTATTTTACCTGATGATCATAAAACGCAGCTCATAACTGTTGACGTGACGGTGACGTGCACTCCATTAAATCTGCATATAGCGCGGGAATTGAAGATCGTATTTTGATAAATCAGATAGCTATCCGATCAGTGAAAACGCATGAAGTTGCCAGGTGGACCGTGGCCTGATGTTTAAAGGCTACTTGTGCGCTGGTGTGCGCGTCGAGCCGGGGCAAGTGTGTGTGTGTGTGTGTGTGGGACTGTGTGGCAGGAGAGCAAGGGAGAAGTGAGAGAGTGACGGCGGTTAGCTTTGGAGCGAGTAGCGACTTTATATTGAGAAAAACAAAGTGTCTCTCCTGTTCTTTCTGACCACTGTGGGAAATCTGTAGCATGAAAAGTTAAACCTCTCTTGATTTAATATTGTTTATGGAAAAGGAGAATCAGGAAATGAGTCGGGGGGAAATGCAACGGTGCATGTCGGACCAGACGCATCATAAACAAAATATTGCATAAATATCGCGACACTTTCGATATGGATATCGAGCAACGTGATATCGCGATAACGATATTGATTCGATATATCGTGCACCCCTAATCTACGGTTAATAACGGAGAAATGTGAATGCATCTCACTAGATCTCGCAGCGATGTTATTACCTCAGTGGCGAATTCAAATGTTTTCTTTACCGGATCTCTTAGCGCGGTGTGGTAACAGTGTTGCTTGATCGAGAATGATACCAAATCGGATGCATGTTGTGGACGTATACTTCCATGCTAGAGCCATTTGTTGCCATGGCAAGCAATCCCATTAAAGTTTTTTGCAAGAAAAATTCACACCTTTTTGCAGGAAACATTCACACGTTTTTGCCTTCCAACCAAACCGGATTGGTTGTTCTTTTAAAGCCTCTCCCAACACCCAGACCACTATTGGAGGACAGGACACATTGAAAACCAAGTAAAGGGACTTTATTGGTTACTTTTAAACATAGCCCACCCTAGGCCTTATAGCATAGTGATGCAGATATTGCTCAAATATATACCAAACCTCCCTCCCCCAATTTTAATATATTCATTAAAATAAAATTGATATATATATATATATATATATATATATATATATATATAGTGTGTGTATATACAGTATATATATATATATATATATATAACACAAAGAACAATGGGAAAGTCTGAAATTTTTATTAAGGTGTATAACACATTCCAAATAGCATTATAAACAAGCATTACAGAGGAATGGGGGAACAAAAACAAGAAAAAAAAAACTATGAAGTAATGACATCTCAAAAGAAGAAAAAAAAACATGGACGGTATTAGGCTTCTCTCCCGCTACAGACTTAGAAAAATCACACCCTCCTTGCCACAGTCAGGTTTGCCGGAGTGGTTTAATTTGTTTATTTTTGTCCCTGCGTGCCGATCGGAGACGGAGTTCACTGCTGATATTCTGAGAGCTTTCTTGTCTCGCGGCTGTCATCAGCAGCGCCTTGTATCGGCCAATCAGCGGATGGCGGGCAGGTGCGGTTTTGAAAATTGGTCAAAAACGTTGGTGCGGATGGTTGGCAGATGGATTATGAGTTTTGTGATGCGGTTGCGGATGAATTAATACCCCATCCGCGCATCTCTAGCGCCATACTGTGCCTGGTTCGCGCTTAAGAAAAAAAAAATGTCTGGCCAATCCGAGGCCCTCTGAACACGTGGGGCCCCTAGGCTGCAGCCTATGTAAGCCTGTGCATTAATCTGCGCTTATATATATATATATATATATATATATAAACTTTCATGTTTTTTGTCAAATAAATTAACTTGTCCACATTGTCTGCAGAAAGGGAAGATCTGCTGGCAGTTACAATTTCTCCAGCTGCTAAGGACTGAGGTAGCAGGTACAGCAAGGTACTGCTTTGCTAACTTGGCAATATGAGGATATGTGGGTTCATTGGTCCTCCACCATTCAAGTGGGTTGGAATCCAGTGAAATGCAATCCACAGACTTGTATAAGGTAACCTCTTCCTTCACTAGCTGCAAAGTAGGCTTGTTTCCCACCTGAGTCTTGAAGAGTTCACTGAACAGTTCAGCCATGGCAGACTTCTTGACAGGAGGAGATGATGCCTCTGAGTGTCCTGTCACTGGAGATGAACTAACTTCTGTGGCCTCTGCAAAATAAAATGACAAAACTAACTTTAATAAATTACTACTACTGGCACTGTAGCAGCAAAGTATTTCGGATTATACAATGTCAATGAAGATATTTTACACACTAGCAAATTAACACAATACCTGTTCTTCCATGGTTACAATTTCTGTGATGAGGTCGTTGTAGATTCTGTCACGACAGGCATCATCCACATGAGGAAGGGCCTTGAACCTTGGATCAAGAACTGTGCATTTGTGGAGGAAGTAATGACAAGCAGAGTATCTGTTCTTCAGGTTTTCTGTGATGACAGCCTTGATTTCTCTTACAGTTGGACTGTCTTCCTCATTGGGTGCCATAGAGTTGAGGACTGTGGTTTTTAGGGGGAGGATCATTGATGGTGAAGGTGTGGATTCAGTGCTCATCAGTGTTGTGATGGTTTTTAGTGGTTTAAGAACCTCAAGTACCTCCTCTGCCGTTTTCACATCCTGGTCAGACAACGTGCTTATTTCTTTGTTCTTCTTGAGGGCCTTTTCTGTCAGTGCAGAGTACACCGCTGCTTGCAGTTCAAGGTACCTCTCTAGCATATCATAACTGGAGTTCCAGCGGGTGGTGACATCATGAATAAGGGTGTGTTTTGGAATATTAAGCATTTCCTGTTTGCTCTCCAATAGAGGCAATGCATTGACGTCACTTTCCCGCTGGAACAACCCCCCTCAGCCTGACTGAGTGGCAAAAGATCTGCTGCGTGACTGGATTTAATAGGGGAACACTGCGAAAATGCGAGTAAAACGAACTATTTGATCAATTTAAACTAAATGTTGGACTCAATATAGTGTTCCTTACAACTCACTAAAGATCCAGTGATCCATTGATATTGACATGCAGCCATGAATCGTGTTGCCTGACATTTGTTTGCCTGATTTCGACACCGGGAAAATAAAAGCAATATAGACCTAAACATAAAGCAAATTTGCCTGTGAACGCTTTATATAAATATAATATAGGTAGGTCTAAATCCGGGTGATCACTTGTATCAGTGTTATATATAGCCTATAGGGATGCACCGAATATTCGGCCACCGAAAATTTTCGGCCGAAAATGGCCCAAAAGTGCATTTTCGGTTTTCGGCCGAAAGACTTTTATCACCGAAACAATACGGGCGAAATGTTGTGATGACGCAAACAGAAACCGCGACCTGCACGTGCTTGTCTGAAGCAACATGTTTGCGGTGCGGACGTATTTCAGTGAATCTGAACCTGCGAGGAGACGGAAGCCTTGTTTATCCACCTATATCTGCTCTAAACAATGCGCGCCGCCATGACAACGACTCCGGATGCGAGCGGGTGAAGTATAAACTGTGGAGACTCGCGCTGCGGAGGTAGGCGAAAGTATGCGCGAGTCTCCTCAGACAGCGCGCACACCGCTCCAAACGGTCGAGGCGTTTATACTGGACCCGCTCTCCGTCGTACTATTCCTTGAAACGACAGGGGACGACTCAAGTAACTGTCCTCTAACCATTAGGAATCGGTGAGAAGAAGAATAATCATGTAAAACCCAGTAAACTCTGAGATTATTACTTGTGTGACATTACAAAAAAATATATATGGGAACATGTATGTATAGAACTAAATTAATGCTCTCTTAAATATTTTCTACATTCACTAAACATGTTTCGTTAAGTTTCATGTACATTTGTATTAATCATGGACCTTTGTTCATTTAAAAAGGCTTTTTATGCTATTGTATGCTAAATTTTTAAAATGTAAGAAACTAATTTAGACGTGCAAAGGGTGCTGGTGTGATGAGAAGAAGTTCGCACTCGGCTTTGTTTTTATGAGAGAACATTTAATTTTAAAACCTTTCTGCAGGCCATTAGATTATTATTTAATGTACACATGAGTGGGGTCAAAAACATTTTACTTTGAATTTTATTTTATACTGTGCATTGTGCTAAATAAATATTTGCATAATTTGTAATTGATTTATTCTTTGAAAATTTTATATTAATTTATGCAATTGCAATGCCTTGATTTTAGTAACGTTTGTACCAAGGTTATAATCGTTAACGAAAACTAACGAAAAAACGAAACCTAGATGGGAAAAAACATTGTCGTTAACTGAAATAAAAATAAAAACGAGCCATTACAAAAAAACTATAACTAACTAAAACTGTAATGTGTGTTTGCAAAACTAACTAAAATAAAATAAAATTATAGAGCAAATGCCCTTAGTTTTCGTCTCTAACACTATTTAAAACACGCAGTGTATTCGTTGCATTTCATTTCCCTGTAACGCTCTCTCCCTCCGTCTCTCTCTCAAATGCACGCACACACACAGCCCCTCCCCTCCGTGCAATGCACACCGCGTCTCTATGAAAACGAGGGTTCGGATCAATGTTAAAAGCAAGTTCGCGAAAGGTTGGTATCTCATGATGAACATCTTTACACAATCACACATTAAAAGGTGGTGTAAAAATATGTTAAATTCTTAATACAATTCTGTAAGTGTGTTAATGTCAACCCGAGAAGCGATTGAGCCTTCGTTAGAAAGTTACTGACTTAGTTGCAATTTTGAGGTAAAATGCTGCTGGGCATGGCCGTAGCTAACCAGTCCGGACCTCGGCCATTTTTTTTACATTCAAAAATGGAATGGCATGATTGAATGATTATGTGAATGATTAATTAGCCATGTTTAGACCACCTGTGTGTTTGCAATTCATGTTGCAGCGAGAAGCTAGCGCAGTGAAGGGGGCTTGAGAACGCATTGTGAATGAGGGCGCTAGTGTAGCCTCTGTGTTGCCAGATCCACCTAATCGAAGGGTGCGGTAATCTTCTGGACCTGTTTTTCGGATTTAATGTGACACTTTAGGAAGTTATTATAGTGGAAAGTTGCATGTTAGTGTTAGTGATATATTAATCTTATTTCCAAAACACAAGCTTTGAAGTAATTTCGAATTGTTATTATATTATTTGTTTTGTTTTGCTTGTTTTTCGTAGCAATATCTTGCAACATTTTACTGTCTGCGTTAATAAAAAAAGCTTTTAGACAAACTGCAATTGCATAAAGCTACCACACCAAACGCAATGATCATTGTGATTATCTGTAAAAACAATAGCATAATACAGATCTGTATGTTACAGAATTAAATTTGCTAAAATAACCTTACTGGCCAGCTGGAAGACGGCTCATGCTTTGTTAACGTTTCACATAGTCATCATAAATGCAATAATTAAAGTAGTGTTTCTCAACTAGCAATCTATTCAACTAGCAATCTATTTAGACCTACTTTTATTCTGTTTCTTTGCACAAAACTCTCCAGAAAGTGCCATTTAATAGTTATAAATAGTTATGTATATATATATATATATATATATATATATATATATATATGGTAAATTCCTTTAAAAAATCCCTTCATGTCCATGGGGAAATGTGGGTCCAATAGCCTAACCATTATTATATTACTAATTATTGTGAGGTAATTATTAACCATTATTACCTCACTAGTTTTCAGACCCTGGTTGCGGCCTTGCTGCTTGGTTGTCGGTGTCAAAACTCTATAAGCTGTGATTCAAATATTAAATAATGTTATGTCATTATTTTACTCTTACACTGACTGTTTGCTGCTTCAGTCCAGATTAGTGTTGTATAGGGTAAATTTAGTATAAGGTGTGGAAATTGTAAAGCTGTGGGATTTTTTTATAGAAGATATGTAGATTGTTACGGTAAAGGATTTTCACATTGTAGGCTTCATTTTATGTACTGGTTTTAATGTTGAATAGATATTTCTAAAATTGTATGATGTTTTTGTTGAGTTATTATTACACAATTCTTTTTCTGACCTTTTTCAACCTTGCCCCTGACAAATAACCCAAACTACAAAAAAGACTAAAACTAACACTAAAACTAATAAAAACTAAACTAAAACTAAGCATTTTCAAAAAATAGAAACTAAACTAAACTAGCAAACCCACTTTTAAAACTAATTAAAACTAAACTGAATTTGAAAACAAAAATTCAAAACGAAATAAAAATAAAAACTAATGAAAAATGCAAAACTATAATAACCTTGGTTTGTACACAGTCATAGCCATAAATGCAATGATACTGATAATTGGCATAATTTCTTTCGGTGTTTCGGTTTTCGTTTTTCGGCCTTGGTTTCCTCTTTTTCGGTTTTCGGTTTCGGCCAAGAATTTTCATTTCGGTGCATCCCTAATAGCCTATATATATCATATCGTCCATATATATATATATATATATATTAGGGGTGTGCAAAGCAGCCGCTATTTGTATTTGTTCAGGGAGGAAAAGTATTTGTATTTGTATTCGAGTAAAATTCAAAATAGACATAAAAATCTTTAAAAATACTTTATAGTGTATGCATTCTTTAATTATATCCATTATAATAATTATGGATATGCAATATTGGTTGATTTTTTTCTATAAATCCAGCAATGAACATGTAACAAGAAAAGTCATTGAAAAGAAAATAACAGTCAGCCATTACCTCATGAACCATGGTTAAACCAACAACTAATAAAATACAATTGTGAACATTATGAACCCCAACACCACGGTGGAGGATGCTGTGCAGACAGAATAAGTTATATGGATAATTTATAGTGAGGAGGTTGATTATGAGCCCGACGCGAAGCCTGAAGGGTTTTCGCTATAACTACGCCTCGCTCTACATTACCCCGCTTATTACATGGCTACCTACCAAATAAATCAATAATTTGACTCAAAATATGGATATAAAAAGGAGTTTATTGATTTAAAAAGCGATTGTATCGCTCCCGCTAAAAAAAGAAAAATAGTCCGTTCTGTCTCTACGTTTAGAATCCATGGCAACGCTCTGTTTTTCATAGCAACGGTGTGTTATACTTATAATCAACGGCCTGTTATAATAACAGACCGCATTCTACATTGGAATTCAATCAAGCCATGAAACAAATAATTACCGTTACCGAGCTAACAGAGCTACGTAAACAGAGCGAACATGAGAGCACCCGTCTGCAGACGTCAATAATCATGGAATATACTCCCGATCAAACTCCGCTTCCCGAAAGTTATAAACTGCCACCGGAACATAGTTAAGGTACAAACATCTATTAAACAAAAATAGTGATGCAGTTAAGTGTTTTTTTTCTTTTTTTCCCTCTCTGTTGCTGTGTGGAGCAGCCTGTGTCAGTCACCTCTTCCTGAACGTCACTCACTTAACTCGGTCTCGTGAGGAACGCAGCTTTTTTAAAATAAAGTATTTCTTGTTCCCGAATACAAATATTTTTTTAAGTATTTGTTCGGAATAAGTATTCGTAAAAAACACATTATTTGTACCTTTCCGAATACCGTATTCGGATTCGGCTCCACCCCTAATATATATATAACAATACAAAATATATGGGTATGGTTTTTCACCTAAATTCAGCATATTGACACAAAATGATAACTGCAAATCCACCTTTCGCTGACTGGAGTTCAGTTGTTTCTGTCATTTGCAGTGATCCATTTGCTCCTTCTATAGCAGTCTGTAAAAATATACCTCCTTTTTTTTGTCAGATCTAGTTGTACAGTCAATCGCAAAGCTCTTTCCGACTTTATATGTGTTTGTTTTTCGCGGCATTCACGCTGAAAGCATATACAGCCGCTCAGTCTTTCTGCCACTCGCTGTGAGGAACTGCAGGCACTCCGGCCGACGGTGACGTCACGCGCATTCCCTCTATATATATGCTGCTGTTGGGCTACGGTGAAAAAAAGACACAACCCTTCTGACTCTACCTAGCACTCTGGACACCTGGTTGGGACCTGTTGCATTCTGTGATGCTAAATTAATTGTGTGTGCAAAACATCCAATTTGAGCGCCCAGTCCAGCTTGACTGACTGCATTGACAATTAAGGCTGTCGCGGTAACCTCAATTTTGTAGTACTGCGCTTCTGACAAGTCAACCGCAGAGGATTGCACGTAACCGCAGCAACCGCGATATTCACATTTTTTTTTTATAAGGCTATACCCTTCTTGTTTTGAACTTAATGCATGTGTATTGAATGTTAAACAAGTTCATAATGATAACAAGACTGTTTATCATGGTGATGTGTAGCCTACAGGCTTCACACAGACAGTGAATGATCGGCAGAGCGCGTGCAATTCTGCGTCTGTGTTTGAAGTCGTGAAAAGCTTATCGTGTCGAAGGGAAGCAAAATATTTGTCGCATCATCATATTAACGTTCTCTTCACGGATATTTTCCCATAAGTGCGCATCAGCAGCAGCGCTGGTCAGCATCCCATAGCACAAGGAAACCACGGGGAAATAAAATCAGTGAGTCACGCATTGAATCAATGCTATATTGGTCTCTAATAAGTTTTTTTCTGATTTGATTGATCCATCTGTATCATGCTAGGGTAATGTGTTTAACACGTGAATCCTTACTAAAAATGCAGTTCTATAATGAGCCGTTGGCATGAATTGTCCTCGTGATAGAGCGGTAGTGGAGCGCGCTCGGAGCAAGTGAAAACCACAACGCTCTGACTTTTAAAAAATCCGCTCCGCACTCCATTCAAAATCATGCCGCTCCCACTCCAGTCCGCTCACATACTCTGGTCGAGTTCATAGCCGTGGAGATTGTCTTGGACGGGGTGCAGCAGGCAATCAGATGATCTTCTAGAAAATAACATGCAATGTGTCACAGAGCCAACAATGTTACATAGAATTTACAATAGGACAAATGGTTTATTACAAGGAAGCAAGCTAGAGCAGAGATGAAATGCAGAAAAGATAAAGAATATAAAAAATCCTAAGGTAATATATTGTGCAATAAATGCAAATTATTATCATGATAAACAATAATTCCCCCTTTGTTGTGGAGGGTTTTTTTCTCTTCCTCCTGAAATCACTTATTATCAATCTTTGTAAGTGACGTCATTAACAGTACGTTACAATGAATTATTTCAGGTTAAATAAATTAGCTTACTTCCCACCCACTGACAAATTACCAGCAAAACAAAACTATCAAAAACTGTTAACACAAAAATGTGGTTAAACCCAAACTTATGTAGAACAAGAGCTCAATTGTAACGTAAACTTAACTTAACGTTAAATTAGCTCTTCTGAAAACGGAGATGCTAACAGACTTTTTCCGAAGACACAAAACCATTTCTATAAAGTAAATATTCAACAGAAGTGTATCAATTACACGTAAGAAAGGTGTCCGGAACGTTTATATGTATTATTTGAGTGATTTTGGTAACTAAACTCACCTGAAAACAGAGAAAACAGTGAGAGACGCTAGTCTTGCTGTTTGTCAGTTGATGAGGTTTCCTCGTTTCCATGGTTTCCATCTGCTCGTGCGCTCCTTTCAATCAGATAGCTTTTGCGACTCAATGTTTACGCGCACGTACGCCCAAAAACGTCAAAAGACACGCAGCATTTAAATAAACATCTAGAATTATAACATTTAACAATTTAAATATCTTGTAAAAAAGGGGCCACAAAATCGATCCAAATAGCGGGGTTCGATTTGTGGTGAAGGTTTCAAGTGCGTTCCGTCTTTTCCAAGCAAAGTGTTTTTTTAATTAAATGCGACACATTTAATCTTATGTATTAACTCGTTTCATCTGACTCCACAAAATGAAAAAGTGTTTATCAATGATATCTGTGCATCATTTAATACGTTAATGCTTGAAGGTATAGCGGAGGATCTTTCCGAATTTTAGAGAAGACCCGCCCTCTCCATTTTTAAAAAAAAAATGCACATGCACAAACACAACACTCTTGCTCCCGAGAGGGAACGTCTATTACGCCTTGCACAATTATGTTGCAAATTCTAAACTAACTCAAAAATATTCATAAAAAAGACAACATCTCAAATGCCCTTCCGTGTTTTATTTACTTATTATACTGATCGATTGAGTGACCGAGGACTCAAGACATGATATGTGCAACCCTGTATCACACGAAATACGTTCTGAGGAAACTATTTTGCAAATCGCAATTACGTTACATAGCAACATATAATCAGTGCTATTACGTTGGTCCTTAACCTAATATCTCTCATTGTTAATACGTTATTTTTATACATAGTTGCATATGGAGAAGTAGCTTGTTGCATTTGTGTAATAATAAACACAAAAGGTTTTAGAATATTTCAGCGTGATACCATTTACCATTTTGGTCAAAAGGCTACTTTAGACAAATTGAGATGTTTACCGTGTCTATGCGGTGCATGACTCGTGCCAGGGCTAGCATTGTAGCTTGCATTAACTTTTACTAGTGATTTTAAATGGATTTCTCCAAATAGCGTGACAAACTTTACCTGTCTGGTAGAATCTTCGCGACTGCGGCATCAATGAGAAGCCCAACCTGTGCTTTTAGCGCACGCCAGCGTGTGATTCACCCAAAATCACTCTGGTCTTGTTTCTATATTCTGAGGCCTTTCTCTTCTTATCATACACTTCGTAAACATTTTTTCTCTTTCGACCCTCACCCATTTTCAAAGGAATGGCTGAAACCGTAACTCTGACATAATACACCTGAAAGTGAAAACTACATAGGGATGAGCACGTAGCCTACGACGGCCTTACGTAAACATATCACCAGAATGATTGACACTTAGGTGGACCAATAGTATAGACTACCCACCCGGAAAAAGAAAATCCTCCGCTATACCTTTGACTTTCTTATAACTCTAATGAAAATAAAGTCAAAGTCTGTTAGAATAGCCAAATATAACAATGTATTATGTCAGGTAAATGTATTATTACAGTTCCACAAGATAATCAGAGCAAACCATCAATTGTTTTAGGACAAAGATACTTTACCCAACATATTAACTACATGAGCTGAGTCTCAAAGACACAGCATCATGGGCTGATCTGATACAGAATAGCAGCCCTGAACTCTTGTGCATTTTCCTTAAATAGAGCTAGACCTGATCCAATCACCAAATTTACCTGATTTAATCACCAAACTACAATGGACTGAATCCCCCACCATGCTTACTGTGGGAAGGAGAGTTTGCATTCAGACAAAAGGTAGAAGGTGAATAACTCAAAGACATACCCTTTTGTGTGCAAGATATTTCTATATTCTTAAAAACCTTATTACCTTTTCTTTTACTTCTTTGGAAATGAGACATTATTACCAGTCACCCTGAGACTTTTGAAATGATTCTAAACAGTCCTTAAAGATGATCACATTCACATTAAAAACACATATTCTTGTTCAAGCAAGGTCCTCTTGTCTTCAGAAGACACTGGTCACTAATTACATCAACCAGTTCCAGTTTTCCAGTCTTACAATACCAATCTTTCATTTGAAAGTCATGTGTCTAGTATCTGTAAAACTGCAATTCCATCTTAAAAATATATCTAAATTACGCCATATGCTCTCATTAAAAAATGCGGAACAATTCGTTAATGCGTTCATGACCTCAAGGCTAGATTATTGTAATGGTCTACTGGGTGGGTGCCCTGCACGTTTAATAAACAAACTACAGCTAGTTCAAAACGTTGCAGCTCGAGTTCTTACCAGAACCAGGAAGTATGACCATATTAGCCCGTATATTCTTCAGAAAACACTGGTCACTAATTACATCAACCAGGTCCATTTTTCCAGTCTTACAATCTTTAATTTTAAATAATGAATTTAAAACTCATTGTAGTTCTCATTCACTTGACAATTATGCTTTTTTTATACCATTTTGCTAATGTAAGCAATTTTCAAATTTCAATTGCAGTTTCGTTGCCAGTAAGTCATAAAATTACCAAGTAATTACAATTAGAGCACGTATCTGCGACGTTGGTTATCTTATAACCTTAGGAGGACGTACTGATGACTTTGTGAGTTGGTAATATGATGGTAATGAAATTACGAGCATACGACGTTGTAGTTACGTTGTCAATTGGTAAGTCATGAAGTGACCAAAAAGTACGAATATATTACGTAACTGTTACGTCGTGTGTTAGCTGGGAAATAGCTTTGTTTTAGTATTTGATTTAAGTTGATATTTACAATAAATATTGTATGGCTACAGTGTAAAGGGAATGCTGCTGGTTTAAAGCACCTTATTTGTTTTCAAGTTTTTGCACCCCTAGCCACTATGTTAATAAGCAACTGAAAAAAGCACAAATCTCAGGGCATGTCAAAACATCTCAAGGACCCTAAAAACACCTTAGACCCGAGGGTTATTCTTGTGGGCCTGGACTTCTTGTTCAGACACATGGCATCATGGAATCAAGTAGCAATGGATAAAAAATCAAAACCTGACTAAATCTGCTACAAATCTTATATTGGGACTTGTGTGATTCTTCCATCAGAGCAATGATCCAAAACAAACATAATCAACAACAATAAAAAGGGTAACTGAGCACAGAATTAAGGTTCTGCCATAACCATCCCAGTCCTCTGAACTGAACCCTATTGACAACTGAAGAGGAAAGTGTATCAACATGGACCCAGGAATGTGAAGGATCTGGGGGAGTGATCTCTGATCTCCAAACATTATAATCATTATTGAAGAATACTCTGTTAGAAGAGCTGTTATCATGACAAAAGGAGGTTGCAAAAAGTATTGAACAAAAGAGTAGAATTATTTGTTGGCCAATGTGAATTAAAGAAACATTTCATAGTGAGATTTCCCCCTCGTTTCAGTTGTTTTACTTCAATGAATGGATAGGTTTTTGTGACTTGTTATTTGCCAAGGGTGCCAATAATTCTGACGACTACTATATGTACTCAAGTAATACATGTGTCTTTGAAACGCAGTGTAAATATGAAGTTAAACCTGCCTCCTGATAGGTTTAATTCAGCTGTATTCAGCTCAAACTCTGCTACAGTAATATAAGCAGCATGTATGTGTGTGGGTTGTGAGAGATTAAAATGCTTTGTGGTGCTCCCTTAAAATGGAAATATCTATATAAATCTAAATATATCTAAAAACAAATAATTATAAATCTTTTGCACAAAAGCAACAAGAACTAAAACAAAATAAAAACTATTTACAGGCAGAGTTTCTAATTATAAAATGTTTTTTACAGCATTGTGCAAGCCAATCACAGTTTATTTCTTGAACGCAATGGCCAATCAGATGCATTATAAAAAGATTCATTGTGTGATTCAAGGCACCTAACCCCCAATCGCTCCCCAAGCCCTGCAGAAAAAAATGGCTGGGTGTATTCACTGTGTGTGTGTGTGCATTGGATTGTTGAAATGCAGAGTACAAATTCTGAGTATGGGACATCATTATTTTTTTGTGCCTTTTTTAGGTTTCTGCGGATGTTCTTAGAGTGTTGTCAGCTGCCGACTCTGAGGCTGTGGTGCTGTTTTGTTGTGGGGCTGTCAGGTTCCTGGACTCATTGCTCGCTTCCCCACAACAGCCTATAGAAGATGTTTTGGCAGAGGAAGAAATTATCAGGTCAGAGATTGCAAACTATTCACTATATCTTTTTTCAGTATGGCCGAAAGGATTTGTGGGGCCGATTACTGGAAGCTGAATCACCCGATACCGATCACCCTAACAGGGTGTATTTGTAGCCTTCTATTTATCATGTAGCATTATTTATTACAGTATATTTAACAACAATGTACATTAAGTATTACAATTAAGAGAAGACAACACATCATGAATTCACAACTGTGTATTTTTTTGCAAGCAACATGATGCAACCAGCATATTGACAGCCTGTGCTTGGTTATTAGGAACAGTTAGGGCTTGACAAATATAACTTTCCTGTAGAATATAAAATAAAAAAGATAAAATACAGAACATCTGAGCCTTTAAATTTAGCTTTAGACTACTTAACTAAAAACTGCAACAAAAAAGACTATAGCCAAAATATTTTTGAGTCAGTCAGCCATCAGTTTTTCTAATAAACTTAAAGGACCACTGGTAACAAAGTGCACAGCAACAAAAAATACAAATAACTAAGAACTTCCATATCTGTATCTATGTATAACTCCTTGCTCAGTCAGATTTGGGCATTTAGAGAGGTAGAGAGAGGGAGAGTGAGGTAGAGAAAAGAGAAGAGGGAAAGAGGTTATTAGACTGTGATCTCTTCCAAAACTAACTAACTTAAGCATTAATGGCAGATTTTTCTTTATAAATATAAGCATCTCATCATCATTTTTGGCTGACAACTTATTCCTTTTTTCATCTATAATATTCCCTGCTCTGCTAAAAAGCCACTCGGTATGAACACTTGTGCACGGTGAACAGAGGTAGTTTCGTCCTGCTTGTGCGAGAGCCGGAAAGCAGCTTTTATTGTTCTGCCAATAAACAAGTGGCTGTCTACTTTGTGTTATAACTGGCTCTGACAGGTAGAGATTGATTTGAAATGATACTGAGCTGTTGTCACTGCCACCACATTCCTGATCTCCACCCAACAACTCAGTATACATTGCATGCAAGGAGCCAGTTCGTGGTACTTTCTCTGGGGGTCCGGCTCCAGACCCGCTTGCAGCTAAACTCTCCTCTCTCTCCTGCTGTTCCAGTCCAGTGGCCAGACATCAGAAAGCAGCCCACGTATCTGGGGCTTGACTGCGTCAGAGAAATACCTGTCTTTGTACCTTTTATTAACAAGAAAACAAAACATTCATTAATTTATTTGAACTGTATATTAATTTGTCAAGTCAGAATCAGAAATACTTTAATAATTGGGTTACAGTTGCTCCATGTTAGAAAAGAAATAAGTAACAGCAAAGAAATAAGAAAAATGGAATCTTTATTAAGAAATGTTCTATTTAATTTAGAAGGTTATGATTAGTCAGCCTAGCATACTCCATAAAGTTTTTTTTTTACTCTTTAGACTTAACTCTTCTAAATGCTTATGTTTACAGAAAATGTAACGTAACTTGAAGGAAATACCAGCCTACACAAGACACAATTACACTATTTATTTCAGTAATAGCTCCTTATTAATCATGTAGTCCAAAGATACCTTCTAAGGAGCCTACTAGAATAGTCAAATATACGGTGGGGCCAAAAAGTATTTAGTCAGCCACTGATTGTGCAAGTTCTCCTACTTAGAATAATGAGAGAGGTCTGTAATTTTCATCATAGGTACACTTCAACTATGAGAGACAAAATGAGAAAAAAATCCAGGAAATCACATTGTAGGAATTTATTTGTAAATTATGGTGGAAAATAAGTATTTGGTCACCCACAAACAGCAAGATTTCTGGCTCTCACAGACCTGTAACTTCTTTAAGAAGCTATTCTGTCCTCCACTCGTTACCTGTATTGGCACCTGTTTGAACCCGGTATCTGTATAAAAGACACCTGTCCACAGCCTCAAACATTCACACTCCAAACTCAACCATGGCCAAGACCAAAGAGCTGTCGAAGGACACCAGGAAGAAAATTGTAGACCTGCACCAGGGTGGGAAGAGTGAATCTACAATAGGCAAGCAGCTTGGTGTGAAAAAATCAACTGTTGGGAGCAGTTGTAAAAAAATGGAAGACATACAAGACCACTGATAATCTCCCTCGATCTGGGGGTCCACGCAAGATCTCATCCCGTGGGGTCAAAATGATCATGAGAACGTTGAGCAAAAATCCCAGAACTAGACGGAGAGACCTAATGAATGACCTGCAGAGAGCTAGGACCAAAGTAACAAAGGCTACCATAAGTAACACACTACATGGGGACTCAAATCCTGCAGTGCCAGGCATGTCCCCCTGCTTAAGCCAGTACATGTCCAGGCCTGTCTGAAGTTTGCCAGAAAGCATATGGATGATCCAGAAGAGGATTGAGAGAATATCATGTGGTCAGATGAAACCAAAATAGGACTTTTTGGTAAAAACTCAACTCGTCGTGTTTGGAGGAAGAAGAATGCAGAGTTGCATTCCAAGAACACCAAACCTACTGTGAAGCATGGGGGTGGAAACATCATGCTTTGGGGCTGTTTTTTCTGCAAAGGGGACAGGAAAACTGATCTGTGTTGAGGGAAGAATGAACGGGGCCATGTATCGTGAGTTTTTAAGCCAAATCCTCCTTCCATCAGTGAGAGCCTTGAAGATGAAACTTGACTGGATCTTCCAGCATGACAATGATCCCAAACACAACGCCCGGGCTACGAAGGAGTGGCTCCGTAAAAAGCATTTCAAGGTCCTGGAGTGGCCTAGCCAGTCTCCAGACCTCAACCCCATAAAAAATTTGTGGAGGGTGTTGAAAGTCCGTGTTGCCCAGCGACAGCCCCAAAACATCATTGCTCTAGAGGAGATCTACATGGAGGAGTGGGCCAAAATACCAGCTACAGTGTGTGCAAATCTGGTGAAGACTTACAGGAAATGTTTGACCTTTGTCATTCAAGGTTATGTTAAAGTATTGAGTTGATCTTTTGTTATTGACCAAATACTTATTTTCTACCATAATTTACAAATACATTCTTACAATGTGATTTCCTGGATTTAATTTTTATTTTTTTCATTTTGTCTCTCATAGTTAAAGTGTACTTACGATGAAAATTAGAGACTTCTCATCGTTCTAAGTAGGAGAACTTGCACAATCAGTGGCTGACTAAATCATTTTTGCCCCCACTGTGTGTGTGTGTGTGTGTGTGTGTGTGTGTGTGTGTGTGTGTGTGTGTGTGTGTGTGTGTGTGTGTGTGTGTGTGTGTGTGCGCGCATATATATCGTTAAACACAGCAGGAGAGAACGCAATGTTAGCCAGCTAAAGCCTAGTTCACACTACATGATTTTAAAACGTCGGGCTGAACTGTGCGGTTCACACTACATCACTTGCTCTCAGTGAAATCAGGAGTGTTCAAGTTTTTAGCTGTTCACACCACACAACACAACGTGATTGATCCACAACAGGAGGTAACTCACTACACGAGTTGACAACGCACTACATAGAGATACAACCACGATTGGATGATAAGAGCAAATCATTTGTGACTCAATGAGAGCTGTTTCATTACTATGCTACGGTCTAAATCCTGAAAATCAAATAAATAACGAGTTGACGACAACTCTGTCACTCAACGATTTTATCTTGTCTACAAACCACGTTTTGTCACGATAAAACACGCAGTAAATAAATAAATATTGCGCCAATTATACCCAGCGAAGAAGAGAACACAACACGTGAATATGGACGTCAGACAGAAACTAGTGCTGCACACTGTTTGCGCTACGATCTTCTCTGAGGGAAAAAAAAAAAAAGAGAAGATTTACCTGGTGTCCTCAACCCATGCGTTGCTATGATTGGCTGTACCCATGACATCACTGAGTTTGAGTCGCGTGATGGCTCTGGATATCTAGCAGGCTAGATATTTTTCTGGGCTCGGCGACGAGTCTGTGAGGCATCTGCGAGCGTTTTCGCTGCGTTGTTGGCTCTTTCATACTAACAGATTGGCAAGCGTTCATCGTCCGCTAATCCCCCGCGATTTGCACACGATAACACCCTGTCCTGTCGGCATAAATCGGGCTTAAAATCCTGTAGTGTGAACTTGGCATTACTAAAGCTCCGGCGGAAAATTATTAGCTAACGCTACGGAGGCCATAATATTTTTGACTCATGGCTGAAGTTAAGTTTCTCCAGCTCTCCACAGTTAAAAAAAAATGCATCTCAAAATGCATCAGATTGATGCTTTAAAATATGGAATATTTACAATTTTCTTACGGGGGAGCATGCCCCTTAAATTTAAAGAGATTCACAAAAGTATATCAAAGTCACAAATAAATAAAGATCCAGAAATAAATGTAAAGAGTTTCACAAAAAAAAAAAAAATAAAACTCACAAATAAAATGAGATTTGCAAATAAAAATATATATTTACAAATGTTTTTTTATGCCACAAACACAACTCTGCCTGGCATTTATTTGTGTACCGCTTTTTGTGCATTTGTAAATCCCCTCACGCATTTGTGAATCGGTTCCTGTGCATTTGTAAATCCCCTCACGCATTTGTGGATTTTGAAACAAATAAGTGCACTCCACCCACCCTTTCCTCAAGCCAATCAGATAATGGACACATTGAGCTGACCAGTCATAGCATGTTCTCGCTACAACCAATTAGGCTTTACTCTTGGGGACGTAAACTGAATCTGATTCATTTTGAAGATATGCACCCTTGAAATGGAGCTGTAAACTATGGGCGCTTCATTCAAATTGAGCTGTTTGTGTGGTTAACACCCTGTTTTCAAAAGGTTGTTGGAGTTTAAGGCTTTTTTATATTTCCATCAGGATAAATTCAGGATTACACGCAAATTATGATCACCATCCCGGGCATAACAACCTCTACACCTGAATCAAGCGGCGCGACAGCTCGTTAGAAGCAAATATCCCATTATCTTCTTGGCTGCCTTGGCAGTTTCGATAATGTAAACTAACATGTTTGTAATGTTAACACATTTTGCCCATGACGTTTTCTTACCTGCAGATATATGACGCGTCTATAATCTTCCTTCTTGACTAATGCTGGCTACATGCATAATTCATAATTCGTGATAATGTAGTCTATTGCAGTGTTTCCCAAACTTTTTTTCTGGCGACCCACATTTTAAAGTCGATAAATCCTTGTGACCCAAAAAACATTAGGCCCATATAGTTCATATATCACGAAGAGAATTTATGCATTAACAAAATATGTATGACCATTTTTTAAGGTCATTTTTTAAGCTTACAGTTAACTATTTAAAAGAGATACAGATATTTGACAAAGCACTTTTTTTGTTTAACCTGTTGTTGACAATATGCAGAGGTGAAATGAGAAAGGAAAAGTTGACAGGGCATCTCATTGTTTTCATATTCTCATAGTTACAGTGTACATAATTTACTATAATAATTATTATAGGCTTAAATTAAAATATTCTGACACTGAGACTTTGTAACCATGCATGGCTCACTACCACTGCATAAAAATGCCTAAACAGGCACAAAAAAAAAAAAAAAAACTACACACACGATTAAATACATATTCCTCTACCCCCCTAATAAATCTAAGGCAATATAAATGACTATAACATAGCATTCAATATAAATATTCCACATTTATGCCCAAACCATGGTAAATTATTACATTCAGGCTATTACATGGTAAATGTTTGTAAGGGGGGTGATTAGGGCATTTAGTCTTCTAACTGTATTCATGTTTCTTCTATTTTTCTCATCAGTAGTGTTGGGAATGTTAAGACTGTTTCATCCGATTTAATACTAGTTAAAATCATTGAGTGATGTGTGGTTTGTAAGAGAGAGGAGTACGTGTCCGACGCTTCTTAAAGGATGTCGCGCAACGTTGTTTAATAATAGTGTCCGGGACCGGGAGTAAACGCAACTCCTTTAAGCTTTGCGTTCCGTTATCCACTGGGCCGTGCTGCCTAGTTCAAAGTAAACTAGTGAAACGACTGAAACCAGCGCTATTTTGTTCTATTTGTTGTTACTTACCGAGAAACCGCTTCAGGTGAACAAATCCGAATCGTTTCAGACCGTTATGCACGCGCGTTTGGCCAATGGCCAATTCATGGAAAGGAAATAATCAAACCAACGAATGATTATTATCGCTGGTTCAGTCGACAGAAATACGGGACACACATAAAAACTGCTGAAATATTCGGACTGTAAACTTTTCTCTCAGGTCAGTCGGAGTGCTCATGGTACACACACAGTGCGTGCGTATAGTCATCCAGCTGCACGCGCCACTGCGTCCACGTGCATATCTAACCAAATTTAGCCGCGCGGCACCACCAGAAAATAGGAGGAGAGGGAGGTTGGGGTGCCCTCGGCAGTATGGAGATGATTGGCGGGCTGCACTTGGCCCGCGGGCCGCCAATTGAATAGCCCATATCTAGAGAGTAGCCTACAACACACTGAAAAATAGTGCTCGACTTGGCGACCCAGACAAAATCTCCCGCGACCCACGTGTGGGTCGGGACCCCGACTTTGGGAATGACTGGTCTATTGGACGCGGCGCAGCGTGACACGATGATTCACTGATAGTAAACGGATGCCCGTTCTTCTGAAG
Organism: Pimephales promelas; assembly: GCF_988280905.1. Lineage (NCBI taxonomy): Eukaryota > Metazoa > Chordata > Actinopteri > Cypriniformes > Leuciscidae > Pimephales > Pimephales promelas. Next base: position 14,820,381 of record NC_142776.1, on the reverse strand, counting down.
CAGCGGCTACACAGAGGACACATCATTTGCACCTTTGCTTTGTCCAGTGTAGACAGACTCCAAGGGGTAGACACAATGTAAAAAAATGACAAAACGGATTTTCTTTTAAAGTACAGTCTTGGTGACAAATAGCTTGCTATTAGGGGTGTATCGATATTCGAACAGAACTGAAAAACCACGATACAGACCTCAAGATTCGAATCCCGATACTCTCATTGCGTGCCGAACATGCCCCGCCCCCTGTTACCCCGGTCCCGCCCAGCCCGGCTCAATGGACCTCAGGTCTTATGTGTACAGTACACAACGAATTCAGTTTTGTAGCCTAATCACCATTAACACCAAATAACAAGCTCTGTGTTTTGTTACTTTCGATGATAAGCAAGGTGTAATCTTTCAAATTCTGTCTATTTGATCACGAAATTCAAACAATAAATGGCGTTTTGGTGCTCTTTGATGTGGCGTGACCGATTGCTGTAGGCCTATCAGGGTCCTTATTTCAAGCAGCAGCGCGGCATGCGAGTAAACGCAATCATCTTTTCCTCAGTTACAGAATGGACACAAGGCTCGAAATTGCGACCATTTTGGTCGCATATGCTCCTGAATTTTAACCTGTGCGACCTAAAAATATATTTGGGAGCATTAGTGCGAGTGCAAATAATGGTTGTGGTGCGACCTGTTTTCATTTCTCTACAAAAAGTTAGCAAGTTTTTTTTAACAAATCTCTTGAACGAATGATTCAATAATAAATACATTTAAGTCACTTGTCGCAACCTAGTGGAGTAACAATGTGATCGATACAATTGTTATTTGAAGCTCCATGTTACTTTCAAAAGGTCTCTATTTTGATCGCTTCTGTAGACGTCAGTGTTTATATCCAAACCATAATCTTTAATTCTAGTTCCGATTCAAGTTCTTCTGTGATAAGAATATTTGTAACACAGAAATAACAATACTGCGTAGTTGTATATACTCTCTGGGTCAGCAGGAGCACCATAATGTTCCACTGTGATTTATTATAGACATGTTTAATAGACAAAAAAGTTGTAATTTAGGAATGAAAATCAGACATTAGATCTTCATTACATCCTAACACAGTAGAAGATCTAATCCAAATCAGCGTTGAGGGTCCTCCTTTGGAGGCGTTCGATGCCTCAGTGAAGAGATGGATGGAGGAGGGACAGAGAGCCTGGAGACCAAATTTCAAATCCTGGCCACAGGATGTGTAAAGCCCCAGTGATTGTTGGTGTTGATAGGTGTTGTTTTTAATTGAAAGAAATCTGTTTATATATAATTTGTAGTTGTGGTGCTCCTTAATTTTTGGTGGATGCTCCTTAATTTTTGGTGGGTGCTCCTTAATTTTTGCTGGTGCTCCTAACTTTTTGAAGTTAAAAAAAGTTAATTTCGAGCCCTGGGACACCTGAAGGTACAGTAGGTGGACAACCAGAATGACACTTACCGCCGCGACAAAAATAAACCAGCCGTATTTCAAAGTCGTTCGCTAAATGACCACCAGGCGGCGCAAAGGGACATTTAGTAAAAGCAAAACGTAATTATGTAAAAGTAGCCTACATTTTAAAAAGAATATAGCAAACTTTTATAGCAGAACATTTTATGAATCAAAAGTTTAAATAGGCCTGTCTCGCAGTCAGTGAAAATAAATTGGTTGCAATCAAATACGCTATTGAGTAGTGCTGGGCAAAAGAAACGGTTTTTCGATTAATCTTTTTTTTTTTTTTGGACATGAGGAATATTCACTTGCACAATCGGGCCTGCATTGCATCGTAACTAACCTTTATCATTTTCACGTCTTTTTAAGTTTTACCAGTTTAAACATTCAACCAATGTTAAACAATCCCATGCTTGCGCACTCTCAGAGATGTTTTTCACTGCGTGCACACACAGTAAAGCCTAAATCCGCCTCACAAACTGCTCGCCAGTAACAGAAGTTCCTTTTCGTGGATTATATTGCTTTAACAGTTAAAAACACACAAAAAGATGTCAACTCTGGTCTTGGTGAGTAACCTCGTAAAGACAGTCGGTTATGTCTGTCGGTTAGACAGAGAATAAGCATAAAACGCGTGTGACAGACAGTAAAATGAAACGGTAATGGATTTGTGCACTAGTTCTTAAAGTGAACGCAGCCATTTGTGTCTGTCATTAATTTTGTTGTCATAACAACATAGTATATGGTATACTATATTGTTATGACAACAAAATTAATTGTAACAAATCAGAATTAATATTATTTTTAAAGTAGGCCTTTTACATTTTATAATACATATTTCAAAGATAAGGATTCATTATTTTGATATGTGCATGCCATTAGCTTGCATTGGATAACAGTTGATTAGTTTATTTTTGACAAAACATACTATATATTTAACATATGTGCAGAAACTGTCTAATTAAAGCTTATTTGATGTCTATATTATAGTAAACTTTATAATCTATTTCGTCTGTAACAATAGGCTTTGCACTTTTTAGTTTTACAGATCAGTATAGAACAAATCTCAGTAGTCTATATAGTCTTACTAATGTAGGAGCGAAAGTGAATGAACGCCCAGTGCTCGCGCGTCTGTCTGTGCGCGTATTTACTATTTAAACAGTCTTTGTCTAGTTTACAGACACTATTCAATAATGCGATTCGAACAAAGCTCTTAAGAATAAATGACTTACCGTATTTTCCGCACCATAAGGCGCACTTAAAAGCCTTCTATTTTCTCAAAAAACGACAGTGCGCCTTATAATCCGGAGTGCCTTATATATGGATCAATTGGTTAAAGGGGGGGTTGACTGCTTTTTTTCTTTGCATGATTGTGTTTATGGGGTGCAATATAACATGTATTTGTGGTTTTTCTTTTTTTTAAAAGTCTTTTTTAATAAACTTCAGCTTTATTGTCAGCCGCGCTCTCCTCTGTCCCCTGAACGAGCGGTTGACTTCCTGATTCTATGAAAACACTCCCTCAGAAACACGTAGTGGGCTCAGATTGGTTGGTTTGGCCCGGTGTGTTGTGATTGGCTAAACTGTCGCTCACGTTGTCCAGAAGGTTTAACGCCCATTACCTTTACGGGCGGAACGTGAGCTCCGGTCCAGAATGTAAATATGTGTCGAACTGCAGTATCAGTATGACCCAGAATCAGACAGAGAAACCCGCGATGAAGACAGTCAAACAGAACCTCACCACACACGGCACTTAATAAACGTTTCTGAATGATAATTTGCTACATTTTTTAACTTTTTGCACGTTTGTTTTACACAATAACATCTGACTGGCAACAATAGCAACTGACTGGCTACTAATGTCATACTCAAACAGCGTTGGCATGTTTACGTTCTTGATCAAATCGAAAATAACGTCATAAAGCATATGAAGAGTTCAGATGCAAAAGCCTCTAAATGCCATTTGAAATTTTCTTCTTTAATGATGATTTTCATCAAACTTGTATATTTAAGTTCAGTAATTTCACTTAAATAACAATTAATAGGTAATTATCATTGCCATTTAAGTGAAATCACTGAACTTAAATATACAAGCTTGATAAAAATGATCATTCTAGAAGAAAATTTCAAATGGCACTTAGAGGCTTTTGCATCTGAACTCTTCATATATATATATATTAGGGGTGTAACGGTACACAAAAATCACGGTTCGGTACGTACCTCGGTTTTAAAGTCACGGTTCGGTACGTTTTCGATACAGCAAAAAGAAAGAAATGCCAGAGAAATTTCCTATTTGTTTAAAGAAAAAATATTTTTAAATAAGTGTGAGTTCCTAGATCTTGAAACTTTCAGGTTTATAAATGGGGGTCATCTTTGAAGGATGAACAAATAATGTTTTGGTCATCACATTAAAAATAACTTTTAAATATATATTTATTTATATAATATGTGAATTTTGAAATGCTGGAAAAAGATGTGTGAAGTACAAAGCATTTCATCATTCCAGCCAAACTGGTTCCAGTTTGTGTTACTATATTAAATCCATGGTGAATGTTGCTGGTCTGTGGACGTAAAGTACTTTATTCACGGCACAATGTTTCTCCTGGTTTCCATGACAGCGCTGTTTGATCTAATAGAGATCTACGGTTATTAACGGAGAAATGTGAATGCTTCTCACTGACTAGATCTCGCAGCGATGTTATTACCTCAGTGGCGAATTCAAATGTTTTCTTTACCGGATCTCTTAGCGCTGTGAAGTAACAGTATTGCTTGATCGAGATCGGCTCGCGCTGCACAGATGTTGCTGGTCCGAACTGATAAACGATCCGTGAAGCACATAACGAGGAGCGCAGTTTCGTTCATTACGCTTGCCATTTGATGTTGTGCAACGTTGTGTTGGCCGCGTCAGCACGAATTTTGTCGGCAGGAAAAATGATCCAAGCAATCGTTCGGTTTGTATGCGTACCGAACCGGAAGCCTCGAACCGAAACGGTTCAATACGAATACATGTACCGTTACACCCCTAATATATATACATGAAAAATACGTTTAAAACATTAGTACTTATAGAAAATTAAGATCCATAATGTTTGTACGAGTTTGTCGTGGACACAAAATAGCATAGGCTAACTAGTAGTGGCTATAAAGCCAGCGCTGGCATTTGAAAAAATAAAATAAAACACAAGGCTAACGTTACGTCTGGAATTATACATGCAAATACATTTAAAATAATGAAGTCTTAGCCTACTTACAGGTTGTGGCCCAACACTGCTGCCTCTTGTTTTAAAGTCGGAATTGCTTCATGTTTCTGGTTGAATCTGGAGTTGAACTCGTGGAGATTCTGGAAGCTGTCTTCTGTAAAATGCGCAGCACAGAGAGCTAGATTGCTAAACAGAGAAGACCTGACAGCTGCGTGAACAACACACTCGACGAGTCGACGTGCCTCAGAAATATACGCATGCCATTTTCTGCATATTCTGAGGGAGGGGTTGATGCAAATGTGCGGGTTAGTGACGTACCATAACCCAGCTGTAGTCCCAATCGAGTCGTTTTTGTAGGCAATTATACTTCCTGATTTTTAAAAGACGATATCTCTGCTTACATTGAACTTTCAGCGCTGCAACTTTGCAGATACTGTTCATGAACCAACAGCAACATTACACACTATTTAAAATGAAAAAAGTGAAATCGCAGTCAACCCCCCTTTAATAACGCTCCGTGTTATTAAATTCACACGCAAACTCGTGCTCATGTCCATCTTATGCTCGCTCTGTCACACGGCCAGTTCAACCTCGTATAAATCACTGTCCCCGGCGCTGCTCGCGCATCACAGAATGTTCATAAAGCGCTCACCGTTCAGCGCTTAACCCAGTTTGCTTCACGCTCCACTCAAATCGCCCCCGCTCGCTCCAAAAAACGAAAGAAAAAAAATCTGCATTATTTTTATTTCACTTTTTGGTTTTGGCCTTACCTTACAAAGAACTAAAGACCTAAAACAACTATTAACAACTATTCTGTGTTATTGTTAAGCCCCACAAAACGCACAGAAACATTCTAAAGTACCATAAAGTTTTCGTGCACCATATTATAAGTGTTCAGAAGCCATTATGTGAGAAATTAATTCATTAAATTAGTCATTAAATTCAAGATCACGTAAACTTTTCTCTCCGCTGCGGCTGTCAGTCATTCTCCATTCAGTGTTCAAACAGCGCGTTGCGTTGATTGTTTTACAGCTTATGAATTCAAAATAAGAATATTGTGAAAGGGTTTTCACATTATTATTGACATCTTTTAAATTGAATTACTGAAATTACTTTTGCATGATATTCTACTTTTTCGAGTTTCACCTGTAGTTGTCAACTAGGGATGGGATGGTATGAAAATTTCATATCACGATTATAGTGACCCAAATTATCGTGATTATCAATATTAACATGGTTTTGTTAAAACGAGATGAAAGTTCAAAAACAATTTATGCTCACACTGAAAACATTATATTTAATAAATCTACAAACAACAAATAAAAAAAGCAGCTCTATGCACTTTTTAAAGCAAGATTCTATTCTGTGGCATTTCCTTCCTTATAATGACCATCGTCAATAGCAACACATTACCAGCACATCCATGTATCACGCGTGCTCTAATTTCATTCAAATACAACTAGGGCTGTCGCGGTAACCGCAATATTGTAGTACCGCGCTTCTGACAAGTCAACCGCAGAGGATAGCACGTAACCGCAGCAACCGCGATATTCACGTTTTTTTTTTTATAAGGCTATACCCTTCTTGTTTTGAACTTAATGCATGTGTATTGAATGTTAAACAAGTTCATAACGATAACAAGACTGTTTATCATGGTGATGTGTAGCCTACAGGCTTCACACAGACAGTGAATGAGAGAGATCGGCAGAGCGCGTCACGCGCTGCGCATGCAATTACCTGCGTCTGTCTTTGAAGTCGTGAAAAGCTTGTCGTGTCAAAGGGAAGCGAAAAATTTGTCGCATCATCATTTTAATGTTGTTCTCTTGTTCTGTTGTTCTCAATGTTCTCTTCACGGGTATTTTCCCATAAATGCGCGTCAGCAGCAGCTCTGGTCAGCATCCCACAACACAAGGAAGCCGAAATAAAATCAGTGAGTCACGCATTGAATCAATGGGTCTCTAATAAGTGAAGCATCAGCTTCAGCATTGCCTATGCGACGCATTGCTGCTCAGCTGAGCCTTGAAAAGTTGAATCTCAAAGTTAAAAATAAATAACATCTTGTTGAATCAGCTTTTTTAAACGTGTTCGTTGAATGAACGGTTCAATGACTCGCTCAAAGTCCGTTGTCATAACAATATGCGCGCTGAGTGAAAGTCTTTCAATGCGCATATACTGTAGACGCTGTTTAGTTTCGGTTACATTGGTTACTGAAAATGTCCTCGTTTTTGTCCACATCGTAAACATTATTTATATAGCAACAAAAACATAAAAATTAAATAAATAAATAAATAAATGGCGGTAATACCGCATATCACGCTATTGAGCCACTCAACATTACCGCAAGGGAAATTCCATAACCGCGACAGCCCTAAATACAACTTGCCGTCTTGATTGTATTGAAAATGAAATCCGAGATGATTTATTATTTACAGTTTGATTATATTGTTGTGATCATCTTGTCTGGACAAGTTTTGTACGCTGTACAAAATGGATTTAACAGGTAACGGTAACGTTAAGATTTAAAACATTAATCTCAATTCAATATGTCCCTGTAACTTAATTATGTGCTAAAAAATAGATATAATAAGTGTACAATAAATATATAAAGTTGCATTATTATCTCTTAAATGTCACTCTTAATTAGGGCTGAACGATTTTGGGAAATAATCTAATTGCTATTTTAACCAATATTGCGATTTAATATGCGATTTAAAAAAAAAGTTCTTTACCTTCTGTATTAGTCGACAAAGACAAGTACTAAATCATTGTACAGTAGGGATGGGAATCTTTAGGTAGCTCATGATCCGATCTACTTTTTTTCTTATTAATTAATCTTAATAACACTTAAAATATGCATTTAATTACATATGTAAACATTCTTTTAAAAAATAAATATATATATAAAAAAACATTTAATTAAACCAATTACATGTTAAGAATTTTAAATAGGCTATATAAAATAATATAGCTTCAAAATATAAAAGCTAATAAATAAAGAGAAACAAAAAAAGCATTACAAGCAATAAACAGTGGTCTCAGTATTTAAAAGTAGGCTGTCTGAATGTTTTTCATTCAAGAGCTGGAGTGATTTCCCCCTCAGTAGATACGATAAGCTGTGTTCATACTAATGCACATATCTCTTTTGAAATTGTAAATGTGGTTTGTCCTGTTGGTTTAAGATATAACTGACCGTGTTTACTTTAATTTCGCGTCATAAAAGCATTTTGACATGCAAGTAGATTTAACCAATGAGTCGCTCACGGCCGCATGCACGAGCGCTCTTCACAAAGCACGCGTTAGTATTTTAAAATGAAAGCATCCTTCTAAGTGATTTTCATAGTTTTATTATATAAGCCAACTGCATTCCAATAGACATAAATAATGCCTCTGTGACTGCAAGAGTAACGTTATAACATCAAGCAAAGCGGCAAAACCTGTTCCCGGGAATGTCCTTGTAATTCGGTTCAATCCCGAACTTTATGAAATAACGTTAATATGTTTCGGAACTCGGAAGGTTCAGGCGGTGTCGTGTGTGTGTGTGTGTGTGTGAGAGAGAAAGAGAGAGAATAGAAGCAAGCAGAACACGGTTCGTTTCTAAAGCACGTGCAGTGTCATCACGCATCTGTGTTTAAAAACTAAGCTCAGACTCGATTCTGAAATTCTCTCAATCGATCCAGGATTGTTGGGGAGAGAATAAAAAACACAATATCACATACATTAAAAATAAACTGTTATTTTCTGAACGCCGGACTGCGTAGCGTGGCAAGTTGATGCTTGATCTTGCAGACTGCTTTTCTCTCGCGTGTCACGTGACCAGTGTAATCGCGTTTCAACATATCGCGATTTTATCGCAAATGCAATTAATCGCTCAGCCCTACTCTTAATTGAACATGTTCAATCTTTGGCCAGGGAACTACACTAACCTTTTCCACTGGTGGCACTTGCGCTACTAACTTTTTCAGTTACTGGTGCAAAACATGATTTGGTCGCACAAATTATTTATAGTAAGCCACACTCTGGATAGTAATGAATAATAATGAAACTGCATTAGGGGTGGAACGGTACAGAAGTCATGGTTGGGTCGGGTTCATACCTTGGTTCAGACATTCAGACGGTTCGGTACGATTTCGGTACAATGGAGTGAAAAGCAAAACAAAAATGCAGAAGGCATTTTTATAAATGTCTTAAGCCTCTTATTTTTTAAGTTGTTTAAGTTTTATTAATAAAGGCATGAAACCAGTTTATTTGTAGTGCACTGACAATAGTTTTATATAATTAGTTTATTAATTAAATTAATAAAAAGACAAAATGACCTTGATATGTTTGGTAATTGTACTTGAATGAATGTAAAATTAATTTGCAATATTTCAGATCAGTATATTTGTTTTCCTTAATTTTAACTAACCCTAACTTATAAATACACTATTTCCGTATAAAATAATTACCATTAAAACACATTTGATTTTCTTTTTTAATCAATGTAGAATCATATGCAGGACTGTTGGAAAGCTGTGATGGCAATAAAATGATAGCTTATAAATATATCTCTGGTTGTTTCTGTTCCACAACATTTTGTATGTCATGTTTGGGGTGTGGGATGAAGAGAGGGATATTTTCAGTAATTATTTAATAAAACATTTAATTTATCTTCAGTGTGTAGTATTAGCCAATCAGGTGTCTTGACGCGAATCACGCGATTATGATTATGAAAAAACTAACGTTAGTCTAAAAAACTGCTAGTGATCATATAACGTTAGTCGATGTCAATATCAGCGCTAGCAATATAATTAGTTAGCTCATGGCAGAGTTTATCAGCCGAACACCAGACCGCAAATCTACCTTTGATGTAAGGAAGAGACACGGTGTCTTACATCTCTGCGTCTTTTTCCTGCCGCCATGCAGGCTCAGATGGTAGCCTATATGATTATGATTAGCATGCCTATTATAAAGACACAAACCTTTTACTATCATGTCATTTGAATAATATGCGCGCGATAGAGAGAGAGAGCAAGACAGCGCTTGTGTTGTGTGAAGATGTGATAGTGCGCGCGGCCAGGGCGCGCTCTCTCTCTCTCAGCTCGTTTGCGCCCTGTCAAACACATCAGTCATTCTACTCTACAACACTCACCGCGATCAAAAAAGGCTTTGACGGGACAAAAAGCGGACGATCCGACAGGTTTTAGAAGATTAAATACAAACCGAAAGAAACTAAAAAAAAACAGACCCGTCAAAATAGTCAGTGTAACATTTGCCACCCATTAAAAATTATGGTCGCAATGGGATTTCAAAAGGTCGCATATGCGACCATTTTGGTCGCAGTGTAGTTCCCTGTTGGCTCAAAGCCACTTGTTGAGGACCTTTCTTCGCGGAAGCTTCACGTTTATTTTAAGTGAGTGAGATAAAATATTTTAAGTCATAATAACATATTGTGCACAATTTTTTCCCAGACGTAGTTTTGGTATTGGGGTCAAAGTTAACTTGCCTTGCGTTCGCTATAAGTTACAACAGAGGGTGATGGTCACACAAGACGATTTGAAGCGTTTCCCCCTATTACAGCGACTTTTTTGTGCATGTTCTGCAGACAGGGTGACCATCCTCGATTTAAGTTTCCCTCTGGACTTTTGTAAAAACCAAAATATGACCACATCTCAGATTTGGTCCTCTAAAAAGGCTGAAATATCTCCTGATCACGGTCACTTCCTTCCGCCATTCCTTCTCGAATAAAAAAATAAAAATAAACATCTTTGCGTGCCTGCGTCAGACTGTGTACATGCTTTTATAGTGAGTTATTAAAATCGCGATAATCAAACACGGTTTTAATGACAATTAAATTTTAAACGATAATACTAACCGTCGGTACATTATCGTGGTTTATAGTGAAACCTGTAAACGTCCCATCCCTATTGTCAACATTTGAAGTGGATCAAAAAAGTGAACCAAAGTTGTCCTAAGACAAGAACGGGTTTTGTTCAATATTAATGTATAACTTTGAAAGGGTTAGGTCCACTTCAAATGTTGACTACTGCATTCATTTATAAATACATAAACAAAAAACATCCTCTCACTTTCAACAGCTTTTATTTAGGGGTGCACGATATTGACAAAAATGTGATATTGCGACATCGATAATGAATATTGCGATATCGATATTAATTTCGATATTTTTAAATGGATGTAAAACTACAAAAGTTATAGGAAAACGCATCAAAAAAGATTAATAAATAAAACAAGTTTTCTTACAACATAAGGTTTATTTCAACTGACGGTCATATTGGACTGGTACAGCATGAATAAATAAATAACCATGTCTACAGAACAGGACATGTTTTACTAGTTGTGTACACTACAGTGTAAAAGACAATAAATAAATAGCATTTTGTGAGTATTTGAATCTAATCGCTCAAACCACTTCAGGAGGAGGTCTGGGCCGCATTCCAGTCGAAACTGGACAAATGTAAATGCATCTAGTTATTGAATAAACCACAAATGTAAAATGTACTCCTTCCAAAAACGCTAAAAATGAGAACAGGCTTGTCATGTAATGGCCAGATATGACGACGCGCGCGACTGCAACACGCATCACCGCAGATGAGCAGCTGAGCATCTCAAGTCAACGCGCAAACTATCGCAAATCAAATTGAAAGTAAGTCGCAGACGCTTTTCACACAGTTACCTTCATTAAAAGTAAATAAACGAACTGATCTTATTTTACCTGATGATCATAAAATGCAGCTCATAACTGTTGCTTTTGGTGACGTGCACTCCATTAAATCTGCATATAGCGCGGGAATTGAAGATCGTATTTTGATAAATCAGATAGCTATCCGATCAGTGAAAACACATGAAGTTGCCAGGTGGCCTGATGTTTATACTTGTGCGCGTCGAGCTGGCCGGCAAGTGTGTGTGTTGGGGGACTGTGTGGTAGTAGAGCAAGTGAGAAGTGAGAGAGTGACGGCGATTAGCTTCGAAGCGAATTAGCCACTCTATATTGAGAAACAAAGTGTCTCCCCTGTTCTTTCTGACCACTGTGGGAAATCTGTAGCATGAAAAGTTAAACCTCTCCTTGATTTCATGTTGTTTATGGAGAAGGAGAATCAGAAAATTAATCGGGGGAAATGCAACGATGCCGGACGCATCATAAATGAAATATTGCATAAATATCGCAAGACTTTCGATATGTATATCGAGCAACGTGATATCGCGATAACGATATTGATTCGATATATCGTGCACCCCTACTTTTATTTCCAGCAAATTTCTTATTATGTGGAAATACTTATGAACACACAATGCTTCAACAACTGAGACAACAAAAAAACACATTTCACATATTTTTTTTACAAACAGAGATGGAGTAATGAGTCCCTGAACCCCCTTTGTTCAATATCAATCAAGTTCTCCAACACATCTGGGGCTTCATACAGTGTGCAGAATTATTAGGCACGTTGATTTTCTGATCATATTTTTTTAAGACAGTTTACCAATTCCAAACCACATTAATCTTAACTAATATTCATTTCAGTTTGTATTTAATCATTTACAAGTGATATATAATTGACCCTTCGCTAAGCCACGCCCGAAAACCGCCACTGGCCAATCATGTCTTAGCAACCGTAACTATGCGCGGGAGGTCTGGCAAGCTTTCGAACGAGGGAAACATGCTAAAGCATTGTGTGTATGGATTGTGCAAATCTGATACCGGTATACTAAAAGTTTGGATGGGGGAGAGGAATTGTTTTCCTTCCAGAAAATCTAAAAGCCAAGGGGAAAAATGATTGGCGTGATCTAGCGTCTATGTGCGAGACCCATTCACAACTACTGGTAAATGTCGACATGCTTAACAAAAACACCTATTGCTTGGAAATATTGACGGTTCTTTGGTCATAATGATAACGTAAAATAAGACGATTAAAGAGACAAGACAAAGGCTCACTGACATACTTTAAAATATATTTCAGCATTTTGTTAATCGACGTCCTACTAACGTTACCCCTTACTAAGTAACTTAACCCAATCCGATCGCGGCTCTCCCAGTATTAATGTTATTCCACAAGATTTATTGATTAGCTGTTTGATTTATAATTATTAAGATTATTTTCACATACCCTGCTGTGTATGAACATAGCTGTTCCTCAATTTGTGTTTCCCATTTGAACGGTCAGCGTATGAGGCGCTGCTGCTTGCGATGCGACTATAACGTTAGGCTTTAACTTCAATTTTTAAGAAATTATTCTCTAATCGGTTGCATATAATGTCGTGAATATATCCCTCGAATGCATACTGTAGTCCCTTTTGTCTCTCTCAGATATTTCACTTGTTCGCCAAAAAATTACTAATTATCTCATTGAAATGTCTGATACTGGGTGCATCCACACTATAATAGATGGGCCAGCCGCGAAAGCTTGACAGGCGTAGCAACAGTAACTAGGGAGGGCGGGGCTTAGCGAAAGGTCAATTGTTTATAAAGGCTGGAAATGAAAAACGCCTTATATTCAGGTGTTCATAATTACGCATTTTTTCTTTTACAGATAAAATAAGCCAAAAAGAGAGGCAAAGAATCTTTAAAAAATTACCCCCACTTAATAAGAATCACAAGCTGAAGTGTAGTAAACTCAGCAAAAAAAGAAACGTCCCTTTTTCAGGACTGTGTATTTCAACAATAATGTTATAAAAATCCAAATAACTTTACAGATCTTCATTGTAAAGGGTTTAAACAATGTTTTCATGCATGTTCAATTTACCATAATCAATTAATTAACATGCACCTGTGGAATGGTCATTAACACCTTAACAGCTTACACAGAGAGTAGGCACTTAAGGTCACAGTTCTAAAAACGCAGGACACTAAAGAGACTTGTCTACCGACTGTGAAAAACACCCAAAGAAAGATGCCCAGGGTCCCTGCTCATCTGCGTGAACGTGCATTAGGCATGCTGCAGGGAGGCATGAGGACTGCTGATGTGACCAGGGCAATAAATTGCCATGTCCGCACTGTGAGATGCCTACGACAGCGCTACAGGGAGACAGGAAGGACAGCTGATCATCCTCGCAGTGTACGTGTAACACCTGCACAGGATCGGTACCGAATATCACACCTGCGTGACAGGTACAGGATGGCCACAACTGCCCGAGTCACACCAGGAACACACAATCCCTCCATCAGTGCTCAGACTGTCTGCAATAGGCTGAGAGAGGCTGGACTGAGGGCTTGTAGGCCTGTTGTAAGGCAGGTCCTTACCAGACATCACCAGCAACAACGCCGCCTATGGGCACAAACCCACCTTCGCTGGACCAGACAGGAATGGCAAAAAGTGCTCTTCACTGATGAGTCACGGTTTTGTCTCTACCAGGGGTGATGGACGGATTCGTGTTTATCGTCGAAGGAATGAGCGTTACACCGAGGCCTGTACTCTGGAGAGGGATCGATTTGGAGGTGGGGGGTCCGTCATGGTCTGGGGCGGTATATCACATCACCATCGGACTTAGCTTGTTGTCATTGCAGGCAATCTCAATGCCTTGCGGTACAGGGAAGACATCCTCCTCCCTCATGTGGTACCCTTTATGCATGCTCATCCGGACATGATCCTCCAGCAGGACAATGCCACCAGCCATGCTGCTTGTTCTGTGCGTGAGTTTCTGCATGACCGCAATGTCAGTGTTCTGCCATGGCCAGCGAAGAGCCCAGATCTCAATCCCATTGAGCACGTCTGGAACCTGTTGGATCGCAGGGTGAGGGCTAGGGCCATTCCCCCCAGAAATGTCCAGGAACTTGCAAGTGCCTTGGTGGAAGAGTGGGGTAACATCTCACAGCAAGAACTGACAAATCTGGTCCAGTCCATGAGGAGGAGATGCACTGCAGTACTTCAAGCAGCTGGTGGCCACATCAGATACTGACTGGTACTTTTGATTTTGAGCCTCCCATCATTCAGGGACAGATTATTCTCTTCTGTTAGTCACATGTCTGTGAAACATTTTTAGTTTGTCTTATGGTGTTGACTCTTTTAGTGTTCATACAAATATTTACACATATTAAGTTTACTGAAAGAAAAAACAGTTGAAAGTCAGACGTTTCTTTTTTTGCTGAGTTTAGAATACATGATCATCCAGAATCTGACTAAATTTTGGGAGTTCATTTTTAGTCAATCTCTGCTAAACGGACTTCAGGGTAGGAGATGGACTAAAAATTAACTCTGAAATTAGTGCCAGATTCTGGAAGATGAATTCTTCAAACAGTGGTGCTGGTCCTTCAACAGTCACTCTCAATCTGTCTGTCTATAAAGCCTATAAAAAAGTCTTCATGTATTTTACTAACTTCAGCTTGTGATTCTTATTAGGAGGGCATCATTTTTTTAGGATTCTTCACACCAAACCAACAATTGCTAAACACGCACAAAAAATATTTTGCACGGGCATTTTGCGGTCAATAGTAAAACGAAACGTAGACTAAATTGGCGTCGACAAATTTGCATTGCCGATTATGTCGACTAATCGCGGCAGCACATACACACACAAACAGATCTCAGAGTGAGATCATAGGCTCATTTGGAAACTGTTTACCAGTTAGTTGAGCCAGCAGATTCAACAACATTTTAAACAAATCAAATTTAAATTTTGAAAGTAGCCTGTGAGTAGTCTTGAGTGTCTAAAAAAATATAGCTTTATATTATTCTAAGTAGGGATGTCCCGATCAGGTTTTTTTTGCCTCCGAGTCATTTGATTTTGAGTATCTACCGATACAGAGTCCCAATCCGATACTTCTATAATATATACAAAAAAGAATAAAGAAGACTGAAAAAACAGATCCAGATTCCAGGATGTTCCTAATTTTTTATTTAATTCGCCTTATTTTAGCACTTCTGTGAGGTAGCTTGAACAATCAGGTAATAAACAAATTCTTCACTTTTGGACTGTAGTGCAAAACGTGTGTATAAAAAAAGTCTAATATAAAAATAAATAGCACTCATTGCGATCATTTGTGCTATCTTGGCTGTGATGACCTCCGGCTTCTCACAATCAAGGGGCATTTTTCTCTTTTCTTCAAACTGTCCCGCAGCATTAGCAGACTCGTCTTCGGCGGGGTTTGCGGGTAAACTCACTGTATTGTCGGGTGTGTGTTTTTGAGGTGCCGTATCAGGTTTGTTGTGTTAAATGTAGCCATTTTCTTTCCACCTATTGAGATCCCAAGTTTACATACCTCACAGTTTGCTATGGTAATGTTGTCTTTATATATACTGATAAAGACACAGTCAGCAGTATTGACAGCAAAATAGACCACATAATATTTCGTTCTGTATTGACAGGTGCAACATTTGAAAATTGATAATTAGGGGCCAAGCACCGAAGGTGCGAGGCACCTATTGTAATCGTTCTGGTTCTTATTATTCTTCTTCTTCTTCCGTTTCCGACTGGGCGTCTATGGCAGCCCATAGACCGGTTTGCGGGAACTGTTTTGGTTTGACATTCTGATAGACGACAGTCCCAACATTAAATACACCAATTTTGGCGTCTCTAACTCATTCCCTCTAGCGCCACCAACTGTCCAAAATTTCACTTTTATTATGCTAATAACTTTTGAACCGTAAGGCCTATCAACAAAATTCTTTTTAGGGGCCAAGCACCGAATGGTGCGGAGGCACCTATTGTATCCGTTCCCATTCTTATTATTCTTCTTCTTCCGCTCTGGGAGTCTATGGCAGCCCATAAAACCGATTGTGGGAAAGTTATGAAATTTGGTACACTGATAGAGGACAGTCTGAAAAGTCTTCATAGCAAATTTGGAGTCTCCAACTCAATCCCTCTAGCACCACCACCTGTCCAAAATTTCCAAAATTCTATGCAAATAACTTTTGAACCATTTTGAACCATTTTTTCCTCTGATTCCTGAGCTCATGAATTGTTCAAAAAAACTACTTTTGCGAACTCGTCCTAGACGTTTTTTCCGATTTTCACCAAAATTGCACCAGATCATCTCCAGGCTGTGCTGACAAAGTTATGGAATTCAAGTCGATTCGCTTAACCGTTGTCAAATACCGCGCAAATTATTTTTACGTAACGCTTGCAAAAACAGACATAAGGCTGTATCTCCGCAAAGCTTTTACTTATTTAGACCAAACTTGGTACATGTCATCATAAGCATGACCTGAGGCTATATGCTGTTCTCTTACGAGAGGTTCTCTCGTATTGCGTAAGCTAGCTTACGCTACGGGAAAGATTCATCTTTGCTGAGAAGTTGAAGCCAAAAAATTATTCCATAATTTTGTAATCATTGTCAACGCAGTCTCTCTGAGGCAGACCATGAGCGGGCTAGCTAGCAGCTCATTGGTTCGCTCAGAGAGAATGCACGAACCTATGGGGGAGCGGCGCTGAGCCCGCGGCCAATGAGCGGACGGCGCTCGCTCATTGCGTCAGAGCCCGCCGAAAGGGGCGTGGCTACAGTGTATAAAAGTAGCACTCCCAGACTCGTTCGTCGATTCTTCATCATTCAGCGAGCTACACGCATCCGCTGTCCTGGGAAGTAGCTGCCGTCGTCGAGAAGGCATCTTCTAGCGAGCTCCGGAGACTGAGGAAGCCGGCCGTCTGCCACCTTCAGCCGCCCAGCAAGCTAGCGCCATCCGACGCCGTATCCTTTTTCACTTATTCCATTCACAAAAGAGCTCGAGCGTCTTTTTCAAGATGCCTCGAATTTCCTTCGGCTCATGCCGCTCTTCACTCGAGGAAGGAGACCGCCACCCCATCTGCGCTCTCTGTCTCGGAGTGGAACACGCAGAGCTCGCCCTCGCCAACGGAGGATGCGACCACTGCGAGGACCTGCCTCTGTCCGCCCTGCGGGCTCGACTGCAGGTGGTCAAAACCGCTCCCGCGCCGCCTCTCACTTCGCCGCGGAAGAAGAAACGCCGCTCCCAGAGGCTGCCGGAGCCCCCTGCGGATCCATGCGGGCCGCCGCCCACCGACCGCTCTCCCTCTCCGCCCCAGCCGGACATACAGTTGCCGCCGAGTGGCCGCTCTGTCGCCTCCGACGACACCGCGGATGAGAAGGACTCCTGTTCGCTGCACGCTTCTGACAGCGAGGACTGGTCGTCGATTGGCTCTTCGACAAGAGAGAGTCTGCGGGGACTTGCGCCGGCATCGAAGAGGAACTTTTGCGTCTCCTCTCACAGGCCGTCGACCGCCTGGGTCTCGAGTGGTCTCCTCCCCCCGAGCAACCACCGAACTGTATGGATGGTAAATTCCTGCACCGGCGCCCGTCCTCCGCCTGCAGCCGGGCTGCACCATTCCTGCCTGAGCTGCATAACGAGCTCACTAAGTCCTGGAATGCCCCTCTTTCGGCTCGAAACCGCTCCGACGTGTCCGCCTCGCTGCGCTCAGTGGACGGAGCCGCCGAGAAGGGTTACACCGCCATGCCACCCGTCGAGGACCTGGTCGCCGCTCATCTTTGCCCGCCCTCTGCTAGATGGCGTTCTTCCCCTACGCTTCCTTCAAAGGCGTGCAGAGCGACCTCTACCTTTCATGCTTGCGCCTATGCTGCCGCCGGACAGGCCGCTTCAGCGCTGCATTCAATGTCAGTCCTCCAAGTGCTTCAGAGCGACATCTTGTGCGAAATGGCGAACAGCGGTAGGAACCCGCCCATCCTCTCGGATCTGAGAAGCGCTACGGACCTTTCCCTTCGCGCCACTAAAGCCTCCGCACAAGCCCTGGGGAAATGCATGGCCGCCCTCTGTGTCGCTGAGAGACACTTGTGGCTCACGCTTACCGACATGGGAGATTCAGAACGCGCCGTGTTCCTCAACGCGCCTATCTCTCCGACCGGCCTCTTCGGATCTGCCGTCACGGGCATCGTTGACCGTTTCTCCGAGGTACAGAAAGCGACCCAGGCCATGAACTTGTTCCTACCCCGCCGCGCTAGCTCTTCGGCAGGCCGCTCTCACGAGCCCCCTGCCAGAACCCCACATCAACGCCCGCCTCAGCAAGCTCAGCAGCCCCAGCGTAGACAGGGCGGCCGCCCTCGCTCTCGCTCTGACAGCCGCCGCAGACAGCCTCCCCCCCGGGGGCCTCGACCCAAGATCACGCTGAAGCCTGATCAGCAAATGTCTGCCTAGCACAGCTGAGAAAAAGACTGCTCTCTCCCGCTGCGGCCGGACCGCCGTCAAAGCTTCGCCCTCTGTTAGTCCCCGTCTCCTCGCCGACTACAGTAGAGTTCACCGCCACAAACAAGCCGGTCTCCCTGCCCGCTTGCGAGCGACAAAAAGCTGTTTTCACGGCTACCCAGAGAGTTCACAAAAAGAGCATAAAAGCCTCAAGTGTAAAAAATGTGCCCACAAGCATGTGTTCACGTATACACACAAGCACCATATGCCCCGGGTCTCACACAGAGCCCATTCTCACGGAGCGGTCACTAACCGCTCTAGTAGCGGAGAACAAAAACACGTCCACGAGCCCATGCGCGTGTCCCCCCTCTGCTTGCTCTGTCACACGGCCAATAAACTCCTCTCTGAGTGCAAGTCCCGTTGCCACTCACATTTTAAGCGCGCCCACACCCAGTGTCCAGCCCGCTATGTGCAGCAACCAGGGCGAAATCGCCATTCAACCGCTAGCCGCATGCTGCGAAGCGTGGGAAGCCATCCCCGGCATCTCCCCGTGGGTCTTAAGCATCATAAAGAATGGCTATCGATTACAGTTTCGTCGCCGCCCGCCACGTTCGTGCGTTCGGCTCGAATCCACTGTCAGCCCAGCTGCTATGAACACGCTTCGCTCAGAAATAGCCAAGCTGCTGCAGAAAGGCGCAATAGAGAGAGTCCCGCCATCTATGACCGAGTCGGGGTTCTACGGCCGTTACTTTCTGGTTCCCAAGAAAGACGGCGGCCTCAGGCCGATTTTAGATCTCAGGGCTTTGAACAAAGCGCTCATGAAGAGACCGTTCAAAATGCTCACAGTCAAGAAACTCCTCGCGCACGTCCGCCAGGGGGACTGGTTCATCTCTCTAGACCTGAAAGACGCCTATTTTCAGATCCAGATAAACCCTCATCACAGGCCATTCCTACGTTTCGCCTTCGAGGGTCAGGTTTACCAATATGCCGTTCTCCCGTTCGGCCTATCCTTAGCACCCCGTACGTTCACGAAGTGCATGGATACAGTGCTCGCTCCCCTGCGGAGTCAGGGGCTGCGCATTCTAAACTATCTGGACGACTGGCTGATTCTAGCAGATTCCCAGACGGGAAACCATCTGAAAGCGCTGGGACTCTCTGTCAACTGGACAAAGAGCTCTCTCCAGCCCAGTCAAACTATTTCATTCCTTGGAATAGATTTGAACTCTATCACAATGACGGCTCGCTTATCCACACAGCGCGCTCGCCGTGTTCAGCGTCTAGCCGCCTCTTTTCGGATGGGTACCCACACATCCCTGAAATCTTTTCAGAGGAGGCTGGGTTATATGGCCTCAGCCTCCGCTGTGCTACAGCTGGGTCTTCTGCACATGCGCCCCCTTCAACTCTGGTTAAAGAGCCGCGTATCCCACCGCGAGTGGACTACGGGCCGCCAGATTATTAAGATTACTCAGACATGTATCTCTGCACTGCAGCCATGGTCAGTAATCTAGTGTTTTCAGAAGGGCGTTACCATGGGAACCTTTTCTCGCCGAAAAGTCATCTCGACAGACGCATCCAACTCGGGTTGGGGTGCGGTCTGCGAGGGCTCACCGGCCGCCGGCCAGTGGTCGAGCCAGGAGAGTTCCCTACACATAAAGTGTCTGGAAATGATCGCGGTCGAGAACGCGCTGCTGTTTTTCCTCCCGCGCATACACGGTCACCACGTCCTGATTCGCTCAGACAATACGGCCGTGGTATCTTACATCAACCGTCAGGGCGGGGTCAGATCCAAGAATCTCTTTCATCTGATGCGCCGCATCCTATTGTGGTCCCAGAGTCACCTGCTTTCGCTCAGAGCGACGCACGTACCGGGCCATCTGAACGACGGCCCAGACATGCTGTCCAGGAACCTTGTCTCCCCCGGAGAATGGTCCCTGCACACTCATACAGTCCAAACGCTGTGGCGCCTATTCGGCAGAGCGGAGGTAGATCTTTCCGTGTCAGAAGAGAACGCTCACTGCCCGATATTCTTTTCAAAGAGCGAGGACGCGTTAGCCCAGGATTGGCCCCGCCGCCAACTCTATGCTTTTCCCCCGATTTCTCTGCTACCGCAGGTCATTCAGAGAATCAGGGACTCACGCCACTCGGTGCTCCTCATAGCCCCGCGCTGGGAGAATCAGATTTGGTTCCCGGAGCTTACGCAGCTGTCACGGACAGCCCCGTGGCCCATTCCAATCAGAGCAGATCTCCTCACTCAAGCCCGCGGCTCGATCTGGCATCCCCATCCACAGCGCTGGGCGCTTCATGCATGGGTGACCAACGACTACGCGTCGAATTGCCAGAAGGGGTTCTGAACACGATCAAACACGCCAGAGCGGAATCTACCAGAAAGCTCTATGCTGCTAAATGGTCTGTGTTCTCTAGATGGTGCACCGACAAAAATTTGGACCCACGGGCGTGCGAGGTTTCGTCTTTGCTCGTGTTCCTTCAGGAGATGCTGGATAAGGACAGGTCCCCATCCACTCTAAAGGTTTACGTGGCAGCCGTCGCGGCGTTCGTTGAACCCCGGCGCGCCCAGTCTTTGGGCAAAGACGAGCTAATCATCCGCTTCCTCAGGGGAGCCAGAAGGATGAACCCCCCCCTCGCCCCCCCACGGTGCCGGTCTGGGATCTTTCTATAGTCCTAGAAGCTTTAAAAGCCCCACCGTTTGAACCACTCGAGTCCGTGGAACTAAAATACCTCTCGCTAAAAACCGTTTTTCTGACTGCACTCGCCTCAGTAAAACGTGTGGGGGACATTCACGCGCTGTCTTCAAGCGCCGCGTGCCTTGAGTTTGGACCTAATGACTCCATCGTCATTCTGAAACCTAGACACGGTTATGTTCCGAAAGCGGTTGGTACCCCCTTCAGGGCGCAAGTGATCTCTCTATCGGCGCTGCCTGCATCCGATAGCGAACATGACGCTGATCGCCTCTGCCTGGTTCGGGCTCTCAGAGTGTACACTACACGGGTTGCTGCGTTCAGACGCTCGGAGCAGCTGTTTGTGTCGTTCGGTGGCCGCACCAAGGGATTAGCCGCCTCGAAACAGACACTATCCAGGTGGATAGTAGATGCGATTGCCTCTGCTTATGCCTCAAAAGACCTGCCTTGCCCACTGGGCATCAGGGCTCATTCCACCAGAGGCATGGCCTCATCGTGGGCATGGTCCTGCGGAATTTCCATTCACGACATTTGTGTGGCTGCGGGATGGGCCTCCCCCTCCACTTTTGTCAGATTCTATAACTTGGAAGTTCCCGCCTTACAGGCTAAAATTCTGGCGGTCTAGTACTATACAGCTCTCCTATAGGAAGCCGCACTATTGGGAGTTCTATTACAACCGGCTCGCCCCTTGTGTTTCCCCTATGTGCTTATGCATTATACTTTCACGGCCCGCTACGCCGGCCGCCTTTAGGGCGTTTTGCACTAGATGATAACGGCCGCTATGCTGGCCGCCTTATTCTCTTCGTCCACTTAAGATTCCCCCGGTGTGTTTTCCCCCTGGGATGTTTAGTGGTTACATAGCGCGCACGGTGTTGACCAGATGTTCCCGTAGCATAAGCTAGCTTACGCAATACGAGAGAACCTCTCGTAAGAGAACGAATCGGTTACCTAACGTAACCTCGGTTCTCTCTAGATGAGGGAACGAGTATTGCGTTCCCGGCCGTGCTTGCGCCACCAGCATTTCGCTTCATGCTGAAGAATCGACGAACGAGTCTGGGAGAGCTACTTTTATACACTGTAGCCACGCCCCTTTCGGCGGGCTCTGACGCAATGAGCGAGCGCCGTCCGCTCATTGGCCGCGGGCTCAGCGCCGCTCTCCCATAGGTTCGTGCATTCTCTCTGAGCAAACCAATGAGCTGTTAGCTAGTCCGCTCATGGTCTGCCTCAGAGAGACTGCGTTGACAATGATTACAAATAATTTTTTGGCTTCAACTTCTCAGCAAAGATGAATCTTTCCCGTAGCGTAAGCTAGCTTACGCAATACTCGTTCCCTCATCTAGAGAGAACCGAGGTTACGTTAGGTAACCGATTCGTTTTTCGGCGCTGCGCCACCTACCGGTCCGGAGATATGAGAAATGGCTATTTTTGCTCATAACTTCTGAGCAGTTTTTTTCAAAAATCATAAATATGGTCTTCTTAGATTCAGGGCGTCATGTCGACGTTTTGGCTGTCGGCCATTTTGAATTATGTGCTAAAATGCTGTATTTTTTGAACGCATGAGCGAATTGTTACGAAACTCTGTATGGGTCATCAGTACGATTCCCTGAAGGAGCCTGAGAAGTTTCGAAACAGCGCCACCAAGGTGTGAATTTTTTTCCAAATGCTTATAACTTTGGGTTTGGTAAACTTATTTTCACGGGAGTCATATTTTTGAGTTCCTGACTCGTTGCCGAGTCCAACGATACCACACATGCTGGGTTTTGTCTTACGGTTGGTGTAGTGTAGCAATTTAGCGTGAAAAAAAAAAACATTTGGCGATATCTTCGAAACCGCTGTTCGATCGAGACGAAACCACTGTCAGAAAATTGG
This sequence comes from Pimephales promelas, assembly GCF_988280905.1. Taxonomy (NCBI): domain Eukaryota; kingdom Metazoa; phylum Chordata; class Actinopteri; order Cypriniformes; family Leuciscidae; genus Pimephales; species Pimephales promelas. Next base: position 14,797,091 of record NC_142776.1, on the reverse strand, counting down.
AAACATAGGTCGATAGCTATACGCCTATGCCCAAATGCGAAAATATTGATAGTAAGGGGTAGTAAAATTCAAACAAAGTCATGTGTCGGTCATTTTTACGTGTTTTTTCATATAAATGTCTATAACTCTGAAGCGAATTGAGATTTTCAGTAAAATTGACACATGTATGGGCTCACTCTGAGGACGCATAAAAAAAATTGTGGGACTGAGCCTCTTGGGGGTGCTATAATAGAACAAAACGTGAAATTCCCATTGACTTCAATACAGTTTTGTGATTTAAATGCTATACTAAACAAATGCATTGGTGTAATATTACAAACTCAGAATGTGTGAACACCATCCCCTGAAGGTACTCAAAATATTTTTCGTGTCGATTGATTAAACCGTTTTCGTATAGCGCAGCAGAAAAATTGAGGCATGATGCTAAAAGCACTATTCAGGCTTTATCTCTGCAATACCTTGACATTGACACCAAACTTTATATGTGTCATTGTCACTTCACTCTGACCACATCAGTTTTGTAACTGCGCCACCTATTGGTCGAAAGTGATAAATCATAGAAACTGTAAATAAAAATATGATTTAATGGATTTTCAGCCATTTCGCCTACAATTGTCTTTAAATGTCTTTAATTGTTCATTGTTGCAGTTGGTCTGACATTTTCAGCAATGTTGGCATGTCTTGTCGTCTGATTGTGCTTGGCCCCGGTAATGGCTGCTTGCAGCTATATTTATTTATTTATTTTTGAATTATAGCCTATTTATATCAGAATTTGTCAACCTAGACTTTCAACCATCAACATTTAATTTATTAATATGTATTCGTGTACAAAACAACATATAAACATCTTTTCCTATTCTAATTTGCCTGGAAACACTTCCAACGCTTGTGTGTCGCGTGAAAAATAGGCGTCATTTCTATTTCTAGCATGCATGCGTTTTCCGCGCGGCTCGAGCGTGCCTGAGACTTGCGTGTCACTCAGGCAGTCTGCAAGCTCTATCCTGTTAACATGGGAGCCGAAATAAAAACGGACACGCCACGCAGCTGAGATGCCGCCACGCAGCCATTGCGTCACAGGGCACTCTGTTCCTCCGCATAACTATTGATGTGTTTTAAAAATACTAAGAATATAATATACATGTATATCCGAGTCCTGATCGGGAGGTAACGTCCGATTCCGATTGAGTCTGAAAACACGTGATCGGGCCCGATTTCCGATCACGTGATCGGATCGGGACATCCCTAATACTAAGTTAATATTCAATTATAAGCTAATACTAACAGATAACTGCATTAGCTCACTACTTGATGTCCAATGCTATTTTCTGCAAAGACTTATTTTAAATTAAGTGCAAGTTTCCTTATTAAATTTCTTTCTCTTTTTCACAGATGGAGTACTGTTGTTAAGGCAGAGCACCAGCTTGTTGTTTTGTTCAACACAGAACAGGTTCTCTCTGAAGTCTTTTTGAATCATTGTTGATCTTTTGTTCTATCTGTGCATAGTGAGGGGAACCTGTAAATCAACTCTAAGGTTTTGTGTTCGTTTCAGAGAGGAGAGCACTGGCTTTATGCTCAAAGATTTAACCCCAACACCCTTGTGAAACACAGAATTGAGACTGAACCTGGTCTCTCTGCACCTATCAGTTTCTCTGCCACATGCAGGGGTTGTAACATACACCTGTTGTACTTGTGTAAGTCTCTTAATTTATTATCATCTTACCAGAGAGACAATTTTGTACTAATAGCAACCCAATGACTCTGCATTATTTCAGATTTGAATGGCAGCTTGTATGAGAGCGTGTTGCCACTCAGAAGTTCAGCAACAGTAGCTGAAGGTGTCCAGGCTCTACCTCGCTCCCTGCGTCTTAATCTGCCTCTGGGGGAGGAAGAACTGAAATCTGGTGCTGCTGTTGTGCTTGATGAGGCTCATGTAGCTGTGGTAGGATTCCCCCACCTCTCTGCTGGATCTTGCAAAGGTGTGATGCTCCATCCTTAATCCCGATATTCCATCTTATTCACTAGGGGTTGTGTAATATTGTTGATGTTTATCTTCATTGTGCTAGCTGATTATTGACCATCCACTTGAGTCCAGAGAGTCTGCATCACTGTGTGATGTGGCCTAATATGTTAAACTAGGGTTCATGTGGATTGGTGAGTTTATGAAACTTTTACTCACCAGTTGGATGGTAACCTTTTTTATTTATATGAATTCTAACAATGCAATTTTGAGAGAATGTGATATGCCATAATGTGATATATCAAGAGTGGCACTGTTTTTGTTTTGTTGGCAATATTGACAATTATCAAGATAAATGTCAAATCTTATTTATTTCAAGTTTAAAGATGAACTGAACTGAAATTTGGAAAAAGGTGACATAACAGATGTATTTTATTAATTATCATTGGTACAATTTTTAAAATGGCAGAATTTGTTAAAAGGGATAAAATGGTACATTGAAAGTGTTGTTTTTGTTACACGGGCGCCACCATGTTGGATTTCAACATTCGACTACGTCACTGGCATGGTAAGCCACTCGCTACCTACCCGCACCAGCAGAACAGCTGTAGCTTGTAAACAGTCTGAGGCGCGCTGACATGACTGAAGAAACAGAATTTTTAGCGACACACTATCTAGAGATATGTACTTTCGTCAATGAGTACATGAAACGTCTGACAATGTCTGCATTAAATGTTTTATTTACACAAGTTACAAGTTCAACACATCACGTTAACGTTACACGAATCCTTGATATTCGGCTGAGGGGAAAAGATTCCTGATGTATAGTTCACGGTAAAGGATGGGATTCTCCTTTCTAAATGCACCCTCGCACATAGAGTGAACTGCCAGTACGCTGTTAATCTAAACAGTCTGAGAAAAGTATAACAAGTTAGCCCAGCCTAGTTGCTATTCATAAAATACCCTGCTACTGATGGGGCGCTCGCGCCTCAGCTCGGACATCCATTAGAGACAGCATAGCCTCCTCCAACACGTTTCTCTCACCGAACAGCATCCGAAATGAACGGTGCACGACGGTGATTCCTTTTTTCGCCGATCAATATATGATCCAGGTTGACCTCTCTGCAAAAGATCGACTCCTGTGCATTATGCATACTCCACAGTGCTCGCTCCCACAGTCACTTCTCCCCAAACAATCCTGTACTGTAAGTGAAGCCTAAAACTGATCGTCCTCCATGTGGTGGTAGTCAGACACTACCGGCCTGTCCCTCGCGGGCTCAAATGCGTAATTCATGCCGTTAAAAGTGTGTATATGGGAACTGCAGCTGTTGTTTATGGAGCTCCGCGGGTCCTACCATGCCAGTGACGTCATCGAAATTGCCAGCGCTAACAAGCGCAATTTTGCGTTGCTTATAAAAAGCTATATTAATATTTTTTATTAAAATGTTTAGTGTAATTTACTTTTAATTGTCAAACACGTTTTCATCGTCTTTTTTTTTTTTTTTTTTTTTTTTTTTCAGTTCATCTTTAACCCTCTGGGCTTCTTCGTAAATGGATTACACTTAGCTTCCTCCCGGTCAAAAACGAAGCCTTAAAATTTAACTTTACTTTTCCCCAGGATAACCGTTCAAATATATTTTTGTTCTATAATATTTTCTGATTATTATTAAGAATTTTCAGAGTTTTTTATATTTTGCATTACTTATATAATTTTTAAGAGCTATTTTTTCCATTAGAATTAATATTTTTTTTTTTATTTTATGTTTATTTTTATCAAAATAGTGCCAGCTTAATAAAAAAAATCTTCAAGTAGATGAGCGCCACCTTGTGGCTTTAAAAAAATAGTTACATGTGTGCAATGTCCTGTACAGCCTGTAGGCTGCCTATAGCTTCCTATATAAATACATAGGAAGGCTTTTTGATTCCTGTTGTTGTTTTAGACATGATTTCTCCATCTTATTCGTTTTTTATTTATTTAGATATACAATTAGATATTATAAAAGACAACTAATTAATTTTTTTATCAATTTTTTTGATAATTATCAGGTTTTGCATTATGATTACAATCAAACTATAGCATTTGGTTAGAAAGGGAACACAATGCAAATATTTTTGTTACTCAGTATTTGATCATTCAAATAATTGAACAAAATAAGGGATGGCTAGTGATAATTCAAAACAATTTACAGACATTTTGCTATAAATTGGTATTTTTTCTTAATAGAATATATTAACCTCTTAATTGTTGCCAGAGCGCTGGCACACTGAAGCGTTTTTTTTTTTTTTTTTTTTTTTTTTTTTATAGTTCAAAGTTACTATCATATTTAAAGTTATTATCTTAACAAACATCATTAAAGGTGCCCTCTGGGATAAAAAATCAAATCATACCCCATATTCCATACCAAATGGGGGCAGTATACCTCCAGAAAAATACCTCCGCGGCTGCGCGCACTCATGTCTTCAAACAACACGGGCGAGCGCTGTGTTGCTCTGTCTCCCTCGTGCATTTTAATCAAATCAATTGACACGATAGTGAAAGGTTGGAAGACCGCAGTTTCATGTGGATCATTTGGAGATTTTCAGAGATTAGAGACTAAATGAACAACATATCAATACTAAATTATAAAGGCCGTCTCATAGACAAGTCGGTGCATTTCGACGATATGGGAAAATTAAACCCCAGGCATTTCTAGTTTATGGTATTCGTTTTGTTCATGTTACATTTTTATCATTAGTTTGAATTAATTTGACAGACAGCATTCCCTGATGTGGACCAAGCTAGCGCGTTTCAGAGCTGCCAACTCTCACAAATTCACTGTGAGACACAACTTTTCACACACTCTCATGCCACATCAATTTTGTCATGCACAGAAAAGGACAGAGACCGATCTCAGCTCTCGGATTCTGTCAATTTTATTACGCAATTCAAACAATAAATGCAGTTTTGGCGCTTGTAAAAATGTTAGACGACAGATCCCTAGCGCACGTGAACCGATCATCTCTACTAGCTAATGGTAAAAGAACAAGAACACTGTTGAAAGATATGTTACAACTTACCAAAATGTATTCCTCATGCATAATGTCGACCAATCATTTTTTTTAACTCATCCCTGAACTGAAATTTAGTAGTGGGCTGTATTTCCACATGACTGACATCAGGTTCAAGTACACACAAGCCGGCGCGAGCGCGACTCACTCGTGTACATCAGTTTGGCTGATGGTAACGTTGCCCGCCCGCATACCGCCTCCCATGGCCGAAACTGGTATTACGACACCTGCCGGGCCGGGGCTAGTAATTTAGCATGCTAATTTAGGTTTATATCTCGGCAGCACTATAACTTGTCAGGTTTTAAATGACATCATTGCACTTATTTCTTCTCATTCTTTTGATGTGTGTAGTTCATTTTTTGGATGTTTTTACCTCAATTATCCCATATGGCACCTTTAAAAAGATATAAGACTCAAGTTTCAGTATTTGTCCACTATTGTATTACGAGAAACTTATAGTGACAGTTGTCTTAATTTGTGTCAGGAGTTATGTAATTAAAAAATGAATCTATTCTTTTAATATGAATTATGAGCGTCAGCCGCTCCCATTCAGAAAAAAAACTCCTGTGTTGTCTTGACAGCGCTTGACAAAACGATGTCCCTCAGGGCTTTTAGCTCCACAATGTGCAGATTTGGAAAAATATTGATAGATTCTCATAGGTTTACATCATATTTCTATAGACAAGAATAATATTTATTGAATTTATACCCAAATGTGTCCATGTAATCTTTGAGCGCTGGATACTCTGATGTACTGTGTTCAGTCCATACCAGCAGCCTGAGGGCACCCTATGCACCGTATAGTCCATATATGGTACACACGAAGAAGAGCCATAATCATGTGACATTCCAGTCACTGCCTGACCAACAAAGCTAACAGAGATTGCTGTAACATGCAGATAAAGATGTTTGAAGACAATAAACATGATTGCAATGATATTTGATTTACGTGTTCTTCGAGCCCTGTCAGGTATATTCAAAATAATAGCTATATTCATAATGTAATGCTAATCGAAATAGACTTTATCATTGTCACGAATACTATAAAATTATATATTTTCTGTATCATTTTTTTTTTATTATCTGAAGCTAAATCAGATCACAAAAGGTTATTTAAAACACTCGACTTGCGTTATAAAGTAAGTTTGGAACAAATATTATAAATTCTTGTGTATTGATGGTGTGCTAAGCTAATATGCTAGCTAGCTCTAGGTGCACCTGCCTCCCCATCTGTTTTTTTCTAAATATAAATGCTTACTGAAATGTTAATTTATTTATTTATTTTTTTCTAAAAAGGTCAATTGATACAGTTTCATAGTGAAGTGAGAACTTTGATAAAAGAAATGACTGCTCGAAACAGTGAATAGCCAGTCCTTTAGTGATTATAATGTAGACAAAAGAAAAGCATATATAGAGCCATAAACAGGCTGGAGAGGTGTTAATGTGTGCAGGGGAGACTGACCACTTAATAGGGCTCGTTTGTACCCCAACACAATAGAGTCAATAGACTGAATAGATGCTAGACAATGACAAACACCAGTTATCTGAATGACACCTGGCCGTTTATTTTAAATGTAGAATTAATTAGTCATAATGAAAAAAAACAACAATTATAAATGGCTTCAAAGTTTTGTAAAGCTATTAGAAATTTGTTTTTATGAAACATCTTCATGAAAATAAAATGGAAGTTGGCCCTGTAGCAATCTAGAAATGCACTGCAGCTAAAGCCATATATGTGTGACCATTTTATATTTAAAATCTTAAAATGATAAGTCTAAAACTTTATTTAGTTAAACGTTTTTCCAAGATCATGTCAAATTACTTTATTTTGATTATACTCTAAAATGCAAGCTGATGTTAAGTAATCTTCTAAGTCATCTATTCAGTCTATTGTCTCTATTGTTTTGTGGTGCAAACGAGCCCCATTCAGTCTGTCTCCCCATGCACACATTCACACCTCTCCAGCCTGATTATGGCTTTAAATATTTTTTTTTTTGTCTGCATTATAGCTACTAACGACTGGCTATTCACAGGCTGTTCATAGGGTTTCAAACCCTAATTTCTTCAAACCCTACAATCTTCTGTGATCTAGTTTGGTTTCAGATAAAAAAAAATATATTTTGGTTTGTAAAATTCTTATTGTAGTTGCTCAATTAATTGGGAAAAAATAGAAGTAAAAACGATACAAAAACACAAATCATAACTGCTTTTTTGGGTTGAAAATGCAAGGAGTATAGATCTAGGCGATAAAATGATAATTATTGAAAAAAATTTTCCTCTAACAAGTTTAATAAATGTTCAATATAATGTTTGCACACCAAACGTCGAATGAAATTGCGCTACTTGTTTGATCTCTACCACTCAAACCATTTATTAGCTCGCTACAAACTGCATCAGCTCGGTACAAACGGCTCGGTACGAATATTCTGTGCAGAGAGCGCCCTCAGGCTATTGGTATGAATTGAAAACACAGCACATCTCAGTAAGAAGCGGGAATTATACCACGGCTATGGCCGCCGTTGCCCTACACTTTTTCCCGTCATGCCCCGTGAAAAAAGAAATCATCCTACGGCCACAGTGGCCTGTGTGCCATGGCCCTGTCCAAGTTCCATGTATAAAGTGCCTGTGCAGCATAAAGGGCTTGCTTTGAATTACAGCGAGCCACCCAAGAAGTCTCTGAACTTCAATTAGTTTGTGGATTCGTGCAGGTGCAGTGTCATAATCATGTCGATGATCTCACGCCTCAAAACAGCAGTGAAAGAAGCATGTAATGTCAGCACCAACAGAAGAACGACTCTCAGGCAAATATTAGCATAGCAAACAAGCTAAGCCGGTGATGATTAATGTGGTTAAGGTTAGGATTTGACTGAACGTAACACTTACCGTTATCTTAAACCTGTTAACCGTTTCCAGTGCGTCCGCGCACAAGTGTTTTATTTTTTAATAGTTCAAAGTTACTATAAGATTTAATGTTTTTACCTTGACAAACTATACATTATTAAAAAGATATAAGACTCACGTGTCAGTCTTTGACCACTACTGTATTCTGAGAAATTTATATTGACAGACAGTCATGTCTTAATTTGCGTCAGACGTTCCCATTCATAAAAAAAACCCCTCCTGTGCTGTCGTCATGACAGCGATTCACAAAACAACGTCCCTCACGGCTTTTAGCTCAAAAGTGTGCAGATTTGGCGAAATATTGATGTATTCTCAGTTTACATCAGATTTCTATTGACAGGAATAATATTTCATTGAATTTATAGCCAAATGCGTCGATTAAATCATTATGAGCGCTGTGGGCGCTCTACTGAACATTATAGTCCATATTTGAAACACATGAAGAAGAGCGTTCGACAATGCATGAAAACCAAAAAGATTTAATAGATCGCTGTAACATGCAGATTATGTCGTTTTGAAGACAATAAACATTTTTTGCAATGATATTTGACTTACCTGTGTTCTTCAAGCCATGTCAGGCATTTTCATAATAATAGATTATATGTATAATGTTTTGATAATCAATAGACTTTATCATCGTTGCAATATACATAAAATACTATATTTTCGGTCTGACTTTTTTACCTTCTAGAATGTAATCTCTCTCTCTCTCATTAAAAAATGTTTTTTTTATTTTTTATTAAAAAATTCATTCATGTCTTATTCCAAATTAGGATGTTATGGTATTAATCTGAATGGGAAAACCATCGAATTGTACTCAATGGCCTTTGTGCCCTGTCATATGGCCTTGGTGCCCCTAAAAAAAAAAAGAAAAGGTGGAGGCCAAATGGCCTTGCCCCTAAAATTACATAATTCCCACCCTGATTTCATCGACACATTTTAGTATAAATTCAATAAATACCTATTAAAGGGCACCTATTATGCCCCTTTTTACAAGATGTAATATTGGTCTCGGGTGTCCCCAGAATGTATTTGTGAAGTTTCAGCTCAAAATACCCCACAGTTAATTTATTATAACCATTTGAAAATGTCATTTTGGGGCCTGCTTAAAAATTAGCTGTTTCGGGGGGTATACCACCTTAAATGCAAATGAGCTGCATATCCCCGCCCTGCCTTTGGGGCGTATACGTATAGCAGTCGGTACTGAGTAGGGCTGAACGATTATGGAAAATAATCTAATTGCGATTTTTTTTTTTTTTTTTTTTTTTTTTTTTTTACCAATATTGCGATTGCGATTTAATATGCGATTTAAAAATAAAGTTTTTTACCTTCTGTATTAGTGGACAAAGACAAGCAATAAATCATTGTACAGTAGGGATGGGAATCTTTAGGTAGCTCATGATCTGACCTACTTTTTTTCTTTTAATTAATCTTAATAACACTTAAAATATATATTTAATTACATGTGTAAAAACACATACTTTAAAAAATAAATATATTAAAAAAAACATTTAATTAAACCAATTACATGTTAAGAATTTTAAATAGGCTATATAAAATAATATAGCTTCAAAATATAAAAGCTAGTAAATAAAGAGAAACAAAAAAAGCATTACAAGCAATAAAGAAAGAGTGGTCTCAGTATTTAAAAGTAGGCTGTCTGAATGTTTTTCATTCAAGAGCTGGAGTGATTTCCCCTCAGTTTAGATATGATAAGCTGCATTCACACTAATGCACATATCTCTTTTGAAATAGTAAATGTGGTTTGTCCTGTTGGTTTAAGATATAACTGACCGTGTTTACATTAATTTCGCGTCATAAAAGCATTTTGGCATGCACGTTTATGCACATTTAACCAATGTTCACGGCTCACGGCCGCATGCACGAGCGCTCTTCATAAAGCACGCGTTAGTATTTTAAAATGAAAGCAGCCTTCTCAGTGATTTTCATAGTTTTAATATACAAGTCAACTGCATTCCAAAACACATAAATAATGCCTCTGTGAAGCATTTGTAAGGAAAATTCCCGCGGCAGAGAACGTGCACTGCAAGAGTACCGTTATAACATCAAACAAAGCGGCAAAACCTGTTCAATGAAGCCCGCGAATGTCCTTGTAATTCGGTTGAACCCCGAACTTTATGACATAACGTTACTATGTTTCGGAAGGTTCTAGCGGTGTCGTGTGTGTGAGTGAGGAAGAGAGAGAGAGAGAGAGAGAGCGAGAGAGAGAGAGAGAACATAGAAGCAAGCAGAACACGGTTCGTTTCTAAAGCACGCGCAGCGTCATCACGCATCTGTGTTTAAAAACTAAGCTCAGACTCGATTCTGAAATTCTCTGAATCGATCCAGGATTGTTGGGGAGAAAATAAATAACACATACATTAAAAATAAACTGTTCTTTTCTGAACGCCAGACCGCGTAGCGTGGCAAGTAGGGGTGGGGAAAAAAATCGATTAACGATGCATCGCGATGCGGACGTGGACGATCCTGAATCGATTCACAAATGTCAAAAAATCGATTAAAAAAAAAATGTTTTATATGTATTTATAATAACGTAATATTGACGGAACGCGAAAGACGGAACTCTAAAGCGCGGAAGTGCAGTGGCGGGACCGTCTGTGGCGTGCACATAATAGAGATGAGATGGCACGCGAGATCCAAACACTTTCCTTGTTAGGTTAAAAGCTGACGTGTGGAAATATTTTGGCTTCTGAAGTTGAAGGGGGAAAGGAGCTGGACAAGAGCCGCACTAGTTGTACGCTTTGTGGAATAAAACCAACGACGGAAACACGACAAATATGATAAGCCATATGACACCTTTCCAGCCAGAGGAGGAAAAACACTCGGCTGCACCAGTCGTTATATTATTTATTTACTACAAGTATGCTCCTAGTTCAAGCACACATTTATTTTCCTGGTCGTTCTTTGTAATGTTAATAAAATATATTGTGCATTAATTCTTTATGGGTCATTAATTTGTACTTTTAAAGCAAATTATTTATAGTCACACACAAAAGCTTCAGATAATCGATTTGTAACATTATAAATGTCTTGTACTTTAACTTTTGATCAACTTAATTTATCCTTGATGAATAAAAGTATAGATTTCTTTTTTCTATTGCCCAAAAAATTAAATAAAAATTCTTACCGACTTCAAACATTTGAACGGTATTGTTTAATGTTACAAAAGCTTTCTATTTCAGATAAATGCTGTTCTTTTGAATTTCTAGGTGATTCTCTTAATCGGGTGCCCTTCAAGTCCCCCAAACTTGCTTCAAATATTTTCAATTGAAGGAAATCACAAAATACATTTTAATGCTGTCAATTAATAGAACCAGGTGCATTTGCATTATAATGCAACAAAATTGCTTTTGAAAAAATTTTTAAAGTTAATAAATGTAAAGATAATGAGTTGCCTAAGTAGTAGACAACAAGCATGTTTGCATGTCCTCACTAACCATCATTATATTTTCAATGAATATCAAACAAATAAAAAGTGCAATTAATACCAAAATGTTGCTGCTGCTAATATAATCATATGTTGATCTAGTGTATTTTCGTTTACTGTTGTGAAATGGAAAATCAATAATCGGTAATCGAGAATCGTTAATAATCGAAAATCGACTGTAATCGAATCGGGACTTCAATAATCGGAATCGAATCGAATCGGGAAATCAGACAGATTAACCACCCCTAGTGGCAAGTTGATGCTTGATCTTGCAGACTGCTTTTCTCTCGCGTGTCACGTGACCAGTGTAATCGCAGCTCTTGCGAATACAAAATCGCATTTCATCATATCGCGATTTTATCGCAAATGCAATTAATCGTTCAGCCCTAGTACTGAGTGAGTGAGAGAAACCGCTGTTTTGAATGTCATTCAGCGTACTTTTGAATCGGAATATATAAATAGTACGAAGAGACTCCGGCAGAATAAACACAGATGCGAATGGACCAGTACGTAACGGTATGGTTATTTGATACATTTATGTACTTATAGAGTTGTAATCGCGTCCCCTTTGAAATGATGGGCATGTGCAACGCACACACACAGACACACAAACACTAACGCTGGCGCAATTTTGTGAAACTACATACACATTTTGTGAAAGTTTGACGTACAAGCGAAATTACATTTATGCGAGGGACCTGTTGCGCCATGTTTACTTGTCATACAGGTGCTTCTGTGGCAAATGTGAGAAGATGGCTAACTTACAGAACAACATATGCAGTTTTTAATACAATATCTTTAAAAATATATATATATATTTATAAACGTGTTGTTACACACTATACAAACAAGGTTTAAATTATATACACAGACATCCTACGATGACGACGACGACAACAACTTTAGATGTATTTGTTGTTGAATTGGCTGACATCGACTGAAAAGACTATTTGCTCAAAAATCATAAAATACACTTACTGTTACTGGAGGTGACAGTGGAACAGTAGACAACAATCCACACTTGAGGATTAATTTTAAGCTATAACAACAGGATTAACCCACGACAGAACATTTATTTTTCCAAAAGACATTACCGGCTGTCGTTGAAACAATGGAGGATGGTGTGCAGATCACCGAGGGCGGGGTCTATGCCACAACCACACTGTCAATCAAACCCCTTGCTCAATTCTACGTCACAAAGCGCTGTATCTTAGAACAGCTCGTTCTGAGACAGGGCATATTATTTATTAAGATTGTAAAAAAAAAACACTGGGTGGATTTGTATCATTCTAGGGTGGTTTTGCTAACACACTGCCAACACACATTTATGTTCAAACACCATGTAAAAGTGAATTTTCCATAATAGGTGCCCTTTAATATTACTGCTTTTCACACCTGAGAAAGATATCAAGAGAAACTATAGGGCTGCAATATTTTGGGAATACATTTATTTTTCTGGTTACAATTATTAAATATATATGAACACCAAGTTTGTTGTGCATTGTTATAGCATATATATATAGGGCTGCATAAAATAACAGATAAATAGCAGGCAGCCTATATATTGTTAAAAAGAAACACTTCAGTAACACTACACTAGACAAAAAAATATGAAAAATATATATTCAAAAGTTTCCATTCGTTATGAAATGAGATTGGAGAAAACCTGTGCCTATAATGTTTGGCATGTTTTGCTTTTCAAACCCACAGCGCGAGTGACTCACTCACCGCGTGCAGAGGACATTTACTGAACCGATCCGAATCCGCTCCAAACTATTAAACACTATTGTTACATTATACATATCTACGTTTCAGCAGATATCAGCAAACATACATGTCTTAACATTATAATATTCACCATTGAAGAGTAACTAATCCTTCTTTTATCATGCTGTGTTTAATTATCGAAGATAAAAACATTCTTGTGTGTACATTCACTCCAGTCTCATTTCATAACATTTTAGTCTGGCACCAGTTTAACTAGTAGCTACAATGTAAAGAAGGCTGTATACAACCATAAGATGTGTATTATGTGTCTTACCTTAATCTTCCAAACTCGACAAAAAGCAGAGTGAAAAGAGTTTGTTTAGAGGTGATTAGGGCGGTAACAGCTCTGCTTCCTTTACGTGGATCATTTGAATAGCTCGCGTGGGCGTGGTCGCACTAGCGCTAATCAGCTCGGCCTGGAGAAAATGTACATGTCGTTGCTTTCATACGAATTACTTAGACAGAGAATATTTGTTTTTGGTTTGATTTACATCATTTAAAAATGGAGACTTAATTAGTGTACACAAATAAAAGACATTTAACAGTTTTGAATGATGTATAACACTTGCCTGTATCACAAAAACCGACAGTTATTTGAGTCTCTTATATGTTAGGCTGCTGTAACTTTAAGCACAGATCTAATATATAATTATGCGTTTTCTTTGTTAACTGTTTACGTTCACATAAGACATAACTGACTGTGTTTGGGGATATTTTGACTTGTGTCCATTCAAGTAAAAAAAGATTAGCAATGCACCGATTACAATTTTCTAGGCCGATTCCGATTTTCATTGAGTTTGACCTGCCGATGCCAATTTGAGCCGATAATCACCATATACTTTTATCCAAACTGAATAATAAAAACAAGTTTAATTGGGTGAACTTTTTATAAATATTTTCTATAAAGAGTCATTTTAATTTCTGACACAGCCTACTCCAGTTCTTGTTAAAACACACTAGACATGCAAATTTTGTGCATTTTGGGCACTTTTTGTGTTAAATTTATTTTGTCCATCAAAAGTGTGCTTTCACTTTAATGGAGCGTGAGCGGCGCAGCAAAAATAGACTCGGTGGCGAAACCACTTCACTGCTGCTCATGCGACGCTCCTGATGTGAATGCACTTGTTTAACATGCACGCTGGAAAAAATGCGCGCCGCTTGCAGTGTGAAACGGTCATATTTCACAAGGTTTCCTACATGTGCGTTCCGTGTGCATTTGTAATGCTGATGTTGCGCAATGTTAATCATGCACCGCCCGACTGCATTTGACCGGCATAAAATCGGCATGTCAGACTGACCGGCCGGTCGCCGATCATGGCAGATCACATGAAAATCGGCAAATTCCGGTCACCAGCCGATCAATCGGTGCATCTCTAAAAAAGATGCTTCTCAACTGGATCTCAAAATACTTGTTTAGTGGTTGCGTGATCAACGCTCAGTGTTTTGAATTCATTTGCTCTCGTAAGCTCGCGCTGTGCTGCCGTTTGTACCGAGATGATAAATTGTTTGAGTGGTGGAGATCAAACAAGTAGCGCAATTTCATTCCACGTTTGGCGTGCAAACATTATATTGAACATTTATTAAACTTGTTAATAGAGGAAAATTAATTTCAATAATTATCGTTTTATCGCCTAGATCTATACTCCTTGCATTTTCCACCCAAAAAAGCAGTTTATGATTTTTGTGTTTTTGTATCGGTTTTACTTCTATTTTTTCCCATTTAATTAAGCAACTTCAACAAGAATTTTACAAACCAAAATATATTTTTACAAATTTCTACTTACCGTTATCAATAAAATGACAATCAAATTGTCAACACCCATACTCTTCACATTCTTATCAATGACATTTAGTGCTGGATTTTTTTTTATTCTTCCCTCTTTGATCACTTGATATCTGATTGGTGCAATAATCATTGGAATTTTGTCATTCGTAGATTACCTTTGCATCTGGAACACTCATTTCCAAACTCTTCAGGCTAGTAAAGAAATGTCAGGAAGGATCTGTAGTCAGGTATGGTATTATTATTATTATTATTATTATTATTTTATTTTTATTTTTTTTCACAAAGATAATACATATGTTTAATTATGGATTCACTTTCTCCTGAATACAGTTGTGGTGTTATTCTGGGAAGCTGTACGTCCCTCATGGGAAGATGCTTTCAGTAATTCCTTTTGAGTGCCAGAAGTCATCTCTCGCGGCTACCATGGGAAAACTGAAGCAGAGTCGGAGTGGTAAAGACTTTTGTTGAAATATGAAATGTCTGCCGTATACTTTTCTAGAGTAATGTATATAAATGTGGCAAAACATGTCATGACGTTTTGTCTCTTCATCAGAATCCAAGTCATGCAGCCGTTTGTCTTCCTGGACTGCCCAGCCTCAGGATGACATCACACAGACACCAGGAATCAAGAGCAGGATGTCAACAAGACATGTAAGACACTAAACTAAACCTGTTTTTCCTACAGATTTCTGTTTTTGCAGTGGGGGCAGTACATGCATGGTATTATGTCAAGTCACATTTATTTATATAGCGCTTTTCACAATACAGATTGTATCAAAGCAGCTTCACAGTGATAACATGAAAGTAGTACAACACAGATCAATAATATTGTTAAATATTAAATAACCCCAACTGAGCAAGCCAAAAGCAAGGCGACAGTGGCAAGGAACCAAAACTCCATCAGATTGGATGGAGAGAAAACCTTGGGAGAACCCAGGCTCAGTCGGGAGCCAGTTCTCCTCTGGCTTACATTCATATTGTTTATATATAAATATTAAATATAAATATTGTATAAAACGGCACCATAACATATCGCAGACGTTGAGTAGTCTCTTCATAGGCGTTGGTCTTCTCATCACAGGCGTTGGGGCATCCGACATCCCCGTGAGAGGCTGGATACAAAACTGGACCTGACGAACGCCATTTTTCTCGGGACAAGCGTCCCGAGATAACAGCAGAAAGGCAGATGGGAAATAATTAGCATAGCTGATGTTCATAATGATTTCCATTATACGGGAGTCGGTGTTAGAAAACCCCTATCTCACAAACTCTCCACAACCCAAACTCTCCGCAACCCAACCATACGCGCCGACCCGTTTGTCTAAAAGGCTGTCGAGCCCCACTGGTGCGTTAAGCAGTGTCCGTGGCAAACGGTTCCGTATGGCATAACAGAGGACTAAAAGGTAAGCATTATGTGAATGCTTGACTAAAGAGATGCGTCTTTAATCTAGTTCTCTTACGAGAGGTTCTCTCGTATTGCGTAAGCTAGCTTACGCTACGGGAAAGATTCATCTTTGCTGAGAAGTTGAAGCCAAAAAATTATTCCATAATTTTGTAATCATTGTCAACGCAGTATCTGTGAGGCAGACTATGAGCGGGCTAGCTAGCAGCTCATTGGTTCGCTCAGAGAGAATGCACGAACCGATGGGAGAGCGGCGCTGAGCCCGCAGCCAATGAGCGGACAGCGCTCGCTCATTGCGTCAGAGCCCGCCGAAAGGGGCCTGGCTACAGTGTATAAAAGTAGCTCTCCCAGACTCGTTCGTCGATTCTTCATCATTCAGTGAGCTACACGCATCCGCTGTCCTGGGAAGAAGCCGCCGTCGTCGAGAAGGCATCTTCTAGCGAGCTCCGGAGACTGAGTTCTGCCACCTTCAGCCGCCCAGCAAGCTAGCGCCATCCGACGCCGTATCCTTTTCGCTTATTCCAACGGAGGATGCGACCACTGCGAGGACCTGCCTTTTTCCTCCCTGCTTGCACGACTGCAGGGGGTCAAAACCGCTCCCGCGCCGCCTCTCACTTCGCCGCGGAAGAAAAAACGCCGCTCCCAGAGGCTGCCGGAGCCCCCTGCGGATTCATGCGGGCCGCCGCCGCCGCCCACCGACCGCTCTCCCTCTCCGCCCCAGCCGGACATACAGTTGCCGCCGAGTAGCCGCTCTGTCGCCTCGGACGACACCGCGGATGAGAAGGACTCCTGTTCGCTGCACGCTTCTGACAGCAAGGACTGGTCGTCGATTGGCTCTTCGACGAGAGAGTCTGCGGGGACCCGCGCCGGCATCGAAGAGGAACTATTGCGTCTCCTCTCACAGGCCGTCGACCGCCTGGATCTCGAGTGGTCTCCTCTCCCCGAGCAACCACCGAACCGTATGGATGGTAAATTCCTGCACCGGCGCCCGGCCCCCGCCTGCCTGAGCTGCATAACGAGCTCACTAAGTCCTGGAATGCCCCTCTTTCGGCTCGAAACCGCTCCGACGTGTCCGCCTCGCTGCGCTCAGTGGACGGAGCCGCCGAGAAGGGTTATACTGCCATGCCGCCCGTCGAGGACCTGGTCGCCGCTCATCTTTGCCCGCCCTCTGCTAGATGGCGTGCTTCCCCTACGCTTCCTTCAAAGGCGTGCAGAGCGACCTCTACCTTTCATGCTTGCGCCTATGCTGCCGCCGGACAGGCCGCTTCAGCGCTGCATTCAATGTCAGTCCTCCAAGTGCTTCAGAGCGACATCTTGTGCGAAATGGCGAACAGCGGTAGGAACCCGCCCATCCTCTCGGATCTGAGAAGTGCTACGGACCTTTCCCTTCGCGCCACAAAAGCCTCCGCACAAGCCCTGGGGAGATGCATGGCCGCCCTCTGTGTTGCTGAGAGACACTTGTGGCTCACGCTTACCGACATGGGAGATTCAGAACGCGCCGTGTTCCTCAACGCGCCTATCTCTCCGACCGGCCTCTTCGGATCTGCCGTCACGGGCATCGTTGACCGCTTCTCCGAGGTACAGAAAGCGACCCAGGCCATGAACTTGTTCCTACCCCGCTGCGCTAGCTCTTCGGCAGGCCGCTCTCACGAGCCCCCTGCCAGAACCCCACAGCAGCGCCCACCTCAGCAAGCTCAGCAGCCCCAGCGTAGACAGGGCGGCCGCCCTCGCTCTCGCTCTGACAGCCGCCGCAGACAGCCTCCCCCCCGGGGGCCTCGACCCAAGATCACGCTGAAGCCTGATCAGCAAATGTCTGCCTAGCACAGCTGAGAAAAAGACGGCTCTCTCCCGCTGCGGCCGGACCGCCGTCAAAGCTTCGTCCTCTGTTAGTCCCCGTCTCCTCGCCGACTACAGTAGAGTTCACCGCCACAAACAAGCCGGTCTCCCTGCCCGCTTGCGAGCGACAAAAAGCCGTTTTCACGGCTACCCAGAGAGTTCACAAAAAGAGCATAAAAGCCTCAAGTGTAAAAAATGTGCCCACAAGCATGTGTTCACTTATACACACAAGCACCATATGCCCCGGGTCTCCCACAGAGCCCATTCTCACGGAGCAGTCACGAACCGCTCTAGTAGCAGAGAACATAAACACGCCCACGAGCCCATGCGCCTGTCCCCCCTCTGCTCGCTCTGTCACACGGCCCATAAACTCCTCTCTGAGTAAGTCCCGTTGCCACTCACAATTTAAGCGTGCCCACACTCAGTGTCCAGCCCGCTATGTGCAGCAACCAGGGCGAAATCGCCATTCAACCGCTAGCCGCATGCTGCGAAGCGTGGGAAGCCATCCCCGGCATCTCCCCGTGGGTCTTAAGCATCATAAAGAATGGCTATCGATTACAGTTTCGTCGCCGCTCGCGCGTTCGGCTCGAATCCGCTGTCAGCCCAGCTGCGATGAACATGCTCCTCTCAGAAATAGCCAAGCTGCTGCAGAAGGGCGCAATAGAGAGAGTCCCACCATCTATGACCGAGTCGGGGTTCTACGGCCGTTACTTTCTTGTTCCCAAGAAAGACGGCGGCCTCAGGCCGATCTTAGATCTCAGGGCTTTGAACAAAGCGCTCATGAAGAGACCGTTCAAAATGCTCACAGTCAAGAAACTCCTCGCGCACGTCCGCTAGGGGGACTGGTTCATCTCTCTAGACCTGAAAGACGCCTATTTTCAGATCCAGATAAACCCTCATCACAGGCCATTCCTACGTTTCGCTTTCCAGGGTCAGGTTTACCAATATGCCGTTCTCCCGTTCGGCCTATCCTTAGCACCCCGTACGTTCACAAAGTGCATGGATACAGCGCTCGCTCCCCTGCGGAGTCAGGGGCTGCGCATTCTAAACTATCTGGACGACTGGCTGATTCTAGCACATTCCCAGACGGAGCTTCTGTCGCACCGCGCAGTTCTCCTCAACCATCTGAAAGCACTGGGACTCTCTGTCAACTGGACAAAGAGCTCTCTCCAGCCCAGTCAAACTATTTCATTCCTTGGAATAGATTTGAACTCTATCACAATGAGGGCTCGCTTATCCACACAGCGCGCGCGCCATGTTCAGCGTCTAGCCGCCTCTTTTCGGATGGGTACCCACACATCCCTGAAATCTTTTCAGAGGATGCTGGGTTATATGGCCTCAGTCTCCGCTGTGCTACAGCTGGGTCTTCTGCACATGCGCCCCCTTCAACTCTGGTTAAAGAGCCGCGTATCCCACCGCGAGTGGACTACGGGCCGCCAGATTATCAAGATTACTCAGACATGTATCACTGCACTGCAACCATGGTCAGTAATCGAGTGGTTTCAGAGGGGCGTTATCATGGGAACCTTTTCTCGCCGAAAAGTCATCTCGACAGACGCATCCAACTCGAGTTGGGGTGCGGTCTGCGAGGGCTCACCGGCCGCCGGCCAGTGGTCGAGCCAGGAGAGTTCCCTACACATAAAGTGTCTGGAAATGATCGCGGTCGAGAACGCGCTGCTGTTTTTCCTCCCGTGCATACACGGTCACCACGTCCTGATTCGCTCAGACAATACGGCCGTGGTATCTTACATCAACCGTCAGGGCGGGGTCAGATCCAAGAATCTCTTTCATCTGACGCGCCGCATCCTTTTGTGGTCCCAGAGTGCTCTCGCTCAGAGCGACGCACGTACCGGGCCATCTGAACGACAGTCCAGACATGCTGTCCAGGAACCTTGTCTCCCCCGGAGAATGGTCCCTACACACTCAAACAGTCCAAACATTGTGGCGCCTATTCGGCAGAGCGGAGATAGATCTTTTCGCGTCAGAAGAGAACGCTCACTGCCCGATATTCTTTTCAAAGAGCGAGGACGCGTTAGCCCAGGATTGGCCCCGCCGCCCGCTATATGCTTTTCCCCCGTTTTCTTTGCTACCGCAGGTCATTCAGAGAATCAGGGACTCAGGCCACTCGGTGCTCCTCATAGCCCCGCGCTGGGAGAATCAGATTTGGTTCCCAAGGCTTACGGAGCTGTCACGGACAGCCCCGTGGCCCATTCCAATCAGAGCAGATCTCCTCACTCAAGCCCGCGGCTCGGTCTGGCATCCCCATCCACAGCGCTGGGCGCTTCATGCATGGGTGACCAACAACTACGCGTCGAATTGCCAGAAGGGGTTCTGAACACGATCAAACACGCCAGAGCGGAATCTACCATAAAGCTCTATGCTGCAAAATGGTCTGTGTTCTCTAGATGGTGCACCGACAAAAATTTGGACCCACGGACGTGCAAGGTTTCGTCTTTGCTCGTGTTACTTCAGGAGATGCTGGATAAGGGCAGGTCCCCATCCACTCTAAAGGTTTACGTGGCAGCCGTCACGGCGTTCGTTGAACCCCGGCGCGCCCAGTCTTTGGGCAAAGACGAGCTAATCATCTGCTTCCTCAGGGGAGCCAGAAGGATGAACCCCCCTCGCCCCCCCCACGGTGCCGGTCTGGGATCTTTCTATAGTCCTAGAAGCTTTAAAAGCCCCACCGTTTGAACCACTCGAGTCCGTGGAACTAAAATACCTCTCGCTAAAAAACGTTTTTCTGACTGCACTCGCCTCAGTAAAACGTGTGGGGGACATTCACGCGCTGTCTTCAAGCGCCGCGTGCCTTGAGTTTGGACCTAATGACTCCATTGTCATTCTGAAACCTAGACACGATTATGTTCCGAAAGCGATTGGTACCCCCTTCAGGGCGCAAGTGATCTCTTTATCGGCGCTGCCTGCATCCGATAGCGAACGTGACGCTGATCGCCTCTGCCCGGTTCGGGCTCTCAGAGTGTACACTACACGTGTTGCTGCGTTCAGACGCTCGGAGCAGCTGTTTGTGTCGTTCGGCGGCCGCACCAAGGGGTTAGCCGCCTCGAAACAGACACTATCCAGGTGGATAGTAGATGCGATTGCCTCTGCTTATGCCTCAAAAGACCTGCCTTGCCCACTGGGCGTCAGGGCTCATTCCACCAGAGGCATGGCCTCATCGTGGGCATGGTCCTGCGGAATTTCCATTCACGACATTTGTGTGGCTGCGGGATGGGCCTCCCCCTCCACTTTTGTCAGATTCTATAACTTGGAAGTTCCCGCCTTGCAGGCTAAAATTCTGGCGGTCTAGTACTATACAGCTCTCCTATAGGAAGCCGCACTATATGGAGTCCTATCACAACCGGCTCGCCCCTTGTGTTTCCCCTATGTGCTTATGCATTATACCTTCACGGCCCGTTACGCCGGCCGCCTTTAGGGCATTTTGCACTAGATGGTAACGGCCGCTATGCTGGCCGCCTTATTGTCTTCGTCCACTTAAAGATTTCCCCGGTGTTTTTCCCCCTGGGATGTTTAGTGGGTACATAGCGCGCACGGCGTTGACCAGATGTTCCCGTAGCGTAAGCTAGCTTACGCAATACGAGAGAACCTCTCGTAAGAGAACGAAACGGTTACCTAACGTAACCTCGGTTCTCTCTAGATGAGGGAACGAGTATTGCGTTCCGGGCCGTGCTTGCGCCACCAGCGTTTCGCTTCATGCTGACAGAATCAACGAACGAGCCTGGGAGAGCTACTTGTATACACTGTAGCCACGCCCCTTTTGGCGGGCTCTGACGCAATGAGCGAGCGCCGTCCGCTCATTGGCCGTGGGCTCAGCGCCGCTCTCCCATAGGTTTGTGCATTCTCTCTGAGCGAACCAATGAGCTGCTAGCTAGCCCGCTCATAGTCTGCCTCAGAGATACTGCGTTGACAATGATTACAAAATTATGGAATAATTTTTTGGCTTCAACTTCTCAGCAAAGATGAATCTTTCCCGTAGCGTAAGCTAGCTTACGCAATACTCGTTCCCTCATCTAGAGAGAACCGATGTTACGTTAGGTAACCGATTCGTTTTAAACTGTGTCAGCGAGTCAGAGCCTCGGACCGTATCGGGAAGGCTATTCCAGAGTTTTGGAGCTAAATGCGAGAACACGCTCCCTCCTTTAGTGGACTTGGATATCCTAGGAATGACCAGAAGCCTTGAATTTACTGATCTTAAGGATTATGTGGAAGGGCTCTTCTCTTGCTTTAATAACTATTCACAATACAAGTTTAGTTTTTCATGCTGCTAAGTACACTGCAAAGTACAGGTTATGTGAAAAAACGTCCACGAACCGGAAGTGATGTGACCTCTCATTCAGAATTAGTCTTTTGTATGTTCTGTTAAATATTGAGCTCTTTTACTTAAGTTGCCTTTAAAGGAACTGCTGAGGATGAGCATATCCAATGTCCACTGTATATACAAGTTGACAAGTTTATTTGATCCAATTCTCACTATTAACTATGACTTTTACCTCAATTTCCAAATTACTGCTTATTAATAGTTAGTAAGGTTGATGTTCTTTTTAGGTATTTGGTGTGAATTGGGTAGTATTAAGGGATTTTGAATATGGTCATGCAGAATAAGGCATTAATATGTGGTTTATAAGTATTAAAGATGCCCTAGAATTAGGGCTGAACGATTAATTGCATTTGCGATAAAATCGCAAGAGCTGCGATTACACTGGGTCACGTGACACGCGAGAGAAAAGCAGTCTGCAAGATAAAGCGTCAATTTGCCACGCTACGCGGTCTGGCGTCCAGAAAAGAACAGTTTATTGTGTTATTTATTCTCTCCTCTCCTCAACAATCCTGGATCGATTCAGAGAATTTCAGAATCGAGTCTGAGCTTAGTTTTTAAACACAGATGCGTGATGACGCTGCGCGTGCTTTAGAAACGAACCGTGTTCTGAATCTGCTTGCTTCTATTTTCTCGCTCTCTCTCTTCCTCACTCACACACACGACACCGCTCGAACCTTCCAAAACATAGTAACGTTATTTCATAAAGTTCGGGAATAAACCGAATTACAAGGACATTCGCGGGCTTCATTGAACAGGTTTTGCCGCTTTGCTTGATGTTATAACGTTTACACTTGCAGTGCGCGTTCTCTCCCGCGGGAATTTTCTTAACAAATGCTTCACAGAGGCATTATTTATGTATTTTGGAATGCAGTTGGCTTATATTAAAACCATGAAAATCACTGAGAAGGCTGCTTTCATTTTAAAATACTAACGCGTGCTTTGTGAAGAGCGCTCGTGCATGCGGCCGTGAGCGACTCATTGGTAAATGTACTTGCATGTCAAAATGCTTTTATGACGCGAAATTGATGTAAACACGGTCAGTTATATCTTAAACCAACAGGACAAACCACATTTACAATTTCAAAAGAGATGTATGCATTAGTGTGAATGCAGCTTATCGTATCTAAACTGAGGGGAAATCACTCCAGCTCTTGAATGAAAAACATTTAGACAGCCTACTTTTAAATACTGAGACCACTCTTTGTTTATTGCTTGTAATGTTTTTTTTTGTTTCTCTTTATTTACTAGCTTTTATATTTTGAAGCTATATTATTTTATATAGCCTATTTAAAATTCTTAACATGTAATTGGTTTAATTAAATGTTTTTTTTATATTTATTTTTTAAAGTATGTGTTTTTACACATGTAATTAAGATTAATTAATAAGAAAAAAAGTAGATTGGATCATGAGCTATCTAAAGATTCCCATCCCTACTGTACAATGATTTATTGCTTGTCTTTGTTGACTAATACAGATGGTAAATAACTTTTTTTAAATCGCATATTAAATCACAATCGCAATATTGGTTAAAAAAAATCGCAATTAGATTATTTTCCAAAATCGTTCAGCCCTACCTAGAATGTTTTTTTTATTATTATTTTATGTTTCCTGGGTTGCCCTTATAATGTTAGTAAGTTATTTAGATAAAAAATAGTCATAATTTAGAAATAAAGGCATTTTTCCTAGCCTGATTTTTGCCTCTGATTTGAACGCTCTGTTTGAAGGCGCGTGTCTGCTGTGTGTAACCGGCCTCTGCTGTGATTGGCTGACATGCTTGCATATGAAATAGCTATGTATTACATGTGAATTTCTCTCAAATAATTTTACTACAGCTATTATATGTTTTTACTATTACAGCTATCGAGACTAACGAATCGTGAGATGTTTTTGAAGTATTTAGATCTATTCCCATCACATAAAATGTAGCTGTGATGAGCATTGAGCAAGCATAGGACAGTCTGTCGATCGCTAGGATGAAAATCTTATTGCAATGCAGTTTCTGCTCTCTAATGCTTTCACCAATGCAGACACTATCATGTAAATACAGTAAGAGCTTCGTTGTGCAGTGTAACATGCGTCATTGAATTCATAACCAATTAGGCAAGTGTCCAGATAAACTCGCTGTTATGACCCTTCGTTCCAATCAATAAAGTAAAACAAACATACCAGCAAATAATATTATTCCAAAACTGGAAAAGAAAAAGGGAATAACTGGACAGTGCCAACTCAAAGAAATGAATAAAAAGAAAATAATCTTTTTTAACCTGTTTTCAATTAACCTAACTAATACCAAACCAAAATGTAGAAAAGAAAAGTGTTCGACGCCCGAGACGCCATATACTTCCCTACTCTAACTATCCAAAACAACTTAGTGTGTTTAAACAGAGAAAAACCCTAAATGTGCAAAGTGTACGTCACGTGACACCTTACCCGACCCTTTCCTTTATCCAGTTTTAACACAGCATAATTACTAAATTCGGATAACCAGCTAAGGATTTTAGGTCGTAAAAATGACACACACTCGCATGACAAACTAAACATGAACGAAGCTTGATAAGTAATCAAACAAACATCAAAACAGGCATAACAGAGAGCTAAACACACAGTTGCAGTTCACAAACAAAAGGCTGGCATTTTCAATTGCGTTCAGGTGCTCTTTCAGAGTTTCCGCGGGGTCTTAAAGTCTAAAAAAAAAGTCTAAAATTTTAAAATCACAATTTAAGGCCTTAAAAAGTCTTGAATTTGCTGAAGTATTGTGTTCTAGGTCTTAATTCATTTTAAACGGGTCTTAATTTTCCTACGTCCATGTAAATCTCATTGAAATGCTCCCGCAGCGCTTTGGAATGTTTTTTTTTTTTATTCCGTGGTTGTAGTTCCTTATTTTGCTAGTTCAAATATAATTTGCTGTATTGTGACTACAAAATAGACCAACATGCAACAGCCAATCAATGGTGTTATTGGCGCGTATCTCAGATACCACAGACATAAAACGGATTTTACTCCACTATGGAGAAGTGGAAGTTACTTACTTGTTCATCAAAATGAATTAATCTTTTTTCGAGTCATTTCGTTCGTTGAATGAATGAAATGACTTGAAGATTCTTTCATTTTGATGAGCGAGTTCGAACAGGAGAGTCACAAACGTGCATCACAGAACAGAGCAGTGCGAGCATTTGTGCTTATAAAACTTAAACTTTTTTTGTTTATTTTTGAAACGAATGATTTTTTCGCTTGTTAAGACCCTTATTCATCGTCTGGTGTCGTTTAAAGCCCCTTGAAGCTGCACTGAAACTCCCATTTGGACCTTGAACCGTTTGGCACCCAATAAAGTCCATTATACGGAGAAAAATCCTGGAATGTTTTCATCAAAAACCTTAATTTCTTTTTGACTAAAGAAAGACATGGACATCTTGGATGGTCTGTAAACTGCACAAACACTGTTTTAATATGAATTGTGTGTATGAATGAATTGAACAGACACGCACACGATGTTTACTACAGATATACATCGCATCTGTGCGTTCATTCACTCTCGCTCCTACATTAGTAAATGTTATTATTGAACACGTCCAAACTACATTGCTATAGCCTACTGAGATTTGTTCTAATCGCGATATAGAATAGTGTTTGTAATGACAACATTTTGTTGACTAGTTTGGGTAGATCATAAAGTTTTAACTCTAAAGTAGACATAAAATAAGCTTTTGTTAGACAGTTTCTGCTCATGTTAAATATATACCGTAGTATATTTTGTCAAATAATCTAATCAACTGTTATAGTGTTTGTTCCAATGTAAGCTATATCAAAATAATGAATCCATAACTTTGAAATATGTATTATAAAATGTATTAGCCTACTTTAAAAAAATATTACTTTATAAAGACATTTATGGAAAGACAATTTTGAATGGCCCATATAACCTATTTGAACAGGATTTGTTTCCAGGTATGACTAAAAATGTGCTGTTAACTTTCATTTATATATATTCATATATACACACATATATGTATATGTGTGTGTGTATATATGTGTGTGTGTGTGTGTGTGTGTGTGTGTGTGTGTATATATATATATATATATATAAACTCAGCAAAAAAAGAAACGTCCCTTTTTCAGGACTGTGTATTTCAACAATAATGTCATAAAAATCCAAATAACTTTACAGATCTTAATTGTAAAGGGTTTAAACAATGTTTTCCATGCATGTTCAATTTACCATAATCAATTAATTAACATGCACCTGTGGAATGGTCATTAAGACCTTAACAGCTTACAGAGAGTAGGCACTTAAGGTCACGGTTCTAAAAACGCAGGACACTAAAGAGACTTGTCTACCGACTGTGAAAAACACCCAAAGAAAGATGCCCAGGGTCCCTGCTCATCTGCCTGAACGTGCATTAGGCATGCTGCAGGGAGGCATGAGGACTGCTGATGTGGCCAGGGCAATAAATTGCCATGTCCGCACTGTGAGACGCCTACGACAGCGCTACAGGGAGACAGGAAGGACAGCTGATCATCCTCGCAGTGGAAGACCACGTGTAACAACACCTGCACAGGATCGGTATATCCGAATATCACACCTGCGTGACAGGTACAGGATGGCCACAACAACTGCCCGAGTCACGCCAGGAACACACAATCCCTTCATCAGTGCTCAGACTGTCCGCAATAGGCTGAGAGAGGCTGGACTGAGGGCTTGTAGGCCTGTTGTAAGGCAGGTCCTTACCAGACATCACCAGCAACAACGCCGCCTATGGGCACAAACGCACGTTCGCTGGACCAGACAGGAATGGCAAAAAGTGCTCTTCACTGATGAGTCACGGTTTTGTCTCACCAGGGGTGATGGACGGATTCGTGTTTATCGTCGAAGGAATGAGCGTTACACCGAGGCCTGTACTCTGGAGCGGGATCGATTTGGAGGTGGGGGGTCCGTCATGGTCTGGGGCGGTATATCACATCACCATCGGACTGAGCTTGTTGTCATTGCAGGCAATCTCAATGCCTTGCGGTACAGGGAAGATATCCTCCTCCCTCATGTGGTACCCTTTATGCATGCTCATCCGGACATGATCCTCCAGCAGGACAATGCCACCAGCCATACTGCTCGTTCTGTCTGAGTTTCTGCATGACAGCGATGTCAGTGTTCTGCCATGGCCAGCGAAGAGCCCGGATCTCAATCCCATTGAGCACGTCTGGGACCTGTTGGATCGCAGGGTGAGGGCTAGGGCCATTCCCCCAGAAATGTCCAGGAACTTGCAGGTGCCTTGGTTGAAGAGTGGAGTAACATCTCACAGCAAGAACTGACAAATCTGGTCCAGTCCATGAGGAGGAGATGCACTGCAGTAATTCAAGCAGCTGGTGGCCACACCAGATACTGACTGGTACTTTTGATTTTGAGCCTCCCTTCATTCAGGGACAGATTATTCTCTTTCTGTTAGTCACATGTCTGTGAAACATTTTTAGTTTATGTCTTATGGTGTTGACTCTTTTAGTGTTCATACAAATATTTACACACATTAAGTTTATTGAAAGAAAAAACAGTTGAAAGTCAGAGGACGTTTCTTTTTTTGCTGAGTTTATATATATACAAACCCAATTCCATAAAAGTTGGGACACTGTACAAATTGTGAATAAAAACAGAATGCAATGATGTGGAAGTTTCAAATTTCAATATTATATTTAGAATACAACATAGATGACATATCAAATGTTTAAACTGAGAAAATGCATCATTTTAAGGGAAACATAAGTTGATTTTAAATTTCATGGCATCAACACATCTCAAAAAAGTTGGGACAAGGCCATTTTTACCACTGTGTGGCATCCCCTCTTCTTTTAATAACAGCCTGCAAACGTCTGGGGACTGAGGAGACAAGTTGCTCAAGTTTAGGAATAGGAATGTTGTCCCATTCTTGTCTAATAAAGGCTTCTAGCTGCTCAACTGTCTTAGGTCTTCTTTGTTGCATCTTCCTCTTTATGATGCGCCAAATGTTTTCTATAGGTGAAAGATCTGGACTGCAGGCTGGCCATTTAAGTACCCGGATCCTTCTTCTACGCAGCCATGATGTTGTAATTGATGCAGTATGTGGTTTGGCATTGTCTTGTTGGAAAATACAAGGTCTTCCCTGAAAGAGACTATGTCTGGATGGGAGCATATGTTGTTCTAGAACTTGGATATACCTTTCAGCATTGATGGTGCCTTTCCAGATGTGTAAGCTGCCCATGCCACACGCACTCATGCAACCCCATACCATCAGAGATGCAGGCTTCTGAACTGAGCGCTGATAACAACTTGGGTTGTCCTTGTCCTCTTTAGTCCGGATGACATGGCGTCCCAGTTTTCCAAAAAGAACTTCAAATTTTGATTCGTCTGACCACAGAACAGTTTTCCACTTTGCTAGAGTCCACTTTAAATGAGCCTTGGCCCAGAGAAAACGCCTGCGCTTCTGGTTCCCGTTTAGATATGGCTTCTTTTTTGACCTATAGAGCTTTAGTCGGCAACCGTGAATGGCACGGTGGATTGTGTTCACTGACAATGTTTTCTGGAAGTATTCTTGAGCCCATGTTGCGATTTCCATTACAGTAGCATTCCTGTGTGTGATGCAGTGCCGTCTAAGGGCCCGAAGATCATGGGCATTCAGTATGGTTTTCCGGCCTTGACCCTTATGCACAGAGATTGTTCCAGATTCTCTGAAGTTCAATTCTTCTTGTTCAAGATTCTATTATGCACTGTTGATGATGATAACTTCAA
Organism: Pimephales promelas; assembly: GCF_988280905.1. Taxonomy (NCBI): domain Eukaryota; kingdom Metazoa; phylum Chordata; class Actinopteri; order Cypriniformes; family Leuciscidae; genus Pimephales; species Pimephales promelas. The sequence goes on along the minus strand of NC_142776.1, from coordinate 14,767,861 downwards.
ACTCTTTGCAATTTTTCTCTGAGAAACTCCTTTCTGATATTGCTCCACTATTTTTTGCCTCAGCATTGGGGGAATTGGTGATCCTCTGCCCATCTTGACTTCTGAGAGACACTGCCACTCTGAGAGGCTCTTTTTATACCCAATCATGTTGCCAATTGACCTAATAAGTTGCAAATTGGTCCTCCAGCAGTTCCTTATATGTACATTTAACTTTTCTGGCCTCTTATTGCTACCTGTCCCAACTTTTTTGGAATTTGTAGCTCTCATGAAATCCAAAAGGAGCCAATATTTGGCATGGCAATTCAAAATGTCTCACTTTCAACATTTGATATGTCATCTATGTTGTATTCTAAATATAATATTGAAATTTGAAACTTCCACATCATTGCATATATATATATATATATATATATATGTGTGTGTATGTGTAGAGCTGTCGCGATAGTCAATATATCGACTTATCGCATGATATATGGAAACTAATGCGATCCTTTTTGGTGCCGCGATATATTGCACCAGATAATTTGTTTTACTATTAAGAATAATAATTAGATTCATTTTTACAATAAAATGAATGTCATGAGCATTTTAGTTGATCGCGCTGCCTCTGTCATCTTGTCTGCACGCGTCCACCACACACACACACAGGGAGAGAGCGGACACCGGCAGGTTAAGAGAAGGCGTGAACCAACCAACTGCATTTTAAAGTGTTCTCGTGACATCTACAGCGAGCCAGACAGTTAGGAAGAACGAGTCCAACATGGAATTGATTTCAAAGCCACACAATCTTCAGCTCCGGTGTGGGAACATTTTGCTTTTAAGCCGAACAAGAGAGGAGAGATAAACGTGAAGGAGCGGGTATGTCGACTGTGTTTTAAAACAGTAGCAACGCGACGAGGCAACACAACAAACTTAAAATCGCACCTAAAACATAACCATCCCACCCAGTTTTTCAACCTGGGAACAACAGCAGCAGCTGGAGTTGGAGAGGGGCCTTCTTCCAGACAGTTATGTTGCAGATGCATTTTCCCGTCCCGACAGTGCAAATATAGTAAACGTGACAGCGCGAAATGGCACACACTCACGGATAGCGAAACTCTCAGTGTTGGTAAATTTCACTTTCTACACGAATTAGTTCAAAGTTCAGTTCACACATTTTAAAATGAGTTAGTTCAGTTCATAGCTCATACTTAAAAAAAACTAGTTAATTTATAGTTCTTTTTTCCATGTTGTGAGCTTTTTTTATTAGGCTGTTATTGTCACAGCCCATACAACCACAGACAACAATTATTTTATCGACGGCCAGTTTGCGCAGAAATGTGAGATTTTTTTCCCCATCTGCACTGACCTCATAAAATCAGTTTAAATGATCATACATCTCCTCACTCGCTGCTTTGTCGACGCTGGCCGCGGCGCGGTTGGTGTTGCCAGATTGGGTGTTTAAGGCATGTTTAGCCTACGTGTGTTTTAGCCGGGTTTTCGCCTGGAAGGCTCTATACAAATCGGCACCCTATTGTAAGGTAAGAGTTTAAACTGATAGAGCGTGCGTTCGCAGACACCAGAATGAACGCGTTCACAGTAACGTTCATCAGGCAGTAATACAGTACATTCTTCAGTTCACTCAAATATGAACGTGTTCATGAACTATCGTTCATTGAACGCGTTCAGGCACAACACTACTCCCTATTTAGCCAAAGAGATGCAACCATTATGCACGGTCGAAAAACCAGCATTTAAAAATATGAAATGTCCTGTTGATGCATCTGTGCCTTTGTGTGAGACACTTTAAAAGTTTAAATTGACATATTTCTTTGTTTTGATCTAGTTTTTGATACCTGACACTTTTTTGTTAACGAATGTGTATTTATTTAGGCTACTTGTTTTATTTATTTGGGATATATTTTTTCCACATTTCACAATGTCTAAATATTGAATAGAATAAGAATACAGTGTACTTGCATTATAATGCTGTTATATTGTCATAGGTAATCAGTGGCATAAAATGGTCTGAAAATGACAATAATATCGTTTATCGCAATTAATTTTGGTGCAATATATCGCACAACAAAAAGTAGTTATCGTGACAGCTCTATGTGTCTGTGTGTATATATATATATATATATATATATATATAATGTGTGTATATAATGTGGGTTTGTATATATATATATATATATATATATATATATACACACACACACATGCATGCATATATATATATATATATATATGTGTGTGTATGTATATATACATACACACACACACACACACACACACACAATTTTCCCTTATATAAGGCATGCACCGAATATTCTGCCGCCGAAAATTTTCGGCCGAAAATGGCCCAAAAGTGCATTTTCGGTTTTTGGCCGAAAGACTTATCACCGAAACAATACGGCTGAAATGTTGTGGTGATGCAAACAGAAACCGCGACCTGCACGTGCTTGTCTGAAGCAACATGTCTTTGGTGTGGACGTATTTCAGTGTATCTGAACCGGACCCGCGATGAGACGGAAACCTTGTTTATCCACCTATATCTGCTCTAAACAATGCGTGCCGCCATGACGACGACTCCGGTTGCGAGCGGGTCAAGAGCGGTGCGCGCGCTGTCTGTGGAGACTCGCGCTGAGGAGGCAGGCGAAAGTATAAACAAGGCAGCGCGAGTCTCCACTGAAAGCGCGCGCACCGCTCTTGACCCGCTCGCAACCGGAGTCGTCGTCATGGCGGCACGCATTGTTTAGAGCAGATATAGGTGGATGAAACAATTAAAAATTATAAATAAGACTCGCGCTGCGGAGGCAGGCGAAAGTAAACAAGTCCTCAAACAGCGCGTGCACCGCTCCAAACGGTCGAGGCGTTTATACTTGACGCGCTCTCCGTTGTACTATTCCTTGAAACGACAGGGGACGACTCAAGTAACTGTCCTCTAACCATCAGGAATCGGTGAGAAGAAGACAGATAAATACATGACAATGTTTATTTTTTAGTATTTTACCACCAATACAAAAATAATCATGTAAAACCCAGTAAACCCTGAGATTATTACTTGTGACATTACAAAAAAATATGTATATGGGAACATGTATGTATAGAACTAAATTAATGCTCTCTAATAATAGTTTCATTAAGTTTCATGTACATTTGTATTAAACATGGACCATTGTTCATTTAAAAAGGCTTTTTATACTATTGTATGCTAAATTTTTAAAATGTAACTAATTTAGACATGCAAACTGGGTGCTAGTGTGATGAGAAGTTTGCGCTCGGCTTTGTTTTTGAGACAACATTTCATTTTAAAACCTTTCTGCAGGCCAGTAGGTTATTATTTAGTGTACACATGAGTGGGTCAAGTTAAACATTTTAGTTTGAATTTTATTTTATACTGTGCATTGTGCTAAATAAATATTTGCATAATTTGTAATTGATTTATTCTTTGAAAATGTTATATTAATTTATGCAGTTGCAATGCCTTGATTTTAGTAAAGTTTGTACACAGTCATAGCCATAAATGCAATGATACTAATAATTGGCATAATTTCTTTCGGTGTTTCGGTTTTCGGCCTTGGTTTCCTCTTTTTCGGTTTTGGCCAAGAATTTTCATTTCGGTGCATCCCTAAAATATATATATATATATATATATATATATATGCGTATATATACATACACATACATGCATACATACATACACATATATATATAAAACTATATATATATATAACTATGTTGTTAATTAATATAACAACATAGTTATATTATGTGTATATAACTATATTATATACATATAATATAGTTATAACTATGTATATAGTGTGTGTGTGTGTATATATATATATATATATATATATATATAAACATGTTAATCCAAATTTAGTTATAGAATTTTACCAAAAGTTGGTCTTAAATATATTTAATTTTGCCATTTTATATTTTAATAACTTGATTATGATTTTCACCAGGAAAAATCCAAATAATTGTTTGTACATGTAAATGTGCACTCAAATATAATTTTTCAAATGTATTGATTCTGGCTGTATGTCACTTAATATATTGTGCTTTACTTTTTCTTGCAGGCTTCTGTTGTCAAGTCTGCACTAACAGTGGATCAACTTATAGAACACATTAAGGTATAAGGCTGTCTGTCATTACTAAAAATGCAGAAACTTCTTTTTTATTTCATGATACATTCAAGATAAGTTAGATCTTGCATGGATCTTGCAAGTTGAATTCCTACATGGCTAATTTGAAAATTCAAATACATGTGCACAGTTGTGTAGTTGTTTAAATATTAGCTTATTTGCCACTATGTATTTTTACTAAAATATATACACACAGATGTACTCAAGTTTGGATACCCCTTAAAGAGTCTTCAAGATGTTTATCAAAATAGGAAAATCATGAACGCTTAACATAAACATATTCACATACGGTATATACATACAATTTCCCTACAAAATAACTGAATTAACACCCTAGCTGGTTCAACTTCTTGCTAACACCTTACAATAAGGTTTCATTTGTTAACATTAGTTAACTACATTAGTTAAAGTCCCTGTAAAGTCAAAATAAAGTATGTTCTGAGTCTGTCATACCACAGAAAAATGTGTTCTTAGCCACCCAGCCAAATTTGAATGATAAAAAAAGTACATAAAATAAGCTATCAAAATCATGAAAAAATGAGCAGATTCTCTGCTCTCAAACGCTGGGGGCGTGTCCGCTGGCTGCGCTGAAACCACGCCCACTAGCGGGAAAGCTGTTGACGGTGATATTAGCTGATTAGCTTTTGGAGACGGGAGGATGAACACTGAGGCGGGAGATCGTCGTTTCGGCCCCGTTCACCAGTAACAGCCGATTATCAGTGAATCCCAGTTGTCTCTGAGGAAAGTTTATAAAACGATCCAGTGTAAAACGATCACTACAGAGGCGGGTGTTGGGGGTGATACTCAGCTTTTCATCAACAAGGTTGGCTCTCTAAAAACCTCTTCTTGATGTGATCGTTTTTAGGGGAATTTAAATGAAGATACCGATCTGTTTTGTACATGATCGCATCCAGGTAGTAGCCCATGCATGTCCATGTCGAAGGCATAGCAAGCTAGAAAACTGTAGGCTCAGCTGTAGTAACTAATAGTCCTGACAGACACTCGCGATTGAATGGTGAATGCGAATGTGCTCGGGGAGTGTGTGTGGAGAGGGGGAGATCAGACTCTTTGCGTCATCAAATAGAGGGGTGTCCAGCAGCTCATGGGCTCCAGTGCGTCATCGAGCCCTGTTTTAGCCCCGCCTAATTAATCCGTAAAATTGCAATGGTGAAAAACTGTTTAACGGTCTAACTCCACATTTCAGTACTTCACAGTTCACAGACTTTGTAATATGTTTTAGCAATACATATGTAACATTTATAATGTGTTTAGAACTTTTTTGTAGAATTGCCTTTACAGGGACTTTAACTTTAACTAACAGTGAACAATACTTCTACAGCATTTATTAGTCTTAATATTTTAGGAAAGGTTGAAAATTTGAAACATCAATGAAACATTTACTAAGATTAAAAGTTGTATCCGTTAACATTTGTTAATGCACTGTGAACTTACTTGAACATTTTTATTAACTAACATTAACAAAGGGGTAAGAAATTCTGTAAGAATATATTGTTCTTTGTTAGTTTGTGTTAGTTAATTGAGACCTTATTGTGAATTGTTACCATTTTTTGATAACTGCATTACACCGTTTACAGTGTAAAAAAAGTCAAATATATTCTCAGGTATATGTATACAACAGCCTTTGCAGTTTAGATAATTCAATGGTTTGTAATGATGCACTGGCACTCTTTGCTAGACTGGTGCAGTAGAGGATGTACAAGCAAAGGTGGGGGAGTTTATTCATCTGACGACTCGGACTGACCTACAGCTGGCAACAGGCAGGATGGCATTAGAGCTAGTGTCAAGATCCCAGACAGATGCCGACTTCTACCCTCAGGCTGTATTTCTACAGCTGTTGGAGACTCGGTACCTCTGCTACAGGTTAGACCACACATAAGCTCTATGGAAACCTTTGTCTTCCATCTACTAGTGTTTTTTGTGTATCTATGCTCATTGTCCTTTTTTTCTTTTTCTTTTTTTTTTGGAAATGCAGTGTGTGCCCTGATCTGCTGACACTGGCCATGGTGAAGAAAGATTTTCATCTCTGTCAGATTGCTTTCCAAATTTTTCCTGACATTCCTGAAGCTGTCACCTGTGCTTGTCTGAAAACAATTCTCAGGTGAGTCCTGTGCTTACCTGCTGCTGAATGACATCCAGACCATTACACTCTTAATAACTGAGGCACTGTAACCAAATAATACTAAGCTTTTGATAATTTGCACAAATGTTGTTTTAAAGAGAAATGATGTGAAACTAATTTTATAAAAATCTTTTCTGACTGTAGTACTCCAGACTCTGAGATTGAGACTGTGAATCTTGACACAGAGAGTGTCATCTTCATGAAAGTGCTGACTCAGACACAAAGTGGATTAAAGGAGGAGGGTGGGCAGCAGAACGGCTTTTGCCCTCCAGCAATAGAGACTGATGTATCTGATGCCCCCAGCACCATGCTACAAAGAGATCCTTTAGCCCTGGTTATGAACTGTCCTGTGGGGTTACACAAGGGTGCTCTTCTGTATCCTTCATCAAAACTGTGTATTACAAAAAACATGTTTTTTTTTTTTTCTTTTCCATTTTTGTTTTTTCTGGTTGCATATTTTCTTTAACCTATCGGATAGAAATGAGGTTCTGCAGACAGCGTACAGTAACAAGCCCCTGCTGCCACATCTAAAAGATCTCACTGTTCCGCAGGTCATTGTGAGTATCTGACACACAAACACATCTAGCCTAGATTGGTATAGTTAACCATTATTTAGTATCCCAATTTGTGGAAACAGAGGTAAATGCCCCCCAAAATAAACATATTGACCAGTTTTTGACCTAGTTTTGTTGAGTTAAAAGAAGTTTAAAAGAGAAGAGTTTGCCCTTGTCCCAAATGGCACCCCAAGTCCTTGCAGCAGAGTCAAAGCTTTCATGACGTAATGCTACTACTTGGGTAAATTCCCAAATAATCTCCCCGGAGCATGCGGTAGCACAGACTCTGCTTAAGTGTGCAATGTGCATCAAGGGACATAGAGGCTGTGAGCACCCATCTGAAACCTAAAATGAGAAATGGGACTCCGCAGTCTTATGGACTTCACAGACACGTGCACGCAGCATAAATGTTCAAGACCACAAGTTCACATGAGACAGGGCCTTTATCTCCAGTGTGAAAAAATAGTACCTCTCTGGACACTGAGCAGGATGTGGAATGTTTTATTTTAAAGCATATTGCTTATTTGTTGATTAATTATCAGTAGTTTGTTATTTTGTTAATCTTTAACGAACTTTGCCCTAATTTTTTTTCTTCTCTTTTTTTTAAAGGTCTTTTTACAGTATCTACTTTTCCTTTATCTCAAATATTCTCATGATGCCCACAAACAAATCCCAGCTCTACGGACACCAAGTTTTTCTAAGGTCAGTTTTTCTCTGTAATCAAACAGATGCAAACTAAATATAAAAAATTCAAAACTGTCTAACCTTTTTAACCTTAACATTTTTTCTTCTCTTTTTAAAGATAATAGACTGGATTTGCTTATTACTAGATGCTCATTTCACAATCTTGGCTGTGGCACCAGAAGCCAAAAGATTGGTGTCTGATCTTCACAAGTTTGTGAGATCCCAGGTACAGCACAGGTCCTTTACTGCTTATTGGAAATTACAGTTCTTGTATTGTGTGTATCTTGTAAGCTGAAATAACAATGAAATGTGTCCCCTTTCAATCCTTTTCAGGTAAAACTGTATGCTGAACTGGGAAAAATTGAGGGAAGTCTTCAAGTCCTCAAAAAGTCTAAACAATCTGAAGATTTTGGCATGTACTCCATAGAAGTAATTGAGCTCTTTTAGATGACTTGCACAGATCTTTTTTAATAAAATGCTGACAATGACTTAAATTTTCTGCCAGTTTTTGGCAGTTTTCTTGATTTGTTTTTAGAAAAAAAAATGGATTGAAATTCTTACATATTCAAAATAATTATGAAATAAAGACTGAAGTAACGCTTTCCAGATTGTTCTCTGAAATATCTTGAAAAAAATTTTCAATACATATGTGGAATGTTTTCGATAAATAAAATATGGTACAGACATGTTTAACACACTTCATTCATGTTCTATAAATTAATGGAACACTAAAATGGCCTCTTCTGCACTACTAAACTTGCATAATTTGTGAAATCTATAAATCAAGTAAACTGAAGTCTGTTTAAACATAAATAAAATAATATAATTTGATAAAAGGAGAACAGGATTAAATCACCTTCAAAGTTTAGCTTCAACCCTAAACTAATTAACGCGGAGCTGCAGATTAGGTTTTGTCGTCAAAACCACACAAATTCAACAGCGTTTAAATCGGAAAGACATTTACATGAAAGTTTTGTGTCATTATATAAAGTTTTTGATATAAACTGACACCTGCAGTCAGTGAACAGTCAAATAAAATATGAAGACAGTTGGTATGATTTTCCCTTACAAAAGTCAATTTTATTCATGTGTCCGCTGAAAGTTAAGGTTAAATTATGAAATTTCAACCATATAAGGGTGTCTCCGTTTCCATATGGTTTGAGTGATCTGAACCATATACTTACATATTTCATACAATTTATCCTATTTAGTAGTATGGAAAGTTTGGCAGATTTTGATATGAATTCAACCTCTAATAAACAAAAAGAACACGTTTTCACACCTTTTTTTTCTAAAAAATAAAAAATGAACGGATGTTATCTTTTGAACTCTTGGCATGAAAAACAATGCTCTTTACTATACAAATCAAATGTTAATGTGTCCACAAATCCAACATTAACAGAAGACAACTGATATTCGCCATATTACAATGTCGCATATCACTACGACATTGTACACAAAATTCAATTAACCTAAAAATGGTTCTGACTGACAAAACCACAAATGTTGTTAATCAGATTAATTTTTTTAATTGGTGGGGCCACAGCCATTACATATTAACCCCCTGGGGTCGGCTATTGCGCCGGTGTGACAAGCTCACTTTTTTCGTTAACAGTGCAAAAGAGACTCAAATTACTCTGTTGATTTTTAGTGCTGTAGATTGAAGTGCTGTACATCATTAGATCCTGTTAAGTGTCTATTTTTTGTGGATACTCACAATAAAAACAGTGTTCTTCTTTTTGTCAAAGAAAAATAAACGATGCGAATTTTGTGTTCTCTGTCAGTGAAGTTCATTCTGAAAGGCGTCTGAAAATTAACTGTTACTAAGTAAATACTTGTCACACAGGCACGAAAGATTTTTTGTTATGAAGCTGAAATTCTCTTTTAAATGAAGTAATTTATATAAAAACAAATGATCTCAGTTTATGTAATCTGTATGAAAAGAGAGATGTCAGTCTTTCCTTTCAGCTAATTATAGCGTATGACGTGTTAATGTGACCACGCCCACTGAGAGTGCGTGCTATTCTATCTTTGAAATATGTATGATAAAATGTATTGGCCTGCTTTAAAAAAAATAGTACTATATAAGAGATTTAATGGAAAAAGACAATTTTATTTTCACAATGTTTTCAACTCTAACTTTGAACCAATTCTATAGAATGGCCCATATAAACTATTTGAACAGGATTGTTGCACCTAAAGGGTTATTAGGAACACCGGTTCAATTTACCATCAATTCAATTATCTAATCAACCAATCACATGGCAGTTGCTTCAATGCATTTAGAGGTGTGGTCCTGGTCAAGACAATCAAACTCCAAACTGAATGTCAGAATGGGAAAGGTGATTTAAGCAATTTTGAGCGTGGCATGGTTGTTGGCGCCAGACTGGCTGGTCTGAGTATTTCACAATCTGCTCAGTTACTGGGATTCTTACGCAAAACCATTTCTAGGGTTTACAAAGAATGGCGTGAAAAGGAAAAAAACATCCAGTATGCGCCAGTCCTGTGGGCGAAAATGCCTTGTTGATGCTAGAGGTCAGAGGAGAATGTGCAGACTGATTTAAGCTGATAGAAGAGCAACTTTGACTGAAATAACCTCTTGTTACAACCGAGGTATGCAGCAAAGCAAATGCCACAACACTTGCAACCTGTTGGTGGATGGGCTACAACAGCAGAAGACCCCACTGGGTACCACTCATCTCCACTACAAATAGGAAAAAGAGGCTACAATTTGCAAGAGCTCGCCAGTTGAATTGGACAGTTGACGACTGGAAAAATGTTGCCTGGTCTGATGAGTCTTGATTTCTGTTGAGATATTCAATAGTAGAGTCAGAATTTGGCATAAACAGAATGAGAACGGATCCATCATGCCTTGTTACCACTCTGCAAGGCTGGTGGTCGTGGTGTAATGGTGTGGGGGATGGTTTCTTGGCACACTTTAGGCCCCTTAGTGGCAATTGGGCATTGTTTAAATGCTATGGCCTACTTGAGCATTGTTTCTGACCATGTCCATCCCTTTATGGCCACCATGTACCTATCCTCTGATGGCTACTTCCAGCAGGATAATGCACCCTGCCACAAAGCTCGAATCATTTCAAAATTGGTTTCTTGAACAAACGATGAGTTCACTGTACTAAAATGGCCCCCACAGTCACCAGATCTCAACCCAATAGAGCATCTTTGGGATGTGTTAGAACGGGAACTTTGTGCCCTGGATGTGCATCCCACAAATCTCCATCAACTGCAAGATGCTATCCTATCAATATGGGCCAACATTTGTAAAGAATGCTTTCTGCACCTGCCTTAATTCCACGTAGAATTAAGGCAGTTCTGAAGGCGGAAGTGGGTCAAACACCGTATTGGTATGGTGTTCCTAATAATCCTTTAGGTGAGTGTATATTGTCCTTGCATTCTTTCTTGTGTGACACACCTGAATGAAAGGCTCTTTATTATGTGGGACTTTGTCTTTTCAGGTGAGAACCATCTAATTTTACATAATAATAATAATAATAAATTGAATTTATATAGTGCTTTTCTCAATCAATCAATCAATCAAATTTTATTTGTATAGCGCCTTACAACAGCTAAAAGGTGCACAAGGCGCTTTCCAGTAAAAGCATCAATAGACAACAGAAAAAGGGGAAGAACAAAACAAAACACAAAAATAAGCCAGAGTTAAGATTACATGTTAAAAGCTTGTCTGAACAGATATGTTTTTAACTGTGATTTAAAAGCACCCAGCACAGTGATGCATCTTAGGAATGTTGGTAAAGCGTTCCACAGTTTAGGGCCCTGGACAGCAAATGACCGGCCTCCAAACTTTTTATATTTAAATTTGGGAATGACCAGATAGGTCTGTTCAGATGAGCGCAAAGTTCTGGGTGGTTGATAAACTGTTACTAAATCGGCGAGGTAGACCGGGGCCAGACCATTAATAGCCTTGAACACAAACAGTAGGATCTTATACTCCACCCTAAACCGTATCGGGAGCCAGTGGAGCGAGCGGAGGACAGGGGTGATGTGCGAGCGTTTGGAGGTGTTGGTGAGTAGACGTGCTGCCGCGTTCTGAACCAGTTGAAGCCGATTAAGAGATGATTGATTAAGTCCAGTGTAGAGGGCATTACAGTAGTCTATCCTCGAGCTGATAAAGGTATGAATGACTTTTTCAAAGTCAGCTTGGGACAAGAATGGTTTGACCTTACTGAGAAGCCTTAGCTGGTAAAAGCTCGCCCTGACAACAGCACTAATCTGTTTGTCATACTGCAAATTTTTGTCAAAAATAACACCCAAGTTGCGTACAGTGGGTGCAAACTGAGGTGTTAGAGGACCAAAACTAAAAGAACTACTGGGTGAATCAGGGCTAAAAAGAATGTACTCTGTCTTTTCTTCATTCAAATGAAGGAAATTCTGGGAAAGCCACTGCTTAATGTCCCTAAGGCAGTCCAGCTCCACTGCTTAATGTCCCTAAGGCAGTCCAGCTGGGGTCCAGCGCAGAACGATTGTTCAGAATCACAGGAAGGTAGATCTGGAGGTCGTCTGCATAGAAGTGAAAGTGAACATTATGATTGGAGATGAGTTGTCCAAGTGGCAGCATGTAGAGGGAGAACAGAACAGGACCGAGAATGGATCCTTGAGGCACACCGGATGACAGAAGGGCAGATGAGGATGAGAAGTCATCAAGCATTACTGAAAAAGTTCTGTTGGTGAGATATGAAGAGAACCAATTTAGCACTGCGCCCTGCAAACCAACAAGATGTTGAAGACGGGAGATGAGGATGGAGTGATCCACGGTGTCAAATGCAGCGGTAAGGTCCAGTAGTACCAAAACCACAGAGCTTTTACTATCCAGAGCTCCAAGAATGTCATCATGGACCCTTAGTAACGCAGATTCAGTGCTATGTCTGGACCTGAAACCAGACTGAAATTTATCACTAATGACGTGCAGTTGTAGGTGAGACTGAAGCTGGGAGAAAACAAGCTTCTCCATCAACTTAGACAGAAATGGCAGATGAGATATTGGTCGAAAATTGGACAGTATGGTAGGATCTAAGCTGGGTTTTTTGAGCAGCGGTCTTACAATAGCATGTTTGAGAGCAGTGGGAACAGTCCCCAAACTTAGACAGCTGTTCATGAAGGTGACGAGAAAAGGACCTACGATGTCAATAGCCTCTTTCAAAATCCTGGCAGGAATTGCGTCTAGAGGACAGGTGGTAGGCTTCAGCTCATGAACAGCTATCTTGAGGTCCTCCAGAGTAACTGTATCAAAGTCCTCCAGCATGCATTGCATCGCTCGAGAGGAAAAGACAACAGCAGGAGCATGTGTGATAGTTTGCCTAACAGATGAAACCTTGTCCAAAAAGTGTTGTTTGTTGTTTTAAATAATGTATCAGAAAAAACATGCAATGCATTCAGACACCGGATTAATGACAGAATTAACAGTCCTAAACAGGATTCCAGGGCGGTGGCTATTGCTATTGATGAGGTTAGAAAGGTATTGTCCTTTAGCTTCCTTCACAGCTCTCTGAAAGTTGGCAAGACTGTCTCTAAACATGTCCAGTGACACCTGCAGCCTATCCTTCTTCCATTTACGCTCAGCCTGTCTACACTGGCGCCTGAGGGCCCAAGTTGAATCATTGAGCCAGGGGACCGATGGACCTTTGGTCGTCTTTACCTTGTAGGGCGCAACAGAGTCCATAATCTGGGAGCAGATGGTGTGGAAGGAGGAGAGGAGAAGGTCAGGACATAAAGGCGTTGTCAGTTCAGCAGTGGAGACGATGTCGGAGACAGAGAAGGCAGCAACAAAGTTATCGACTGTGGATGGAGTAATAATGCGATGACGAAGGGGGGCAGTAGATGAGGGAGCAGGAGAAACAGCACAGATGTCAAACCGTATGAGAGAGTGGTCAGAGATGGGAAAATCCAGAGCCTCACAGGTTGAGACTACCACCCCACGAGAGATAATAAGGTCAAGAGTATGACCTAACCTATGAGTGGGACAGGATATGGACTGGGTGAGGTCCAATGAATCTAAAAGTGCCTTAAAATCATTAGCATGTTTATCAGAGGGGCAACAGACGTGAATGTTAAAATCCCCACAGATTAAAATATTATCAAACTTTGCCAGAAACTCTGTCAAAAACACTGAAAACTCATTTAAAAAATCCTTATTTAGTTTTGGTGGCCGGTAAATTACTGCACATAAGATGGGACAGGGTAGTGTGAGCACAAATGCTTGAAACTCAAAGCTGAAATACCCTCTAGTGGACAGCTGGCGACATATCAAGGACTGTCTGTGCAGTAGCTATCCCCCCGCCCCTACCCGTTTGCCGCGGGGTGTTTAGGTAAAGATAGCCAGAGGGGAGGAGTTCTGAAAAGGCACTGATGTCACCTGGGTGAAGCCAGGTTTCGGTGAGAAAAAACAAATCCAGATTGTACGAGGAGATGACATCATTGAGGAAAAATGTTTTGTTATTGAGCGATCTGGTGTTACATAATGCCATGCGAAACATGGTCGAGTTGGCAGGCGACGATGTCACACGAGGAATAGGACGGAGGTTTCTTTGGACGCAACCCCGTGTAGATGTTTTGACACGGCGGGGACACGGAAAAGGAACGTCAGTGTTGGAATTAACCGGCCGAAGCCATTGGTAGCATTCCCACGATCCTCTAGCACTACCAATTCCTGATTGATTTCCAGTCCTCGACGGCGGAGAAACCAGGCGAGTCCTCAGCCTGACATGTAACCCACTTCTCCGACTTCTGCGACGCTTGCTGCCTGGTAGCAGACAGGTAGGGCGTCTCAGGTGAGAAGGAATTAGTGTCAATAGTGGCAGTGGTGGTTTGAAGGATTGGGCATTTAGAAGGTGATTAGTTGTAAAACGCAATTCCAGCAGCGTAGTGCGATCATAAACGGTAATCGGCGAAACGTTAGCAAAAACAAACATGAAAAAACAGAGAAGCAAGTGGCAAGCCAAACATAGCGGCGCCATCTTTCCCCAAACTCAAAGTCGCTTTACAGGGCAGGTGAATAAGTGAATAAAAAAAAAGAGATGGGAGGGGCGTTAGGCTATGGATAGGCAGAGGAGAAGAGATGGGTCTTGAGGCGGGACTGGAAGATGGTGAGTGACTCGGAGGAGCGGATCTCATGGGGGAGTGAATTCCAGAGCCTGGGAGCTGCCCTGGAAAATGCTCTGTCCCCTAAACTGCGTAGCTTGGATTTGTGGATGCAGAGGAGACCGGCTGAGGAGGATCTGAGGGACCGTGAGGATTGGTAGGGGGAGAGGAGGTCAGCGAGGTATGAGGTGGCAAGGTGGTGGATGGCTTTGTAGGTGAGGAGCAGGATTTTGTATGTGATCCGGTGTGAAATGGGAAGCCAGTGAAGTTGTTTTAGGACTGGCGTGATGTGGTTTCAGGATTTGGAGCGGGTGATGAGTCGGGCAGCTGCATTCTGAACCAGTTGGAGTCTTTTAATGTAGTTTGAGTTGATACCAAGGAACAGTGAGTTGCAGTAGTCCAGTCGTGATGAGAAGAAGGCGTGAATGAGTCTTTCAGCAGCAGAGGGTGTGAAGTGAGGGTCTGATTTTGGCAATGTTGCGGAGGTGAAAGAAGGAGATTTTAATGACATGACGGATGTGAGGTTCAAGGGAGAGTGTTGAATCAAAAATCACGCCGAGGTTGCGGGCCTGGGGAGATGGGGAGACAATAGTGTCATCAATGGTGAGAGTAATGTTATTGGTTTTGCTGAGAGTGGCTTTGGAGCCTATGAGGAGGAATTCTGTTTTATTGCTGTTGAGTTTGAGGAAGTTTTGTTTCATCCAGGTTTTAATAGCTGACAGACAGGAGTTGATGTGGAAGAGGGGAGGATTGTGGGGGGATGTGGTGCTAAGGTAGATTTGGGTGTCATCGGTATAGCAGTGGAAATTCATTTTGAAGTGACGAAGTATCTGACCAAGGGGGAGGATATAAATGATGAAGAGGAGGGGGCCAAGTACAGAGCCTTGGGGAACGCCTTGGGTGACTGTGACTGTAGCAGATGTGTGATTATGAAGAGAGATGAAGTGTGATCTGTTGGAAAGGTAGGAACGGAGCCAGCTGAGTGCAGTACCTTCAATACCAAGGTCTTTGAGTCTGGTGAGCAGGATGTTATGGCTCACGGTATCGAAGGCTGCACTCAGGTCGAGAAGAATAAGGATGTTTAAAGAACCATTGTCAGCGGAGGTGAGGAGGTCATTGAGGACTTTGAGGAGAGTGGTTTCTGTACTGTGGAGGGGGCGAAAACCAGATTGGAAAGGTTCAAATTGGTTATTGGCATGAAGGTGGGCTTGTAGTTGTGAAGCGACTATGCGTTCCAGGGTTTTGGACAGAAAGGGGAGGGTGGAAATTGGGTGGTAGTTGTTGAGGGAAGAGGGACCCAGACCAGGTTTTTTGAGGATTGGGGTGACAACGGCTGTTTTGAAAGCAGAGGGGACAATTCCAAGGGACAATGAGGAATTGAAAAGGTTAGTCACGTAGGGACACAGGACGGGGAGGTATGACTTCAGGAGTGGAGTAGGGAGGTAGTCAAGTGAGCAGGTAGTCGGTTTGGAAGAGCTGATGAGTTTAGAGATTTCAGGAGTGGTGACCGAGTTAAACTGGGAGAGGAGGCAGGATGGAGGAGGGGGAGGGAGGTCAGGAGGGATGGAGGGAAAAGGAGCCGTAATAGGGACTGTAGTAGATACTGGAAGGTCGGATGAAGGGGAAAGAGATTGATAGTGTTGATTTTATCAGCGAAAAAGTGAAGGAATGATCCGGAGTAGAGGTAGGGAAGGTGTTAGTCTGAGGCTTGATGAGGTTGTTAAATGTGGAGAAGAGGGTTCTGGGGGTTTGACAGGGGTTGGTGAGGATGCTGGAGAGGTAGACAGATTTGGCGGCAATGAGGGCATCTTTGTAGGCAATGAGGTGGAGTTTATAAGCTTCATGGTGAACTATGAGCAATGATTTTTTTGTCATGCGTTCAAGTTGGCGGCCAGTTTGTTTCATTTTCCGGAGTGCAGGTGTGTACCAGGGTGATGAGTTGATAAAAGAGACAGTTTGTGTTTTGAGGGGTGCCAGAGTGTTAAGCGTGGTACACAAAGCGGAGTTGAGGTGGTTAACGAGATCATCAGGTGAGGTGAAGCCTGAATCCAGGTGGAGAGTGGTGGAGAGCAGGTCCGTGAGATGATGTTGATCAATCGATTTAAGGTTGCGGAAGGTGATTTCTCTGAGGAGGCGGGGGCGAGGGGTTGGAGTCGGAATGATGAACCGTATCAGTTTGTGATCAGAGAGGGGAAAGAGACATGGATGGAGCACTGGTAGGTTAGTGGAGCAGACCAGGTCGAGGATGTGTCCTTTTTCATGGGTGGGGAATGTGACATGTTGGGAGAGAGTAAAGTTGCCCAGTAGAATTGCGAATTCTGATGACAGGTTGCAGGTGGAGGAATCCATGTGGATGTTTAAGTCACCGAGTAGCAGCAGACGTGAAGAGATGAGGCTAGTGTGAGGAGTTCGGTTAAATCAGAGAGGAAGGAGGGATTTTGTTTAGGTGGCCGGTAGATGAGGATAACTATCATGGAGGAAAAAACTTTGAAGACTAGATATTCAAATGATGATACTGAAGAAAGGGTAAGTTCAGTGATCCGGAAATTTTGATTATATATAACGGCGAGACCACCTCCACGGCGGGAGGGGCGGGATTTGCAGATGTAATTGTAGCCAGTGGGGGATGCTTGATTGAGGGAGAAAAAGTCATTGGGTTGTTGCCAAGTTTCGGTGAGCAGAAGGAAATCCAGTGTGTTGTCGAGGATAAGTTCATGGAGAGCAGGGGCTTTATTGTTAAGCGATCGGGTGTTAAGGAGGGCAAAGTTGGCATGGTGAGAGGGTGTTGAGATGGGGGCAGGCTGAATAGATCTGAGGTTATCCTGGTTAGCACTGCGTGCGGGGGAGTAATGCAGTTGAGAAGGGACAGTGAGTGGAATTGCAGGTGATTGGAGAAGAGGTATATGTGAAGTGCGAATAGCACTGTAGTCCAGTCCGGGTATTCTGTGCAGCCAGACGGTGCGCTCGGCTCTATGTAATCCAGCGAGGGAAATGTTCCGATGACGTGGTAGAGATGCGACAGAGCGAGCAGGAGACCAGATGGAAGGAATGGATTGTCCGTGGTGGAAGTAAACAAACTTGCGGCGAAAACTTCTATGAATGTAGCGGGGTCGACGTAGGAGTCCAAGCTGTTTGATTGATATGCAGGATGGAATTGAGTAGTTGATTAGTTCGACCAGTTGTGGAGTTGAATAATAGAACATGATGCGGAGCGAATGTGATCCGTGATAGCAGTAGGTGATGGACGAGGGACACAGAAATGGATAACTGATGTAAGTGCCAAGATGATCCAAAGCATGACTAGACGAGATGAAAGTCTCGGTCACGGCTGGCATCTGGTGGAGGTTGCCTGTGAAAATGAGGTGGGCAATTGGCTTAGCTGCGGTTGCAGTTAGAATTAGCCGTCACGCGCTGATGAACGCGGGCAGCCAGCAAGCGGCTAACCGACGAGGCGACAGTCCGGTCGAGATGTCAAGCGGCTTTGGGAGCCAGCTGTGAGGCTGTCCAGAGGTAGAGGTACAATGAACATAAACAAAACAGAACAAAAGCAGGAATAGCAGACAGAGAAGCGGCGAACAATCAGCGCCAGCGTCCTCTCACGTCCACAATCATGAGGGGGTTGGTCCACCAACATGAGGGGGTTGGGCTGTTCACACCTGCACGCAAATTAACAATTTAAAACCATTCTATCTATCTCTTTATCTATTGTTTTATGTGAATGATTGGGCAGGATGATTTTCAGATCATTTTGAAGCAAAAACTCTAGGCAACAACATCCAAAAGTCTTGTGGACACACATTTAGTAATGTGTTTTGTGGCCTTATTTCAGAAACTTTAATTTTTTGTTTTTCCAATAACCATGCGTAAAAAATATAATATAAACAATGCTAAAATACAAACATGTACATACATCTTGCTCACATGTTATGGTAGCCATGTTTGTGCTAAATAAAAAAGTGTAATTTCACCTGTGGCATTAACACCTTCTGCCTTGTTGTCTGAATGCAAATTACAACTGAGTCTGCACCCAATAAGCATGTTAAGGCACACAACGTCATATGACGTTGATATTTGGTTTAATTTTGGTTGCGACGTCGGTGACCAAAATCCAACATCAACTCAACGTCTATGGCCAATGTTAAGTTGACGTCAAATAATGACGTCAGCTGACGTTGTTATTTTGTTGTTTTTAGGTTGTGTTGTTATGTTACCAAAATCCAACGTCTTTTTGACGTCATAATGGTAACGTCCACACAACGTCCAAATTCCAACATCATTAGATGTTGATATTTTGTTGGTTTTAGGTTGTGGTATTAACTAACCAAAATACAACGTCATGCCAACGTCTCCTGACAACGTCATATTTACGTCAAAAACTGACATTTAGTCGTGAGGTATGGTGACCAAAACCCAACATGTTCTTAACGTGATAATGCATCGTCCACACAACGTCAAATTCTAACATCATTAGACGTTGATATTTTGTTGGTTTCAGGTTGTGGTATTAACTAACCAAAATACAACGTCATGCCAACGTCTCCTGACAACGTCATATTTACGTCAAAAACTGACATTTAGTCGTGAGGTATGGTGACCAAAACCAACATGTTCTTAACGTCATAATGGTAACGTCCACACAACGTCAAATTTTAACATCATTAGACGTTGATATTTTGTTGGTTTTAGGTTGTGGTATTAACTAACCAAAATACAACGTCATGCCAACGTCTCCTGACAACGTCATATTTACGTCAAAAACTGACATTTAGTCGTGAGGTATGGTGACCAAAACCAACATGTTCTTAACGTGATAATGCATCGTCCACACAACGTCAAATTCTAACATCATTAGACGTTGATATTTTGTTGGTTTCAGGTTGTGGTATTAACTTACCAAAATACAACGTCAAGCCAACGTCTCATGAGAATGTCATATTTACGTCAAAAACTGACATTTAGTCGTGAGGTATGGTGACCAAAACCCAACATGTTCTTAACGTCATAATGGTAACGTCCACACAACGTCAAATTTTAACATCATTAGACGTTGATATTTTATTGGTTTCAGGTTGTGGTATTAACTTACCAAAATACAACGTTAAGCCAACGTCTCCTGAGAACGTCATATTTACGTCAAAAACTGACATTTAGTCGTGAGGTATGGTGACCAAAACCCAACATGTTCTTAACGTGATAATGCATCGTCCACACAACGTCAAATTCTAATATCATTAGACGTTGATATTTTGTTGGTTTCAGGTTGTGCTATTAACTTACCAAAATACAACGTCAAGCCAACGTCTCCTGAGAACGTCATATTTACGTCAAAAACTGACATTTAGTCGTGACGTATGGTGACCAAAACCCAACATGTTCTTAACGTCATAATGGTAACGTCCACACAACGTCAAATTTTTAACATCATTAGACGTTGATATTTTGTTGGTTTCAGGTTGTGGTATTAACTAACCAAAATACAACGTCAACCCAACGTCTCCTAACAAAGTCATATTTATGTCAAAAACTGACATTTAGTCGTGAGGTATGGTGACCAAAACCCAACATGTTCTTAACGTGATAATGCATCGTCCACACAACGTCAAATTCTAACATCATTAGACGTTGATATTTTGTTGGTTTCAGGTTGTGGTATTAACTAACCAAACTACAACGTCAAGCCAACGTCTCCTGAGAACGTCATATTTACGTCAAAAACTGACATTTAGTCGTGACGTATGGTGACCAAAACCCAACATGTTCTTAACGTCATAATGGTAACGTCCACACAACGTCAAATTTTAACATCATTAGACGTTGATATTTTGTTGGTTTCAGGCTGTGGTATTAACTAACCAAAATACAATGTCATGCCAACGTCTCCTAACAAAGTCATATTTATGTCAAAAACTGACATTTAGTCGTGAGGTATGGTGACCAAAACCCAACATGTTCTTAACGTCATAATAGTAACGTCCACACAACGTCAAATTTTAACAGACGTTGATATTTTGTTGGTTTCAGGTTGTGGTATTAACTAACCAAACTACAACGTCAAGCCAACGTCTCCTGAGAACGTCATATTTACGTCAAAAACTGACATTTAGTCGTGACGTATGGTGACCAAAACCCAACATGTTCTTAACGTCATAATGGTAACGTACACACAACGTCAAATTTTAACATCATTAGACGTTGATATTTTGTTGGTTTCAGGTTGTGGTATTAACTTACCAAAAAAACAACGTCAAGCCAACGTCTCCTGAGAACGTCATATTTACGTCAAAAACTGACATTTAGTCGTGAGGTATGGTGACCAAAACCCAACATGTTCTTAACGTCATAATGGTAACGTCCACACAACGTCAAATTTTAACATCATTAGACGTTGATATTTTGTTGGTTTTAGGTTGTGGTATTAACTAACCAAAATACAACGTCATGCCAACGTCTCCTGACAACGTCATATTTACGTCAAAAACTGACATTTAGTCGTGAGGTATGGTGACCAAAACCAACATGTTCTTAACGTGATAATGCATCGTCCACACAACGTGAAATTCTAACATCATTAGACGTTGATATTTTGTTGGTTTCAGGTTGTGGTATTAACTTGCCAAAATACAACGTCAAGCCAACGTCTCATGAGAACGTCATATTTACGTCAAAACTGACATTTAGTCGTGAGGTATGGTGACCAAAACCATAGGTATTAGGTATTTACTTAGGTATTTTACTTAGGTATTTACTAACCAAAATACAACATCAAGCCAACGTCTCAACACAACGTCCTATGACAAACATTTATTTGTGATGTGTGGTGACCAAACCCCAACATCATGTTGACGTCATAATGTTGATGTCCGCACAATGTCAAATTCTGAAAACATTAGATGTTGTTATTTTATTGGTTTTAGGTTGTGGTATTAACTAACCAAAATACAACGTCAAGCCAACATCTTGAGACAATGTCATATTTACGTCAAACATTGACATTTAATCGTTAGGTATGGTGACCTTAAAAATCTTAAAAATCTCCTTAACGTCATAATGATAACTTCAACACAATGTCAAATTCTAACATCATTAGACGTTGATCTTTTGTTATTTTTAGGTTGTGTTGTAAAGTAACTAAAATCCAACGTTGAGCCAATGTTTCAAACCAATATCACATTGACGTCAAATACTGACATTTAGTGGTGAGGTATGGTGACCAAAATCAAACGCCACCTTGATGTCATTATGGTAACGTCCATATAACGTCAATTCTAACATCATTAGACGTTAATATTTTGTTGGTTTTAGGTTGTGATTTAACTAACCAAAATACAATATCAAACCAACATCTCCAGACAATGTCATATTTAAGTCAAACATCGACATTTAGTCGTTATGTATGGTGACCACAACCTAACATCTCCTTAACGTCATAACATCCACACAATGTCAAATTCTAACATCATTAGACGTTGATCTTTTATTATTTTAAGGTTGTGTTGTAAAGTAACTAAAATCCAATGTTGAGCCAACGTCTCAAACCAACATCATATTGTTGTCAAATACTGACATTTAGTCATGAGGTATAGTGACCAAAAATCCACGTCTCTTCAATGTCATTATGGTAACGTCCATATAACGTTAAATTCTAACATCATTACACGTTCTTTTGTTATTTTTAGGTTGAGTTGTAAAGTAACTAAAATCCAACATTGAGCCAACGTTTCAAGCTAACGTCATAATGATGTCAAATACTATGTTTTGTTGGGTCACAATCTCACTTCTAAATTGTCATGAGGTACAGTATGGTGGTCTAAACCCAGCAATGTCACTATGTTAACATCTAGACAACACAACATTCCATTATAGTAGTAATATGATGGGGCATGTGTCAAAATGATTAATGGGTTTTTAATTAACCATGACGACCTTTGACCCGCCCCCTCCCCGTGCCCTGTGTTTGACCCGGCCCCTCCTCCCTGCGTCCTTGGGTGACCTTGACCTGTGGTGACCTTGTGTCGTATGACCTGGTGTGTAATTGAATAATAGGTGTGTCATGCGACAGTCCTCGTGATTATAAGGGAATCATTGATACGATGTAAGATTTATGTTCGAAGGGGATCTCTTGTCCTTGTGATTATAAGGGAATCGTTGATATGATGTAAGGTTTTATGTTTGAACGGACTCGTCCCACCACATTTCAGAGGAGAGGGGGATTGGTGGGGAAGGAGAAAGTGAGAATATCAAATGCGTTACACTAAAGTTTAAAAACATTTTTTTAAATTGTATAAATGAAATGATTATTTTACATTTAGTCAGTTACAGATATTTCATACTAACTAGATTTGAAAAACATTCTTTAAAATGGTATAAATATAATATATACTATTCCACACTGAAGTTGAAAACCATTCTATGATATGAATTAAATGGTTTGGAAATATCTAATGTCTTTCTAAACGTCTACAGATCCAATTATTTTAAACAAAAATAAACTCATCTTACATTTTCATATGCAATAAGTTGCAATACAAAATATCCCCAATGTGAAAGTGCGAATATCATATGTTTTACACTGAAGTTGGAAAAACACCGTGTTTTTAAAAGTATATAACTGAAATCCTTATAAAATAAACGATATACGATAAATATCTTACTGAACCAATTAATTAAGCAATAAACAAACTCATCTTACATGTTTTAGAGATTTGAAGAAGTAGCTCCTAACACACAGATGTCCAAATACAATTCATGAATGGGTTGTGTTTAATATTGTGAATGTGATACAAAAGATCCTGAGAGTTCTCCTCAAGCGTTCCTCACACACACTCCCGTTTAAGATGCTTATGTGTGTGTCTGTGTGCGTGTGTGTCGGCGTGTGTGGTCAATGATTAGACTCATCCATTGTAAGCCATCGAATAGTGTTAATTCCATATCGTAGTAAAAAGCATAAAAGAAAATTAGTCATTGTTACATTTCCAACGCCTGCAGATACAACGTATTTTTATCACAAGAGATAGGCAGCACGATGTTAATGATGTTAATTTACCCTGAAAATCTAATTTGTTAAAATATACAATAGACCTCTAACATCAATGTGAAATAGCAGGTTGTTTTCGGGGGTCTGTGTAAAAAGTTGACTTGAACTTAAAGTATATCTTTTATTTATCAGGGTGCATGTAAAGAACTTTGAAGAACTTTGAAATTTGGTCATCTCATACGTCATCACACACATGTGAATATACATGTTCAATATATACTTAAGTTTTATCTGTAAGAAATTTACCATATAGACCTGTCTATCTTCAGAGAGAGGGGGACAAAGAAGACATTTAGAGTCTGTGATGCCTCAGGCCGACCCCATTGATATAGGCTGCTTATAAGGCCCTTCCGTTCGCCAGGGCATCTTGTGAGAAAGAAGTTACTTAACAATCATTTATGATAGCTTCAGGATATAGGGTGACAGAGCAGATGAGCCTCTGTGCATCGTGTAGTGTTAGTCTGCGAACGCCTTTCCAGAGCTTTTTGTTCGTACTAAATTTATTTCAAAGCATAATCATAAAAGTTTAAATATGATATTTTAAAATGAAAGGTTTTAACACATTTGTATCTTCTATTTATCTTTCAGAAGATAAACTTATGATTTTTTTTTAATGTGACCTAAAGTATAATTTTTATCAATATAGCCATAGCCATAATGATTTTTGTACTGTAACAGCATTCTATCCTGTACACCTAAAACATGACCGTCACAGAAAACTGCCATTCATATTCCCAAAATAAAAAAAAATAAAAAATAAATAAATAATTTAATATAATTTCTAAGCTGTTTTGCATCCACAAACTAACACTAAGTCGGTTCCATAAACCTAACTAGTCTCTATTTTTAAATGAAATGATTATAAATAAAGTTTATAACTTGTTACTAAAACATAGTTTTTAGCTATATATATATATATATATATATATATATATATAACACATAGAGCTGAAGAAATAGTTGATTAGTATTGATAAATAAACTATCAAAAAAAAA
Source organism: Pimephales promelas (assembly GCF_988280905.1). Taxonomy (NCBI): domain Eukaryota; kingdom Metazoa; phylum Chordata; class Actinopteri; order Cypriniformes; family Leuciscidae; genus Pimephales; species Pimephales promelas. Next base: position 14,743,204 of record NC_142776.1, on the reverse strand, counting down.
ATTATCACAAACCAAGTTTAAGTTGGGATAATATACAGTGTGAGATGAAGCTTCACATCCTCCACACAGAGACAGAGGCGATACAGGCTAGATGAGCCTCTGCGGGATAATGTCACAGTAAAGCTAGTCTGCTTTATTTTATTTGGAGTTTTATTCATACTAAATTCAATTAAAAGCATAATAATACAAGTTTAAATAGAATATTTTAAAATTAAAAGACTGTTTACATTAAATTTTTAAAGATTTTATTAAAATCGTATCTTAAATTTACCTTCTTAGAATACTTCTGTATGATATGTATTAACTTAACCTAAGGTACTGTTTTTACTAAACGGCGTTTATTCAAAATAAAATAAAATAAAATGTTATAAATCAAGAACTGTGCTTTTGCGTCTTGGATCTTATTTCAAACAGTATTTTTGTCCATGTGACATGAAACATGTTGTCAGAATTTGACCCAATGTTTTTGTTGTTGTTGTTTTAAAGAAATCCCAGGACTCTACATTTCTCTTATTTAGATTAAAGCCACAATATGTCTTTTTTCTGCATTAAAAATAGCACAAATAATTGTATCTATGTTATATATTTCTGTTAGATATGTACTTACATTATCCCGACAGTTTCCACCAAATTTCAAATACGGAGAAATTTATAGTTTAATTCAAAGATACGGGACGTTTCTTTATTTCCGTTTAGTCGCCCGTCTATGGCGTCATATAACCTTTGACTCCTCTATTTTCTCTAACTTCCTTGCGGAACCCGGCGAAACCGCCAAACACAAAGGGGAACACTGGACTACCGCCAATAAAGCAAAGAAAATGACGAAGAAAAAAAAAAAGTAGTACGTATTTTTATGTGTGTAAATCACGTGCCCGCTCACGAGCGCTCACTCTTAACAGACACACTGTCCCCGGTGCTGCTCGCGCATAAAGCGCTCCCCGTTCACAGTAACCGTGTCGTCTCATTCAAAACAGCTAACTGTTGCTGTTAGCGAGCTGCGCACATTGAATACTCATTATGAGTCAGGCTGCGAATGTACGTGCCCGCTTCAGCTCTCTCATGCATACTAAATAAACGCCTCACCTCCGGCGCCGCGCACTCACTACATTCTCTTAGTTTAGCCTTTAGCACATAGTGGATGAATAACGCAAACCCAGTCAAACGTTTGACTGCAGTATCTTATGTGCTTTATAATCCGGTGTGCTCTATATATGAAACATGTTCTCAAATAGGTCATTCATTGAAGTAGCGTAATATTAATATTTATATTCGTCTGTATTAAATAGTTATGGACCACGACTACGCTTTGCCTGCACGTTCTGCTGCTACAGCCAGCTCATTAGCTAAAGCTCAAACGTACCTGAAAAATATGACCCGAGAAGGGTTTGGGACAGGAGAAGCATGACACAGGTAAACATTGGGGTTGCATTTAAAGCTTCTTGACAAGCTAAATCTACAGAGAGATGCCGTATATCCGTATATTTTGTGAAACGATGATGTCATGTCATGAGCTGAGCTGGTTGTCATTGACAGCGACAACAACTCCCGTGAGCCCACGCTCTTTCCCGACGTCATCAAAGTACGTCTTTTGTTATTATTTTAAATGAGTGACCCCTGATGGCCAAAAATCGCATACTGTACGTTTAAGTTGTATCAATATTGTATTAATATTGTACCTCTGTGGCCCATGACGCAGCATAAGTAAAGTTTGTCCTGAGTGAATATTTAATTTTACTCATCTTCATTCAAAGCATGATCTTACTTTTTCTACGGTAGCTATGATCTATTTTATGTATACATATATTGTATTCACTTGAATTGGTAAAAAAGATTTCTTGTATTCCCCAAACTATCCTCATTAATTGTGGGAACACAGGGTAAAACTCTTCACAGAGAATATACTAGATCGGTTATCTACTCAGAATATATGTAGAATTTGAAAATGTTTTCATTTGTTGATGCTCTGTCTGTAACATGAACTGACTTTGGCGGGAGAGCTGATAATACTATATTGCAGGAAACCTGCCTTTTGACCTCCTCCATTTTGGAGGCTATTTGTTAAAGACCATACAAGTTAGTCCTTAAAGGTACACTGGCTAGGAATTTCTCCCATCTAATTGTATTTTCAAACGAACAGTACTCTCTAGCGCCTCACTTTTTCATTTTACTTCATCGAGTTTAACGATATACATGTTTTACAGTTATACTGTCTATATAATGAATTACACAACCACGGAAAGAAAAAGCTTGTAATTTAGGCCATAACATTGACGTTATAGGTCAAGAAGAAAGCGGGCAACTTCGGCGTCCCCACCAAAGTCTTCCTCATTCATTGGCACTATCCACCTGGGAAAAGCAATCCCGATATTTACCCTCATTTTGAATTTGTCGGCCACATTTCCCTTTAAATAAAACATTTATGCTTTTTTTTTTTGGCTATGAGGAGGATTGCATTATGAAGTATACCGGGCAGTGCAGCCTTTCAAATATGCCGGGGCAGTGATAGCGCCTCTCGCTGACCTCCCTGGCTGCTTCAGCTGGTTTCAGTCAGTCAGCTCTGAACGAAAAGGCAGGCTAGTGCGTTTTGTCCCTCTCTGCTATTATAGTTTTTCAAGATGGCGGAACGACATGAAGGCATCCATGGACTTACCCGTACCATGTAAATAAAGGAGAGAATTTTTTTTCGCTTACAGGGAAAAGTCAGAACATTGGCAGAGCTAATTTTACACCAATGAGATCATATTTTTGAATAAAGACATTGATTTTAGCTATTAAAATACTTTTTAAAAAACTACTGTACCAGTAGTTTCAGATGTGTTTCAGATGTGTAAATTACAAAACAGCATTTTCAACTGAGGGAATCTACACATGAGAAATCTTCAGAAGTCATAACTTCAGGGGTTCCTGAGAATATTTAATTTTCTTTAAAACCAAAGATGGAGTTTAATGACACTAGCTTGCGACATACCCCCCACAATCAAATACTCTAAATGATTTACCACTTTTTCAAAGAATAAAAATACAAGTATATCCTCATACCTGTTTTTGTTCTAGTCTCTTAAATACACAACAAAACAAGATAATCATGTCGCCAAATACATCTGATTTTACTAAACCATGATTTTTTTTGTTGATTTTTTTTTTGACAGACCTACAGAAATGCATGTTGATACAAGTTCCAGGCATAGTGCAGACAGGCAATGTTTGAGAACCCTAATATTGGTGTAATCTTTGCGCAGTCTCAACCACAAATGCAAAACTTTGTGGTGGGTGATACGGTCATAGCTTCACTTAAGGAAAATATTATGGAAGTAATTTTCAAACTGTAGTACATTTATTTATATTTATTAATATCATGGGTTCATGTTGTGTTTGTTTGTTTGTTGTTAATTAATACCTTTATTTTGAACTAACACTTCAATATCCACCACAAAATTAAAGAGATGAGTGTGCTAATGGTGTTGTCTGACCCCAAATAATCAGATAATGGGGTGTTCACAAGCTACAGTGAGATAATCTCCTGCAAATTATGTGTGTAAATAGTAGTGCTTAAATCTTTGGGTGTATTTTTATACGGCAACATATTTTGTCACACCATAGCGATGCAAAGTACTCTAGCCTGTGGAATAACTTTAAAACATAATCTTTATACAGTAATTCGAAAGAAAAGCTGTGAAAAGCAGTGTTTATAATAAATAGACAAAAGTTTGCAAATTATGGTTGTATTACTATTACTATTCAGAAGTCACTGTTTCACATTTTGTATGTTGGTTTTAGGTAAAAAAAAAAAAATTTCTTTGATAGCTGTCAACATTCAGTGTTTATAGGAATAAATGACCATTACGATTTTAAGCGATAGTCTTTCTGAGAAAGTTAGACTAAATTGATACTGTGTTTAGTGCAACTTACCCTCTTTGTGGAATCACACAAAGTATTAACATGCTGTTAATAAGTAAGTATTGTTTACTTAAGTTACTTACCAATTACTTATAAGTATTAATTACGAAAAGTAAGCGCATGCTGCTTCACAATTAAACTATTGCTTTGAGAGATGCCTATTCATTAAAGCGTGAGGCTGTTAAACAAAGTTCGGTAAAATCGGCAGATAACATTGCACAAAGTAAATTCTAGTGATCAACATGCTAAAAAGTAAATACAACATGAGCCATACAGAAAATCCACTTGTGATCAGTTTTGTATGTTTGTAATTGACATTTTATATACTAGTCGATTACGCAGTTAACATCAGGCTTCTTTTGTTTTTGAACAGTTGGGAAAAACTATAATCTCCGAGCGTGGTCAATCTAATAGGAATTTATGAAAACATGAACAGATATTTCTACATGAGATATTTCTTTTAGAACATCTTTCAGCTATGTCTACGAAACATCGACATGCAAGATGAGTATTGCCGTATTTCTGTTACCCATGAACAGAGCCGGACAGTAACGGAGTACCTACATTTACTTGAGTACAGTACTTAAGTACAATTTTGAGGGATCTGTAATTTACTCGAGTATCATTCTTGGGGAGTACTCATGAGTAGATTTGAGAGGGAAATATTGTACTTTGTATTGTATTTTCTTTAATGTTAAATAAAGCAACAATTTACTTTCTCTAAGGTATTGACATTAACATTTTTATAACTCAATGTAGGAGGTTTCTGTCCATAAATGTTAGTACTGTGGCAGTAGTAATGCAATATGTAGTACTTTTAAAAACAAGTACTTCAGTACTTTTACTCAAGTAGACATCTGACTGTACGTTTAGCCTACTTGAACTTGAGTAAATTTAGCAAGGGTTATTTGTGCTTTTACTCAAGTAATAAAGCTGTGTACTATGTCCGCCTCTGCCTATGAAACTATTATACTTTCAAACTCGTCTACACTGTAAAAAATGATTTTTTGGTAAAGTAAATACTAGTGAAAAAACCCAATGTAATTTACTTGAAAAAGTTAGTTCAGGCAAGAATTTAAAAAACTAAGTAAATTCCATATCAGTACTTAATTCAAGCGAGTAGAAATGAAAGTGTAAATATCAACTCAATAAAATTAAGTAAAAATTACTCAACTTTTCTGATACTCGGGTTCCCATCATGCACTGGACCTTGAATAATTAATGAGGCTCATTTTTCACTAGTTTCCAGCTGTATTTACACTGTTTTATCATTGATTTTTGTTGTCAGTATTAGTAAATTGGCATTTTGTGACATTTCTAGTAAATATTTTGCTCAAAACGACACATTCAAACACAAAAACGATCCATCAAATGTTACCGCCATTGTGTATTGTCTACCAAGTATCGAGGTGTTTGCATTCACATAAGGCTTAATGTCTGACATGATGTATATTACTTAGATGTTCTAAGTAAAGCACATACTATAAATGACTAATAAAATTCAAAATTATTGTTTTAGTGAAATGTAATACAAAGGCAAAGGAAATCGGTATTAATCAACCTTTTACAAGCCGAGTTAAAATTGCTTATTTTTTGTAAAGTTTACTTAATTCCATATTCCAAGTAAATTTAACTTAAAGGTTTCTAATTAAAGCTAGTGATAAATATGTTTAGGTTTTTACTTGGCAAATCTTTGTAAATTTACTAGCATTTTCTGAGTGAGATCGTTTAGCAAGGTTTTTTCAAGTAAATCCTACTCCAAATTTTTTACAGTGTAGCTATTCCCCATTTCACAGCACAGTCTTAGATACACAGTTATTTTGCATATGTGGTTGAACAACAGTTAAGCTAATGAATTACCGTTGATAAGCGATATTTTTATGCGAAAGGTGGGATGTGTACACCGATAACTTTGACACAAGAGTTCATTTTTAACAACGCTATTATAACGCTGATCGTATTTTGAATGTTCTTTTCTTTACACTTCCAGTTAGTTAATTCTAGGTCTTCTCTTTGTTCATATACGACAGTATTCACATGAAATGGCATGATTTAGCCTAATAAATGACGGTCTAAACCGCATTATATTATTACCATCCTAGTTTTTAAATAGCGCTTAAATGTATATTTTATATTTTAACCCTTTATGCGAATATAGAATACCGCACAAGAATATATTTTTTTGTGTGTAAAACATCTATGTAGATCTATCAATGTTTGTAAAAATACAGCAAAACAAAGAATAAAGACATCTTTCTACCAGTGACACTCAAAATCTGGGGATACAACAAAATAAAGTATCTCGAGCCTGCACTGATTCGCCACCAAAATATGTAGCATGGTTTGAAGAAACACTTTAATCAGCCGGTGCTTGTTAACTAGTTATTAAACAACCCTCAATTCGGTAGAGATGTACCAACCTGATCTCACAGAATTCCGTGAAATGAACACGGACTCTTAACTCAAAATCCGTTGCAGTGTCACGGATTTGCCAAAAAATCCGTGATGTGCCCACGGAATTGATGCCTATGTAAGTCAATGACAGGCAGCATCCGTGGTCTACACACGGGCTGTTACAATACCTGCGCGCTCCCCCAATTGACGTCGTTTTATAATTTGGAAAGATATATTCTGAATTTACTTAAAGTACTTTACTTTACATATTTGATTTTAACTTGATATTGCATTGTTCTGTCGTCGTTTGATCGCTAGGATAACGTCTGGTCACCCTGAATTCCGTGACCGTACCACGGAATATTCGGTGGTCGCCACAGATTGGTTCACCGTTACTGGACGATATTGCTGCTGATTTTGATACTTTAGGTTGGCTATTCAAGCTGTCTGGGTTTGTGATGCATGTAGTCTAATTAAACTGTGAACTTTTGTATCTTCCCTGACCAGTTATAGCATTTTGCTTATTGACAAATGATGGGACCACGGGTTTCTTCCGTGACCGTACCACGGAATATTCGGTGGTCGCCACAGATTGTTTCACTTTCACTGGACGAGGTTGCCTATTGCTGATTTTGACACTTTAGGCTATTCAAGTTGTCCGTGTTTGTGATGCATGTAGTCTAATTAAACTGTGAACTCCTTATCTGACCAGTTTCTAGCTTTTGCTTTTTGACAAATTCTGTGATGGCACCACGGATTCTTCCGTGATGGGCCCACGGGTTTCTTCCGTGACCGTACCACGGAATATTCGGTGGTCGCCACACCTTTACTGGACGATATTGCTGCTGAGTTTGATACTTTAGGTTGGCTATTCAAGTTGTCTGGGTTTGTGATGCATGTAGTCTAATTAAACTGTGAACTTTTTATCTCCCCTGACCAGTTTCTATAGCCTTTTGCTTATTGACAAATTCCGTGATGGCACCACGGGTTTCTTCCGTGACTGTACCACGGAATATTCGGTGGTCGCCACAGATTGTTTCACCTTTACTGGGCGATATTGCTGCTGGTTTTGACACTTTAGGCTATTCAAGTTGTCCGTGTTTGTGATGCATGTAGTCTAATTAAACTGTGAACTTCTTATCCCCTGCAGTTTGTACAGCCTTTTGCTTATTGACAAATTCTGTGATGGCACCACGGATTCTTCCGTGATGGGACCACGGGTTTCTTCCGTGACCGTACCACGGAATATTCGGTGGTCGCCACAGATTGTTTCACCTTCACTGGAGATTGCCTATTGCTGATTTTGACACTTTAGGCTATTCGAGTTGTCTGTTCGCGATGAAATGTAGCCTCATTAAACTGTGAACATATTATCTCCCCTGATCATTTTGTGTATAACAGTTTTCCACATTGTCAAATTCTGAATCCGTGATGGACACACGGATAACTGGCAGGCTCGATCAATCAAACTCCCCATCCATCAGCCTGGTGTAAATAATATTTGGACTAATTTACTTTTTTTTTTTTTTACTTTAATTTACTCAATTGACAGATAGGCATATACAGACAACGAAAAAAATGATAAAGACATATACAGACAACGAAAAAAATGATAAAGACTTATAATAAATTAATGTTAAATCGGACGTGTTGCCATGGCGGCGACCCCACGGCACTTTCGCGGTTTTTCCGTCATTGCGTGGATCCCCTCTACCAATCGGTATGTATCTCAGACCTGCTACTTATTTACTAAATATAAATGTTGAAATATAAGTTTTAATGCGTTTTAGATCGCTTGTAGGCTATTGTTCATTGCTAAATATTTGACATGATATCGTGTCTGTAAATAACGTTAGCTGCTAACGTTAGTTGTTTTTCTCTAAAAAAAAGTATGCATTTTAAGAAATATTTAAAAGACGTTTTCTCAAAATTATTATTTTTTTGTCATTCTCCAGTAACGTTACCAACATATCATCCTCTGTAGCACCATGTACACCAAAGAAATATAGTGAAAATCGTTTATTTTTGATGAAAAGTGAGATGAAAGCATAACGTTAACGTTAGGCCCTATCCTGAAATCCATCTGATATTCTTTTTCCATCTTGTGTAAACTAAATGAAAAAATAATTTTCCACCTGGATTTATCATGTGTTCAGATTTGTTACCGAAAATATATATGCAAAATTGTGCATATTTAATGAGATATTTCCTATTTTGCATAATTAAACATACAAATTTCAAAAACTTATAATACATTGTTTTTATATACTTGTGTAATTAATCAACTGAGGAAGGTTCATGGTGATCATGGTAATAGATTCATTTATTTTAAAAATTTTACCCTATTCACCTTTAGTGTCTCGCAATGTAGACATTATTTTTTTTTTCTCAGAGATGCATCTAATTATGCTTTCTTGTCTGTTCTACAGATTATTTGCATCTTATCTCCATTTCTCTGTCTCTATTTCAGTTTTATATAGAAAACAAAGGCACTTTTAAGAGCCACTCTTTCAATTTCTCTCTCACTCTGTTTCTCTCTAGTCTCTCTCTCTCTCTCTCTCACACTCTCTCTCACTCACTCACACACACACACACACGCACGCACGCACGCACGCACACACACGCACGCACGCACGCACACACACTCATCTTCATATTTGTACTGTTTGTCTATTGTCTGTATTTTTGTATTGTATCTGTGCACCATGTCGGAAAACCACTCAGCAGCCTTTGAAGATCCCAATGAGGCCAGGGTGAGATATTTTGTAACTTTACACCCATATCTATGTCAAATAACTATTGGTACTACATATTCTTTGTTTGTTGTAGTTGCTGTTGAGGTATGATGTTCTAGACATTTACGTAATGTATTATGGAGTAGTGTAGTATTTTATATCTTGTAGTTTTTGAGTTGTGTTTTTTATTGTTACTTACTAAAAAAGCATCCATCAAACATAACCATAAGTTAGTTATCAAAGTCTGATATTTCGATGTTTGGAGTAAATCCAGTAACTTACTAAAACTTTATTATAACTGAACCTGGTTGAAGTCATGTTTGTGACAGACATTATGCCTCCTGTCTGGTTTACAGCATCAAAACATGTCAAAAGGTGGAGGGCTCAAGAAGACCTGCCCAGCATGCAAAATAACATTTTTAATAGCTTCAAGAAGTGCCCTATGTGCAAGGCCCCACAGCCTAAAAATGTGCGCCTAAACAAAAAGATTGAAAAATTCGAGCAAAAAAAAAAAAGGGTTGCCAACACAAAAAAAATCAGGTGACCTCACATTTGTGGGATGATGCCATCATTTTGGTAAGTAACTTTTCTTGTTCTATGTCACCATAGTCCAGTTATTTTGGGGTACTGGGGAGACTTTCTGGTTTTGACTGAGACAAGATAATGCATTAACATATTTATGGAAGCTATTTATTCAACAGTTTTACCATCTTAAAGATCAAAATCTTGAATACAGCTATTCCTTGTGATGTTCCAAAAGCCTGCTTCTACGCTAAATATTTCTTGTTGACCTGCATTTGTGTCCCAGCTTTGTGCTATTGTGATAAGCAGACAAAGATCCATACACAGCCACACCAAAGCACTTGTAATTGAAATGTTTTAAATGTTTTTTGTTTTGTTTTTATCTTTAGATAGAGAAGCTGCACGCAGTTGGCTGGAAGACTTTGCTCCTGGTGGAATATCCACACAAGAAGGCCAAAATGATCTTACCTAAAGATGAATTGTTGAGCAAAGGTGCACAGAGATGTGTGCAAAACATTTATGAAATTTTTTAAATGATGGTTGAAGGTAAAACTATATTTATATACTATAAACTTTATATATGTATTTTTTTATATATTATTATTTAGGGGTAGATGGTGTTGAGCAATCAATGATTGTAAATAGTAAGGGCAACTGTGCTTCTCTGTGTATCTGAGGCTTGTGGATTTTGTATTATTTTGCCTTAGCTTTCACTTTTTGACCTAATTGCGTAAAGTACATTTTTTGTGTGTGTTTGTATTCTTCTAGTGAATCCAGAACAGGCAACAGACAGTAGCCATGAGCCTGAGGAGGCTACTGTCATTCTAAATTTTGAGATAACGAACCCATTAAGAGAACAAGGTGCGTTTGGCTTGATTTGGTGCCTTCACTTTATTGTGTTCTCTGAGATTTTTGTGAAAATATGCATTAGCAGCAGATGTCTTTTCACTACACCTATTTAAACTTTTATAAGACACAATGTCACCATGTCACTCATCCTCAGATTCAGTAGCCACAATATCCGTGGACCAGGGGACTGTGGCTGTGGGTGATCAATCTCCTACTGGACAAGGTCTTAAGCTCTTCAGCTTTATTTAGGTTCTTTCACAAAATTCACAACGATTTCATTTTAGCTCAAAATAATTCCTAAATGATGTTAAAATTACCTCATTAGAGATTAGCCCAATTATTTTTTCTTCTCCTAAAATGTTGAGATGCTTTCACCCCTAAGATTCTTTGTGAATATAGACCCTAATTGTACTGTGTGTTATATAATCTGTGTATACACGTTAGAGAGACAACATCTTCTTTTCACTCATTCTCATCCTCAGATTTGACAAGTGGCATGACTTTGGACCAGGGGGCTGGGACTGAGGGTGGTCCAGAATTGTTGCTAAGCCCTCCTCCTACAGTACAAGGTTTTACAGTGTCTGAGTTCTTCCAACCATAGTCCTGTTATTTGAGCTCACTGTATGCTGCTGTCAGTGGGAACAAGAACGAGAGAATTTGGTACAACATAGAGCTCATGGTCTCAGATGGTTTGCTATGTAGTCTATGCTATACCAAATTCTCTTGTTCTTCTTCCTACCAACAGCACTTGGGAAGTTCAAACAACAAGGCTATGGTGGGATGATGTACTCTGTAGTATCGCTTTAATATCTTTTTTTTTTTTTCAGGTCTCTGTTATGACCTAATTGTATGTATATTATGATGATAGTCAATGCTGTCTCTTCACTCATTTTAGATTCAGTAGCCACAATTTCTGTGGACCAGGAGGCTGGGACTGTTGCTGTGGCTTATCAACCTCCTACTGGACAAGGTCTTAAGCTCTTCAGCTTTATTTATGTTCTTTATCTTTGAAAGAATATGCTTAAGCTTCAAATATCTGTGCTGTACTGAACCAAGTCTATTTGTTTATATAGGGAAAAGGCGAAATCAGAGGAAGAGAGGTCTGAAATCTGACATCTGATATTCTGTCATCTTTTACATTATCAACACAAAGTATTAATTTAATTGTTGTGCGGGTATTCCTGATATTATTGTTTTAATTAATTTCCATATGGATTGAATGCATAGTGTTCATACTGTAGATAAGCAAGTTTTCAAGTATTAAGTATTTTCCAAGGCTACAATTGCATTTGGATTATTATTTATCATTTCTCTTATGTTGTACAGTGAGAACAAAAGATTGCCCCCACAACAATCGGGATGTGCACCCATACCGTGGGATAATACGGACAAGCAGAGAAAGGTAGGATTGGAGAGGTAGTTAGATTGTGTTATCTGATATGATGTCTTCCCTACAGAAAATACATCTTGGCTAGCATGTTTTGAAACTGGTTTGGAGGATATGCATAGTAAAACTAGGGGTTGTAAGCTCATTTATGGCTATTTCGGGGAGGAGCATGTGCGCACAATCTTCCGGTGACTGGGATTTATAAAGTGAATTTTGTGCAGGTTCTGGTGTACGAACGGTTTTATAAGTCTAAAAAAATTTTTGTGAATGCCATTTTTGCCTTTCGGCCACACATACACTTTTATTAAGGATCCTACACACACAGTTTTATAAATGAGGCCCCACGAACCTATCCATTGGGATATTTGTTTTCTGCTTTAACCAATCGCTACTTGGTCGTATGTTACATGCTGGAACGCACCATTTCTCTTTCAGCCCACTCTAGCTTAGACCATCCAGCAACCAGCATAATTTTTCTGCAAGGTTTAAACTACAGCTAACTTCATATAAAACTGTTTTGGTAAAAGGTATGAAAAGGTATTTGATTAAAAAATTAGAAGTTGTCCTGCATCACGGGGTGTCAGTAACTGAGTGCTAGTGCTCCTTCTTGGGCACACTACTCAAGGCCCAAGACACTTTATAAGCAACATGCCACTGAACCATGTTCAAGTTACTTAGCATCATAAATTAAATTAAAGTGTACCTTAATAGGTGGGACCTGCAACATCTGCTTAGATGTCAACAAAGCTAACCACTGTATCTGTTATAATGCAGTGCAGGAAGCAGGATCCAAATGCAGCAGTTTTTTATTAAATAAACTAGAACAATGACTAAGACTAAGAATAAACTTGAACTATGACAAAGGCTAAGACTCCAGAACAAAACCGACAACATGCAACAGAACAACATACAGAACACACAAAGACTGAACTAGCCGCATGGCTTAAATACAAAGGCAAACAAGCTAAACGAGATAATGAGGGGAGTGGCTAATCAGAGACACCTAGTAAGACTAATAGACATAACGGGAACTGCTAAACATGGAAAAAGACGGGAACACAGACAAGGAAACATGACAGAACAAATAGTGCCAATTGGCTTTATGCCCAGCTGCACTACTTCCTGAACTTCAGCCAGCTCCTTGTTTCCTGTCTCCCATTATTGGCCAAATTGATTAATTCAGGTGTGCCTGACCTCAGTAGTCATGGCAACAATAATCAGACACCTGAATTAATCAAGCTTGGCCAATAATGGCAGACAGGAAACAAGAAGCTGGCTGATCAGGAAGTAGTGCAGCTTGGCATAAACCCAATTGTATCACCAGGGAATTCTTAGTTGTCCCTTGGATAAAATTTGCCCTTGATCCATGTCTCTAAATATTTATTTTTAAATGCCTAGAAATATCCTTTAAAGGTCCTTATACAGTATTTGATGTGGAGAAAGGAACCCTCTTCCCTGTTAACTACATGATGTTTGCTATCCTGACAGACTATTGCCTGCAAGTAATCAGAATATGGACCTGATTGTTGTTCTGGGAAATATTCTCGTTCCTATTATCTTTACCGGTAGTCGTGGAAGACTGGTTAAAAAAAAAACTGGTTAAAAAACGACCACTGCTCAGAAAGACAAAGGACCTTGCTGGAAATGAACATTTGACCTCCCCCTCATACAGTCTCACCTAATCTGCATTTCATTCTCTCTCAAGAAACATATGGTTATAATGTGAATGATTATCATTGAGTATTACGTTTAGTATCATTTAAAATGTCTCAGAGTGAATGGTACAAATGTCTCATTTCCAAATAAGTACAACAAAATGTAATAAGGTTTTTAGAAGTTTTTAGAAAACTGGCACACAAAGGAAGATGGCAAAGGTTTTATTAGATAAATTATTGAAAAGCACACTAAATTGGGTTAGAAATTGTTTGTGTAGGGAACCCTTTTATTGGTGCATTCTCTATAACAATCATGCATTAGAGAACTCGAAAACTAGATGTCACATCTCGAGGGGTTTTCCTCTTACAATAATTACTGAAATTATTTGAAAACTGATCAAATGTCAATCCAAATCATTCCTTTTAAGTTTACATTGTAAATCTGTATCCAATATTTCATGTTACACATTTTCATGTTTTTTTTTTTTTTGTTTGTTTTTTGTCTTCCACAGGGGAAGACCGAACTCCTGTACGACTGGATGCCCTGCGATCTATGGTATGGTACCCTTGCTTGGACAGTTCACCCTTAGGCTACGTTCACACTGCAGGGGCTCAATTGACCTTATGCACAGCTGCACTACTTCCTGAACTTCAGCCAGCTCCTTGTTTCCAGTCTGCCATTATTGGCCAAACTTGATTAATTCAGGTGTGCCTGATTATTGTTGCCATGACTACTGAGGTCAAGCACACCTGAATTAATCAATTTGTCGAATAATGGCAGACAGGAAACAAGGAGCTGGCTGAAGTTCAGGAAGTAGTGCAGCTGGGCTTATAAAAAAATAAAAATAAAAAATTTGCAAGGCCATTCACATTTCCAATTAATTGCGACCTTTTGTGTAGTTAATTGCATATCTCCTGTGTAAACGTGAAATGACCCAGAATTGACCCGCATGCACAGAAGAGTACTTGTTTGCAGAAGTTCTGATAAGAGCCCTCGAGTTTGGCCTGAATAGAGCTGTCCCCCCAAATATTAATTAAATCATAAACCTCGCTTTACTTCCATTGACTAGTCTCAGCATCGTCCCCTATAGTTGTTGTTTATCTTCTTATTCCCGCCTACTTGAAAGCACAATTATGACGTTTGTCGCGTATCAATGACGTGCGGGTCGGATACATGTGACCGGGCCGTTCAGACTGAAGTCGCATTTCAAAAGATTGGATACATATCGGATTTGGACCACATACCCTATTGGCCTGGGTCGCATTTGAAAAGATCGGATCTGTGTCGTTCAGACTGTCATGAAAAGATTAGATACAGGTCACATAGGGTCAAAAAAATCCGAATTGGTCCCTTTCAGCCTGCAGTGTGAACGTAGCCTTAGTATACCACATTTTTTACATTGCAATGCACAAAACAAACCTTCCAGCAACTTCAAAGACAACACGATGCATGGCAAGCAACTAAACCAGTTGGTTAGAACCACTGTGTTTGACAGATGACATTGAGCCAAAAATTAAAAAAAAAGGAAAATAAACATGTCTCAAGTGTATTTTGACATTGTAGATTCAAAGGGAACTGCTGAATAAGAACAATTGACTTATAGCCAATTGATAGTTGTAATGGATATACCTAAAGTTTGCCACACCCTTGACTATTCATTACCAACCCTACTATCACTGAGTGCTACATTGGCTTTAAGCGAGGCCAGACAAGATTGCATTATAAAAATTCAGTTTTTAAGTCTTTGCAATCTACTTTATACTACTGTGTACTCTATGTACAACTATCTTAATTTGATTAGGTTATGAATTAACAGTTGTAAATGGTGTTGTCTAGAATTTTTTCTTTGTTTATTAAAAAACTCTAGGTGCTATTTTCAAGCCTATGGTTAATCTTAAAGGACAACGCTGGTGCAAAATGAAGTTTTGGTCTACTTACACATTTGGTACATAGTCACCGTTGTCTGAGATTTGTTTTCATGATTATCGAATGTAAAGAGTTTTATCTCTAAAAATTGTTTAGCTTATAATGCTAGTATATGGGGCATATGGAGTAATGAAAATAAAAATCGCTAGTTTATACCACTAACAAGGTTCAAAATAGCCCCACACTAACACAGTAACATAATGAGGGTCCATACATGCAAAACGAAACATTGAGAACGTAAGTGTACAGAGCGTTTAATAAGAAGAAACTTTGTAAAGACAGTCCACTTCGTGTATACAGGCAGCAGCCATCTTTGGAAAACAGTCTCGAGCAGTCGAACCATGAACGCTGAGCCAAGTTTTGGCTCGTTCACATCTCACCGGCGCATTTGGCTCGGTGTTCGTGGTTCGATTGTCAAGACTGTTTTCCAAAGATGGCTCCTGTCTGTATACACAAAGTGAACTGTCTTTATAAAGTATCTTCTTATTCTCTTCTATTCTCAAATTCTAGTTCTCAATGCTTCGTTTTGCATATAGGGACCCTGATTATGCTACCGTGTTAGTGTGGGGCTATTTTGAGCCTTGTAAGTGGTATTAACTAGTGTTTTTTTTTATTTTCATTACTCTAAGCCCTATAAACTAGCATTATAAGCTAAACAGTTTTTAAAGATACAACTCTTTACATTTGCTAATCATGAAAACAAATCTCAGGGAACGGTTGACTATGTACCAATGTGTAATTAATTTTGCGCCGGAGTTGTCCTTTAACATCACTCCTATTGAATACCTTGTCTTTCATCTTAATTACTGTTCTCTATTATTGTGTAATCGTGTAGTGTAGATGTTACAGCATTGAATGTTAAGTCATTATTCATACCTTTTTCACTAACCATTTATCTCTTGTATTTTTTAGCGGGAAAACCTGGCCTCCAACCTGGCAGATGGCTTGATACTCACTCCAGTTTTATTTTGTTTCTGTCATAATACCTACACAAAAGTTAAATCCAAATTGATCCTTGGCTAGATTGTTTTTTATGATATTTTGTTCATTTTTTTTGGTAGGTTTGTATTGTTTTAATAAAGATTTGTATTTACTAAGCTTTTCCGTGTCATGTCTAACAGACATCACTCCCACTCATGTGACCTAGCAGAGATCTTTGTGTAGTAATTTTAATAATAGGATGTACATGAAGACTTGAATAAATATACTAAGCTTTTCTTTTAGTAGGCATCATACTAACAGCATTTGGGCTTGTTGGTATGAAGGACTGGGGACATTTGTATTACACATGACAGTTTTTTTTCTAATCTCTTGTATGTTGACTGTTATTATTGGGAATCCATTTCATTTGATTCCTTCCTCCATCTGTCAAAGACTGGTACACACTATATAACGTCCCGTTCAAGTCGCACACCAGTCTTCATTTGTTGTACCAATGGTTACATTGCAGAAGAGTTTGTGCTGTTAAGTAACAAATGTTTACTTTGGTCTCTAAAATGGGAACTTGGGGCCCGGGTGTGTTGCCAGGTAAAAAAAGGACACTGCAGCCAGGCTGTGGGCAGTTGACGGACAGTAACTTGGGGCCCTATCTTGCACCCAGCGCAATTGACTTTGTACAGCATGTATCATTCCTATTTTGCACACAGCAGACTTTTCCCTCCACAGACGCAAACATTCCCTGGAGCTAATTTACAGGTTTAGAAAACAATCACGCCACTCAACAGGAAAAGCCTAGTCTAAAGTCAGTGGCGAGTTGCGCATGTTATTCATGCTATTTTAAGGGCACCTGGTTGGCCATAATCAATGTAGCGTGTGCACAACGAGCATACACTTTGCTTTTCTCATGTACACACAGATGCAGCAGTTTTCATTTTTTATAAAACCATGAACATTTTTACAAGGAAACATTCACAAATGAGGGGAATCATTGTTGTGTCCATGAAGATGTGAAAAACAGGCATAAATCTAGCTTACACATTCATCCAAATTTTTATACGCCTGTTTGAACAAAGCTAATTTGGGTGGGTTGCTATGGGAGATGGGCCCCATACAATGCCACGTGTTTTTCCAGCCCTGACGAGAACGTTGCTCTCCTCGCTTGTGAAGTGCTCCTTGCACACGCATGGAAAATCCTCCAATATAATAATTGGAAAGCGCACCTGCTCCTAAAGGGATAGTGAGATGTCGCTCTGATCTGGTTTATTTCATGTTAGGCCCAAACCACACCTATGAACAATGTAGCTACTTCATTTTAGATTTGCGTTGCACCCAAGAATCCCGTTGGTAGGCTATAATAGCAACAGCACCCAAGGTCCGGCCACAAAGTTACTGTTTCATGTTTTTATGTTTTAGATGTTAAAATAGGGCTCTTTCTTTGTCTCTCAAACATGGTTCAAGTTATGTATGAAATGGGGCTCAGCTCAATAACAGTCAGTCACTGTTGAATTGCAATGACTTTAAACAACAAAGCAAAATGCTCCAGGTCAAGGGATGAAATGCCATACAGTAATCTAAGACAAAGCAGGCTGTTGTATACAATGAATCTTCATATTAATTCCTAATATAATACACTACAGTACGTGCTAGAGGTGAATACACTCTAGATGTGATTAATATGGATTCTGTCCTCCATTAATTTTTTTTCAATTGGGATGTTTGCTAATGCCAGCCATAATGGGCAGAATGAATCTGCCTTATGTACAGTGTATCCTCTACAGGTTCTTTTTCATCCTTCCTCCAGTGTCCTCACTGTCCCATCAGTTTCCTCATCATTGTGGTAGTTATACTGTAACTGGCTAGTCTACTGTATTTCTAAGTCACATGTATAATGTCCTTTTCCCTCTTGATGTTCAGCAGACCATCTTTATAGAAATCACTAACTAGACTTAGACAAATGTACACTTTAACATGGGTAGAGTAAATGCTGACAAAATACTGAATTTGTCCTTGCATGATAGTGATTAAGCTGATGTGTATCCAGGGGAGGGCTGGGTCAAAATAATATACAATGAAATAAGACTTAATTAGGGGGCAGGAGGATTACAACAAGAAGACTTTTGTGTCAATCCTTTCTAATTTCCATCAAGTGTGACTGTCTGTCATTCCTTCCATACCAGGTAGTGATGAATAAGATATATGGCATTATAGAAGAGTTTGTTTACACATAACATGTCCAGATCATGTCTGATTAATGTGTTGTTATGTTAATGTTAATATGATGTTAATATCCCATTTCAATTAATTCATTATGCCTTATGTGAGACGCCATAAATGTAAAAATATCAGGGCTCAACTAATAACTGGGATTTGGCCTCCTCCTCCTCAGGATGAAATTTGCTGGTGGTACTTCATTCTACATCCCAATTATCCTCCATGGAGCACTGAGACTCATACTATATCTGATGGGACTGATGATGGGGGTATCATCTGCAAACTTGATCTTGGTCGTTTCTCCTCCAGCAGTAGGAGCAATAACTGTACTGTACTGCTGCTGGTGATTTGTACTACTGATCCTCGTGACCCGTCCTGCGCCACCCATGAACCCATGTCTTGTGCCACCTGTCCTATTCACTGTGCCACTGACTTGCTGTCCCATGCACTGACCTGCACAACTCATTTTGTTTTGTGACACTTGCCTACTCTCACATGGCACTCACTCAATATCCCATCTGATGTGCCTACTGTCCGTCATTAGTCACTGTCCAATGGGTTAGGTTTAGGATTAGGTTAAGGGTCAGGTTTTTAACATTTTGTAAGTCTCACGGGACATAGACTAGTGGTACAGGACAATAAGTGAGTGGGGCAGGACAGTGTACAGGACAGACGAGTGGCACGAGCCACCAGCAGCAGTATAATACAGTGTTTGCTCCTATTACCTCTCTACAGCCTTATGGTGGCCTATCTGTATTGATGTTTCCATATTGTTAAAATTGACCAATTTAATTATATGAAAGTATCAAGTGACACAGATCTATATTGCTGTTCATGACTTGCAGGCTGGAGAACAGATTGAGGATCTATCATGTTATATGCTAAGCTATGCACGCATAGGTGTTAATTGACTCCAAATGTAGCAGAGTAAACAGCCAGGTTGATGGCATTTTCCACAGCCTGGTAAGCAAACTGATAGGGATCCATGATTGATGATACAATAGTATGTAGCATGAATGCAGACCAAAAAGTCATTTTTTTTTTTGTTTTTTTTTATCCAAATCAAGTAAAATCAGAATCAAGTCAATAATTTTTTTTTTTATCCAAATCAAGTAAAATCAGAATAAACATGGACTTGGAGCTTATCATAACTTTTAAAGACACATTCTACTTTCCATTTTCAGAAAAAAAGGGTGTCTGGCAGATATAGGCTTAGTCAATGAGGAGTTGGTCGGCTGGTAAATTGAGAAATGTCCAGGGATGAGAGATATGAGACTGTGAAAAGTGTGAGTGCTGGTGTTCTAACATGCAGCTTAATTATACTTTCAGACACTGGCTACGACCTTGTTGTCCTGTTTCCAACTCTGAACCTATCACCACTAATACTGAAATGATCACTTTTTTCATGTTAATTTAAATACTATCCTGCTTAAATACATTGGTTTTGAATATATGAAAAACAAGATTAATGGGTTTTTATCAAATCTCTGATCTGTCAAGTCAACACAGCGCGTTAAGTACTGCCAAGTGACACCAGGTCCCATGGACAATTTTTGACTTTTGATTTCACCAGTGCCACGTCTGCATCCTGAAGAGTTTTTATATTATGACAGTATAATGTAAAATGTAGATTTTGAATAAAGACTACAAGGCAATTATGTACTTTATGCACTTTTTACAATCACAAATTATTTACACTTTCAAATTCATTCAAGTTTATTGTAGCCATTTCCAGTTGAAGAAATCTATCTTTGTGTGCTCACATGTACCACAAAACACATCTGACACAAGAAAATTCAATAGAGCATAAATGAGCTCCCTATTGTCCTTTAAGTGCTAAAGTTGAGGTTGAAATGTCACAGTCCAGAATGCATAAAACAGTCCACCCAGAGGGCCAATCCATTCAGTCAATATTGCAATTATATTACACACTCATGATTGAAGTATATGAAGTTGCAGTGCAAAATAATTTCACAATTAACAACACCTAATGTTGATAACTGAATTATCATAGGGTTAGTGCATATTTACATGTCTGATAGCTTGGGGGTTAGCCTGCTAATAAAAGGTAGCCAGAGTCTGGCCATTCTGCAGCGATAAATTATTGCTTGCTGGAGGTTGTTGAAGACAAGCTGGAAATTGTTGAAGTTGAAAAAGAAAGGATCAGCAGATTTTAAAAACAAAACAGAGTGGTCTCCTTTCTAATCTTCTTCTGACTCTGGACTACTAAGGTTATATTCGTCATCAGTGTCCGATCTGCATTCTGTGTCCTGTATCTGGAGGTCATCAACTATAGCACTATACGTGCTCACAGCTTGTTGGCATAAACTCTCCAGTGCATAAGACCTCCGCATGAGGACACTTTTGAAACCAGCTGCAGCATCCTCTGACAAGTCACCAAAATCTGTAACATACATAAACATGGGAATTACTAATATTGTTCAAAAATTATAGCATGTAGAACCACATATGACATAAAAATGTTACTTGTTCTCAAATTCAATTGAACTCAAATTCATTGAAACTGTATGTTTAACATCCTATATACGGTACCCTTAAACGTCGGTTATATTGACGATCCTGGGACGTCATACAACTGACGCTTTACCTTTAATGTCGGTTAGGTGACGGGGTAGGTTTAGGATCCGGTAACGTCATCTAACCGATGTTTAAGGGTACCCTAAAAAGGCAGATGTTGACGTATGGTCAAAAGACGTCCCAAGACATCAGTTATATGACGTCTTGGGATGAGACTGCGCTGTAATAGCCAATCACAATTTACCTTTAATTTTCCGATTGGTTGATTTTGTGGCACACTTGTAACGCTCTTGCACGTTGAGCGAGCATGTCAAGAGTTGAGCGCGCACAGAATTAAGAGGTTGAGAGAGAGAGAGAGGGACTTGACAGGAGTGCAGAGAATAAGTTTGAGAGAGCACCTGTAAACAGAGTGAGAGGGGTTATTATTGCACGTGCATATGGCTAATAGCAAATACATTTATTGAGCACAGAATCATTTTTTTTTCTTTGCTCAAACAATTTTTTTTTTTTGCGATTGTTAATTTCTGTTCAAAATATAATGCATTGGGGGGGGGGGGGGGGGGGGGGGCTAAACAAAGTGTGAGGGTGGAGCAGAGTCGTACAACTAATGTAGAAAACAATAAAACTTGTGGCTCTTTTCCACTGACTGGTACCAGATCCACTTGACTCTTTTGGTTCCACCTCTGTTGAAGTTCCAACAATGATGTGCAGATAGCTCTGTGGTCATTGTTATTGCTAGCATCATGTTAACGTTCTGAGCAGGTCCTCAACAGCAGCTTAGAGTTAGCGAGACAGGACAGCCGATAGAGTAAATATTGCTCCCCAAAAACATGTCTGTAATGCGATGATTTCAGAATACTGTTGATTTTATCTGTTCTGCTGTAGTGATTGCTGTTACAAACTTTTACAAAATGGTGATGCAAAGATAGTTCACTTCAGTATCGCTATAGCAACCGGTTCCATGAAATGGTACTTTTATGCAGTAGAAAATTAAACCAAAAATTTGAAACCAAACCAAGTAGAGTCATGTTGAGGTGAGTGGAACCAATACCATTCAATGGAAAAGGGACTATACATATGTTAGTGAGGAAAAAAAAATCCAAATTTGACTTACAGCCCATTCTGATGTTCTCTTTCAGCTTCTCCACTCCCTTTATCTCCTTATGGAGAGATGTGATGTGCTGAGACATCTCCTTAACCAGGATGCTCTGCTCCTCCTCAAGAGACCGTTTTAACCTGAAGGAGTGACCTTTAGGTAGTGGGAATAGATGGAAATATGAAAAAGTGATTTAGTATTTACGATTAAGTTATAAACTAAAACATATGAGAGAGAGAGAGAGAGAGAGAGAGAGAGGGAGAGAGAGAGAGAGAGAGGGAGAGAGAGGGAGAGAGAGAGAGGGAGATTTTGCAGTATACAGACAGGTATACATTTTCAAGAACATGTCAGGACTACCACCATACCATCCTCACGTCTCTCCCAAGGCAGGATGTAGTCCTCTGTCGAATTTGAGCCCAACTCCTCATCAATTTTATCTTCTGCAATAGCATTGTACAGCTGGATCTTTTGTTTCATTTTTTTTTAATTCTCTTATTTTTCTTCTTTTTCTCTGTCTTGTCTGGTTGCTATCTGCAAAGCGAAATAAGAAAACTATCAGGAAAACTGTTTTTGTTTGTTTGCAATGTGCCATTTGAATATCAGTCAACCAACCATGCTGACGATAGAGTTCCTGCTTCTTGCGTAGCAGAGCCACTATGATGCTCTCTATCTCAGCCCTGAGATCCTCTGTTGCTCCCTGTTCTGCTGTGCTCCCTGGCTCTTAATAGGAAACACAATTATTTCAGAAATTGTTTAATTTAAAAATGTCTGATCACCTTAAGTAGTTAATATTTGAATAAACTAATTAACAGATGTGATTTACCTGTGACTGTCCACTGCTGAACATCACACACCCACTGCTGTGCTGTTTGTTCAGTGATGTCATTCTTCTGGCGGAAATCACTGAAGCTGGCAACTTCCAGCTTTACCTTCTCGGAAATCTTTAAATCACACAAAAATAAAAAATACCATACAAGCTTTCAGACAATACCGAGATCAAATTGAAATTCCATAACCTACAGTTTATAAATTAATAGATGAATGAGCTTATTACAGATGGATAGACGCCAGCTCTGCAGTTTGTTGTTAAAATGTATGTTGTGTCAGGCAAAAGGACCATTGGGAAATGCCCTTACTTTGATGTATCTGCAGGCTAAGACTTTATGAAGGTTCTCTGTCTTTTTTCTGTTCCACCCCATGGCCTGTTGCGTAAGCATATTCTCTCTCCCTGATTACAAAAAAATATGCATGCATGATTGGATCAGTTTACATGAGAAAGACCATTGCAGTTAGACATGACCAAACACAAAAATTACTTTAGTGCAAGGATAACATGAAAATTACATTTTAGAAGTCAGAAATACCTCATCATAGTGTATGGTTTGTATTGTGTCATACCAACCTGCCTTTGTCATGTACTTTGTGACAAGAGCTGCCCTGGATAGAAAGCTGTTTACCTAGATAAACAATACAGAAATTAATGTATTCCTATATAACATAAAAAAAAAAATGTATGTATATGTGAACATGTAGCCATACTGTTTTATTGTTTGTCTTATTGTTTAACTAATATCTTATCAGATAATGCAGATAATGAATTTGCAGATAATGAATTTCCCTAACATGATCAAATGAGTGTATATAATTAAATAGTGAAGCTCAGAGGGAACAAAGCTTGAAATAGTGATGCATCATGCATAAAACACCACTGCTCACTTCACTTTTTTATTTCAACAAAATATGTGTTGCAACTACAGTTCAGATCGTGCTCTGATGGTCATTCGAGCAAGCATAGATCTTTGTTTGGTACCCTGATGTACTTTATCCTTCACACACTGCTTAAATGTATCAGTAAAATCTCCTATATCTACATAGTTACAATAATGTCTGTAATAACATACTTGCTCAACTTCCTCTCCAACAGTGTTCCCTGCTCCATCCTGATTCATACCGCCCCATCTCACCTGCAACAGTGTTGGATTAATTTCATACCATAACTTTAAATAATGTCATTTATTATGTGCACATTCAAATCTTTTTCACTTTAAAGGTGTCATATTTTATCTGCATAATATACTACACAAGATATACTAATCACAGACTTACAACTTAGTATATTACTACTAATAACAATTTAAAATAATAAAAAACAATCATTGCACGACTTCTAGCACTAGCTGCCTGCTGGCTACTGTTGCATCTAAATTTCAGTAATTTGAGGTACCTCGCATTTTGCTGTATGAGCTTTGGCATGCATCACACTAAGAAATGGCCTCATTTCCATCAGTGGTTGAAGATCGGATGATTCTTCAGTCGCTTTGCTTAGGTATGGCTGCCAGTACCTAAAAAGAAGCACAGCATTAGTAGGCATTAACTAATACTTTGCCTGGCCATCAATATAAAATGACTGAAAAAAAAAAACAGGCACTTGCCATTTAATGTACAGTAGGTTGACCAAGTTTCAATATGAAAGAGAAAAATTACCTGCAGACAACATCCATGCAGAAGAAAGTGACATTGGCCCTCTCTGACAATTGTTTCTGTAAAAACATTGGGTCGGCAAAGACCTCGCCACGGTAGTGGTCCAGTCCACGCAGCAATATCCCGTGTCTGATGCACAAGAGGACAATATTTTTAATGATCTGTTTACACAATAAGACCTGTGGAAAACAGAGCTAATCAAAAACCTCTATTCAAAGCTTAAATCCATTTGCACATACGCACGCACACAAACACTCATCCCCATCAATCCTCAATCGCAAACACTCATCCCCATCAAGTAATTTATTTTAAAAATAAATAAAGTGATGAAGCCAATCAGTATATGGGGATGATTGGGAGGCCATGATGGACAGAGGCCAAGGAGCAAATTTGACCAGGATGTCGGCATTACACCCGACTCTTTTTGAAGGACAACCTGGGATTTTTAATGACCACAGAGTCAGGACCTCAGTTTAACATCTCATCTGAAGGACGGAAAGGACTTTACTTCCCATTAGGAAATACCTGACTCTGAACCTGACTCTGATGCATTTATCCACAATTGAGTTTCCACAGGGTGTGACAAGTGCAAGTACAATTGCATACTTCTGATCTACCCACATACCTGCAGACTGCCACTTGTATGCCCTCTTCATCTATTTTGGACGATGATTTTTTTGACATCTCCTTACTTGCCCTGAACCTTGAAACGCCACATGTTCCACTGTTATCTGCCTGTAAAGTTAGATATCACTCATCTTAACAAATAGAAAACAGAAAAGACAAACAAACAAACATAAACAATAGATATACTGTCTTAATATGCAGTATTAGACATACTCTTGTCATGCTGCTGCCTCTGATGCTGGACAATAAAAGTCATTTACTTCACACATCACATCTTCTGTATGTTTGCAAAAACAATATTCGAAAAAACTTTTCTGGAACGTATCTGCACAGACATTCCCTGGCTATGACATAAAAAATTTTTAGTGTTTACAGAAAATAAATATCACAATATTAGATACATTAATATGATTATGTGTTACAATGATTCAAGCAGATTTACCCTTCCAGCCTGAACAGAACGGTGCTCCAGTAGCTTTAAAAAGGCATGCCTTGACATCGAAGGAGCCGAAACTTTAATGTGAGCAAAAGCGTCGAAGACGTCAAACCTATATAGTGCATTTTTGGTTGACATCTCTTTCAGCGGACAGTTTAGCATCAAGCAGCACTGGCCTTGCTGCTTTTGCCCTTGTATCAGCGTGTAGCTGCCGCTGTGCCCATGCTGTTTTTTTTCAGCTGCCACATTAACCTCAACTGAGTCAAGCGTGTCCCTCAGCTATTGAAGACGTGTATCTAAAAAAAATAAATGAAAATAAATAACTGTTAAACAACCCTTCGATTGAGTGAAGGCACAATAGGTAAAATTGACTGAATGGTACAACAATAATTATTAAAATCTGACATTGACCAAGCCATACATGACAGTGTCCATTCAATGTTGGTTTAATGTACTGTATATGGATTTGATCATGGTATCACGAACCATTGTATCACAATGGTTTCACAAAACGTGTAATATGCTTCCGATAATAGACCAGTTTGAAATGAAGAGTAGGAGTGTCTATCACTCCCCAAAATAGGAAAAAATTTCTAAAAGCGAGCTATGCAAAAGCAATGAGTGCAGAATTGTAAAAATTTATAATATAATGCACATTCTTTCTACAACAACAAAATACAAATACAAACACAAACCACTTTTAATGTAGTTACGTGGAGAAGAAGTGTGAGACATCAACAACAATGAATCGAGGAAAAGTTTACAGGGTCATTAGAAAAGTTGTTGATATGGAGGGATAGGAAATGTTATAGGGATTATACAGACATACTGACCAAGACTTGCAGTCATCTCTTCTTCGATGTGAGGGACTTCCTCAGACACTGTGATCACTTGAACTTCAGAAGCTGTAAAGGCCAATGCAATAGGTTATCTATTCTATCAGGGTCTTACTGTAAAGCATCATATATTTCACCCCAGAAAATTCACAAAATTCCATCATACATCTCACCAGCATTTAGATATTAGATAATAATCATTATTAAACTATAACAGTGTAATAAACAACGAACCTAATGCACAACGTTTTTTGTTTTTTTTGACGTTTCTTACGTCTGTTACTTGTGGCCGCTGCGCTTGCGACTGCTTTCCCTCTCTTAGTCCTCTTTCTTTTTTGAGGGACATGGCTTCCCATTGCAGCCTATATGAAAATAAAATATTAATGTTTTCTAATAGAATATCAGACTTATGGTTATGTTTGGACTTTGGACGCAAAGTAACTAACATTAAAAAAACACAAAACTAAAACTACAAGACATAAAATACTACACTACTCCAATGTCCATTAAATGTCAAGAACATCAACAGCAACTACAACAAACAATCTGTAATACCAATAGTTATTTGACATAGATATGGGTGTAAAGTTGTCAAAATTTTCAGCAGCCATATGCCATCTGACCTCACTAGGATCTTCGAAGACTGCTGGGTGGTTTTCCGACATGGTGCATGCACAGATACAATACAAAAATACAGACAATAGACAAACAGTACAAATATGAAGATGAGTGTGTGCGTGCGTGCGTGTCTGTGTGAGTGAGAGAGAGAGAGAGAGAGTGTGTGTGTGTGTGTGTGTGTGTGTGAGAGAGAGAGACTAGAGAGAAACAGTGAGAGAGAGATTGAAAGAGTGGCTCTTAAAAGTGCCTTTGTTTTCTATATAAAACTGAAATAGAGACAGAGAAATGGAGATAAGATGCAAATAATCTGTAGAACAGACAAGAAAGCATAATTAGATGCATCTCTGAGAAAAAAAAATTAATGTCTACATTAATGTGAGACACTAAAGGTGAATAGGGTAAAATTTTTAAAATAAATGAATCTATTACCATGATCACCATGAACCTTCCTCAGTTGATTAATTACACAAGTATATAAAAACAATGTATTATAAGTTTTTGAAATTTGTATGTTTAATTATGCAAAATAGGAAATATCTCATTAAATATGCACAATTTTGCATATATATTTTCGGTAACAAATCTGAACACATGATAAATCCAGGTGGAAAATTATTTTTTCATTTAGTTTACACAAGATGGAAAAAGAATATCAGATGGATTTCAGGATAGGGCCTAACGTTAACGTTATATGCTTTCATCTCACTTTTCATCAAAAACAAACGATTTTCACTATATTTCTTTGGTGTACATGGTGCTACAGTACAGAGGATGATATGTTGGTAACGTTACTGGAGAATGACAAAAAAAATAATTTTGAGAAAACGTCTTTTAAATATTTCTTAAAATGCATACTTTTTTTTAGAGAAAAACAACTAACGTTAGCAGCTAACGTTATTTACAGACACGATATCATGTCAAATATTTAGCAATGAACAATAGCCTACAAGCGATCTAAAACGCATTAAAACTTATATTTCAACATTTATATTTAGTAAATAAGTAGCAGGTCTGAGATACATACCGATTGGTAGAGGGGATCCTCGCAATGACGGAAAAACCGCGAAAGTGCCGTGGGGTCGCCGCCATGGCAACACGTCCGATTTAACATTAATTTATTATAAGTCTTTATCATTTTTTTCGTTGTCTGTATATGCCTATCTGTCAATTGAGTAAATTAAAGTAAAAAAAAAAAAAAGTAAATTAGTCCAAATATTATTTACACCAGGCTGATGGATGGGGAGTTTGATTGATCGAGCCTGCCAGTTATCCGTGTGTCCATCACGGATTCAGAATTTGACAATGTGGAAAACTGTTATACACAAAATGATCAGGGGAGATAATATGTTCACAGTTTAATGAGGCTACATTTCATCCCGAACAGACAACTCGAATAGCCTAAAGTGTCAAAATCAGCAATAGGCAATCTCCAGTGAAGGTGAAACAATCTGTGGCGACCACCGAATATTCCGTGGTACGGTCACGGAAGAAACCCGTGGTCCCATCACGGAAGAATCCGTGGTGCCATCACAGAATTTGTCAATAAGCAAAAGGCTGTACAAACTGCAGGGGATAAGAAGTTCACAGTTTAATTAGACTACATGCATCACAAACACGGACAACTTGAATAGCCTAAAGTGTCAAAACCAGCAGCAATATCGCCCAGTAAAGGTGAAACAATCTGTGGCGACCACCGAATATTCCGTGGTACGGTCACGGAAGAAACCCGTGGTGCGATCACGGAATTTGTCAATAAGCAAAATGCTATAGAAACTGGTCAGGGGAGATAAAAAGTTCACAGTTTAATTAGACTACATGCATCACAAACCCAGACAACTTGAATAGCCAACCTAAAGTATCAAACTCAGCAGCAATATCGTCCAGTAAAGGTGTGGCGACCACCGAATATTCCGTGGTACGGTCACGGAAGAAACCCGTGGGCCCATCACGGAAGAATCCGTGGTGCCATCACAGAATTTGTCAAAAAGCAAAAGCTAGAAACTGGTCAGATAAGGAGTTCACAGTTTAATTAGACTACATGCATCACAAACACGGACAACTTGAATAGCCTAAAGTGTCAAAATCAGCAATAGGCAACCTCGTCCAGTGAAAGTGAAACAATCTGTGGCGACCACCGAATATTCCGTGGTACGGTCACGGAAGAAACCCGTGGTCCCATCACGGAAGAATCCGTGGTGCCATCACAGAATTTGTCAATAAGCAAAAGGCTGTACAAACTGCAGGGGATAAGAAGTTCACAGTTTAATTAGACTACATGCATCACAAACACGGACAACTTGAATAGCCTAAAGTGTCAAAACCAGCAGCAATATCGCCCAGTAAAGGTGAAACAATCTGTGGCGGCACCGAATATTCCGTGGTACGGTCACGGAAGAAACCCGTGGTCCCATCATTTGTCAATAAGCAAAATGCTATAACTGGTCAGGGAAGATACAAAAGTTCACAGTTTAATTAGACTACATGCATCACAAACCCAGACAGCTTGAATAGCCAACCTAAAGTATCAAAATCAGCAGCAATATCGTCCAGTAACGGTGAACCAATCTGTGGCGACCACCGAATATTCCGTGGTACGGTCACGGAATTCAGGGTGACCAGACGTTATCCTAGCGATCAAACGACGACAGAACAATGCAATATCAAGTTAAAATCAAATATGTAAAGTAAAGTACTTTAAGTAAATTCAGAATATATCTTTCCAGATTATAAAACGACGTCAATTGGGGGAGCGCGCAGGTATTGTAACAGCCCGTGTGTAGACCACGGATGCTGCCTGTCATTGACTTACATAGGCATCAATTCCGTGGGCACATCACGGATTTTTTGGCAAATCCGTGACACTGCAACGGATTTTGAGTTAAGAGTCCGTGTTCATTTCACGGAATTCTGTGAGATCAGGTTGTTATCTCAATATGGCGTACATCTCAACCTGATCTCACAGAATTCCGTGAAATGAACACGGACTCTTAACTCAAAATCCGTTGCAGTGTCACGGATTTGCCAAAAAATCCGTGATGTGCCCACGGAATTGATGCCTATGTAAGTCAATGACAGGCAGCATCCGTGGTCTACACACGGGCTGTTACAATACCTGCGCGCTCCCCCAATTGACGTCGTTTTATAATCTGGAAAGATATATTCTGAATTTACTTAAAGTACTTTACTTTACATATTTGATTTTAACTTGATATTGCATTGTTCTGTCGTCGTTTGATCGCTAGGATAACGTCTGGTCACCCTGAATTCCGTGACCGTACCACGGAATATTCGGTGGTCGCCACAGATTGGTTCACCGTTACTGGACGATATTGCTGCTGATTTTGATACTTTAGGTTGGCTATTCAAGCTGTCTGGGTTTGTGATGCATGTAGTCTAATTAAACTGTGAACTTTTGTATCTTCCCTGACCAGTTATAGCATTTTGCTTATTGACAAATGATGGGACCACGGGTTTCTTCCGTGACCGTACCACGGAATATTCGGTGCCGCCACAGATTGTTTCACCTTTACTGGGCGATATTGCTGCTGGTTTTGACACTTTAGGCTATTCAAGTTGTCCGTGTTTGTGATGCATGTAGTCTAATTAAACTGTGAACTTCTTATCCCCTGCAGTTTGTACAGCCTTTTGCTTATTGACAAATTCTGTGATGGCACCACGGATTCTTCCGTGATGGGACCACGGGTTTCTTCCGTGACCGTACCACGGAATATTCGGTGGTCGCCACAGATTGTTTCACTTTCACTGGACGAGGTTGCCTATTGCTGATTTTGACACTTTAGGCTATTCAAGTTGTCCGTGTTTGTGATGCATGTAGTCTAATTAAACTGTGAACTCCTTATCTGACCAGTTTCTAGCTTTTGCTTTTTGACAAATTCTGTGATGGCACCACGGATTCTTCCGTGATGGGCCCACGGGTTTCTTCCGTGACCGTACCACGGAATATTCGGTGGTCGCCACACCTTTACTGGACGATATTGCTGCTGAGTTTGATACTTTAGGTTGGCTATTCAAGTTGTCTGGGTTTGTGATGCATGTAGTCTAATTAAACTGTGAACTTTTTATCTCCCCTGACCAGTTTCTATAGCATTTTGCTTATTGACAAATTCCGTGATCGCACCACGGGTTTCTTCCGTGACCGTACCACGGAATATTCGGTGGTCGCCACAGATTGTTTCACCTTTACTGGGCGATATTGCTGCTGGTTTTGACACTTTAGGCTATTCAAGTTGTCCGTGTTTGTGATGCATGTAGTCTAATTAAACTGTGAACTTCTTATCCCCTGCAGTTTGTACAGCCTTTTGCTTATTGACAAATTCTGTGATGGCACCACGGATTCTTCCGTGATGGGACCACGGGTTTCTTCCGTGACCGTACCACGGAATATTCGGTGGTCGCCACAGATTGTTTCACCTTCACTGGAGATTGCCTATTGCTGATTTTGACACTTTAGGCTATTCGAGTTGTCTGTTCGGGATGAAATGTAGCCTCATTAAACTGTGAACATATTATCTCCCCTGATCATTTTGTGTATAACAGTTTTCCACATTGTCAAATTCTGAATCCGTGATGGACACACGGATAACTGGCAGGCTCGATCAATCAAACTCCCCATCCATCAGCCTGGTGTAAATAATATTTGGACTAATTTACTTTTTTTTTTTTTACTTTAATTTACTCAATTGACAGATAGGCATATACAGACAACGAAAAAAATGATAAAGACTTATAATAAATTAATGTTAAATCGGACGTGTTGCCATGGCGGCGACCCCACGGCACTTTCGCGGTTTTTCCGTCATTGCGAGGATCCCCTCTACCAATCGGTATGTATCTCAGACCTGCTACTTATTTACTAAATATAAATGTTGAAATATAAGTTTTAATGCGTTTTAGATCGCTTGTAGGCTATTGTTCATTGCTAAATATTTGACATGATATCGTGTCTGTAAATAAAGTTAGCTGCTAACGTTAGTTGTTTTTCTCTAAAAAAAAGTATGCATTTTAAGAAATATTTAAAAGACGTTTTCTCAAAATTATTTTTTTTGTCATTCTCCAGTAACGTTACCAACATATCATCCTCTGTACTGTAGCACCATGTACACCAAAGAAATATAGTGAAAATCGTTTGTTTTTGATGAAAAGTGAGATGAAAGCATATAACGTTAACGTTAGGCCCTATCCTGAAATCCATCTGATATTCTTTTTCCATCTTGTGTAAACTAAATGAAAAAATAATTTTCCACCTGGATTTATCATGTGTTCAGATTTGTTACCGAAAATATATATGCAAAATTGTGCATATTTAATGAGATATTTCCTATTTTGCATAATTAAACATACAAATTTCAAAAACTTATAATACATTGTTTTTATATACTTGTGTAATTAATCAACTGAGGAAGGTTCATGGTGATCATGGTAATAGATTCATTTATTTTAAAAATTTTACCCTATTCACCTTTAGTGTCTCGCATTAATGTAGACATTAATTTTTTTTTCTCAGAGATGCATCTAATTATGCTTTCTTGTCTGTTCTACAGATTATTTGCATCTTATCTCCATTTCTCTGTCTCTATTTCAGTTTTATATAGAAAACAAAGGCACTTTTAAGAGCCACTCTTTCAATCTCTCTCTCACTGTTTCTCTCTAGTCTCTCTCTCTCACACACACACACACACACACACACACTCTCTCTCTCTCTCTCTCACTCACACAAACACGCACGCACGCACACACTCATCTTCATATTTGTACTGTTTGTCTATTGTCTGTATTTTTGTATTGTATCTGTGCATGCACCATGTCGGAAAACCACCCAGCAGTCTTCGAAGATCCTAGTGAGGTCAGATGGCATATGGCTGCTGAAAATTTTGACAACTTTACACCCATATCTATGTCAAATAACTATTGGTATTACAGATTGTTTGTTGTAGTTGCTGTTGATGTTCTTGACATTTAATGGACATTGGAGTAGTGTAGTATTTTATGTCTTGTAGTTTTAGTTTTGTGTTTTTTTAATGTTAGTTACTTTGCGTCCAAAGTCCAAACATAACCATAAGTCTGATATTCTATTAGAAAACATTAATATTTTATTTTCATATAGGCTGCAATGGGAAGCCATGTCCCTCAAAAAAGAAAGAGGACTAAGAGAGGGAAAGCAGTCGCAAGCGCAGCGGCCACAAGTAACAGACGTAAGAAACGTCAAAAAAAACAAAAAACGTTGTGCATTAGGTTCGTTGTTTATTACACTGTTATAGTTTAATAATGATTATTATCTAATATCTAAATGCTGGTGAGATGTATGATGGAATTTTGTGAATTTTCTGGGGTGAAATATATGATGCTTTACAGTAAGACCCTGATAGAATAGATAACCTATTGCATTGGCCTTTACAGCTTCTGAAGTTCAAGTGATCACAGTGTCTGAGGAAGTCCCTCACATCGAAGAAGAGATGACTGCAAGTCTTGGTCAGTATGTCTGTATAATCCCTATAACATTTCCTATCCCTCCATATCAACAACTTTTCTAATGACCCTGTAAACTTTTCCTCGATTCATTGTTGTTGATGTCTCACACTTCTTCTCCACGTAACTACATTAAAAGTGGTTTGTGTTTGTATTTGTATTTTGTTGTTGTAGAAAGAATGTGCATTATATTATAAATTTTTACAATTCTGCACTCATTGCTTTTGCATAGCTCGCTTTTAGAAATTTTTTCCTATTTTGGGGAGTGATAGACACTCCTACTCTTCATTTCAAACTGGTCTATTATCGGAAGCATATTACACGTTTTGTGAAACCATTGTGATACAATGGTTCGTGATACCATGATCAAATCCATATACAGTACATTAAACCAACATTGAATGGACACTGTCATGTATGGCTTGGTCAATGTCAGATTTTAATAATTATTGTTGTACCATTCAGTCAATTTTACCTATTGTGCCTTCACTCAATCGAAGGGTTGTTTAACAGTTATTTATTTTCATTTATTTTTTTTAGATACACGTCTTCAATAGCTGAGGGACACGCTTGACTCAGTTGAGGTTAATGTGGCAGCTGAAAAAAAACAGCATGGGCACAGCGGCAGCTACACGCTGATACAAGGGCAAAAGCAGCAAGGCCAGTGCTGCTTGATGCTAAACTGTCCGCTGAAAGAGATGTCAACCAAAAATGCACTATATAGGTTTGACGTCTTCGACGCTTTTGCTCACATTAAAGTTTCGGCTCCTTCGATGTCAAGGCATGCCTTTTTAAAGCTACTGGAGCACCGTTCTGTTCAGGCTGGAAGGGTAAATCTGCTTGAATCATTGTAACACATAATCATATTAATGTATCTAATATTGTGATATTTATTTTCTGTAAACACTAAAAATTTTTTATGTCATAGCCAGGGAATGTCTGTGCAGATACGTTCCAGAAAAGTTTTTTCGAATATTGTTTTTGCAAACATACAGAAGATGTGATGTGTGAAGTAAATGACTTTTATTGTCCAGCATCAGAGGCAGCAGCATGACAAGAGTATGTCTAATACTGCATATTAAGACAGTATATCTATTGTTTATGTTTGTTTGTTTGTCTTTTCTGTTTTCTATTTGTTAAGATGAGTGATATCTAACTTTACAGGCAGATAACAGTGGAACATGTGGCGTTTCAAGGTTCAGGGCAAGTAAGGAGATGTCAAAAAAATCATCGTCCAAAATAGATGAAGAGGGCATACAAGTGGCAGTCTGCAGGTATGTGGGTAGATCAGAAGTATGCAATTGTACTTGCACTTGTCACACCCTGTGGAAACTCAATTGTGGATAAATGCATCAGAGTCAGGTTCAGAGTCAGGTATTTCCTAATGGGAAGTAAAGTCCTTTCCGTCCTTCAGATGAGATGTTAAACTGAGGTCCTGACTCTGTGGTCATTAAAAATCCCAGGTTGTCCTTCAAAAAGAGTCGGGTGTAATGCCGACATCCTGGTCAAATTTGCTCCTTGGCCTCTGTCCATCATGGCCTCCCAATCATCCCCATATACTGATTGGCTTCATCACTTTATTTATTTTTAAAATAAATTACTTGATGGGGATGAGTGTTTGCGATTGAGGATTGATGGGGATGAGTGTTTGTGTGCGTGCGTATGTGCAAATGGATTTAAGCTTTGAATAGAGGTTTTTGATTAGCTCTGTTTTCCACAGGTCTTATTGTGTAAACAGATCATTAAAAATATTGTCCTCTTGTGCATCAGACACGGGATATTGCTGCGTGGACTGGACCACTACCGTGGCGAGGTCTTTGCCGACCCAATGTTTTTACAGAAACAATTGTCAGAGAGGGCCAATGTCACTTTCTTCTGCATGGATGTTGTCTGCAGGTAATTTTTCTCTTTCATATTGAAACTTGGTCAACCTACTGTACATTAAATGGCAAGTGCCTGTTTTTTTTTTTCAGTCATTTTATATTGATGGCCAGGCAAAGTATTAGTTAA
Organism: Pimephales promelas; assembly: GCF_988280905.1. NCBI lineage: Eukaryota > Metazoa > Chordata > Actinopteri > Cypriniformes > Leuciscidae > Pimephales > Pimephales promelas. The sequence goes on along the minus strand of NC_142776.1, from coordinate 14,707,560 downwards.
TGCCTACTAATGCTGTGCTTCTTTTTAGGTACTGGCAGCCATACCTAAGCAAAGCGACTGAAGAATCATCCGATCTTCAACCACTGATGGAAATGAGGCCATTTCTTAGTGTGATGCATGCCAAAGCTCATACAGCAAAATGCGAGGTACCTCAAATTACTGAAATTTAGATGCAACAGTAGCCAGCAGGCAGCTAGTGCTAGAAGTCGTGCAATGATTGTTTTTTATTATTTTAAATTGTTATTAGTAGTAATATACTAAGTTGTAAGTCTGTGATTAGTATATCTTGTGTAGTATATTATGCAGATAAAATATGACACCTTTAAAGTGAAAAAGATTTGAATGTGCACATAATAAATGACATTATTTAAAGTTATGGTATGAAATTAATCCAACACTGTTGCAGGTGAGATGGGGCGGTATGAATCAGGATGGAGCAGGGAACACTGTTGGAGAGGAAGTTGAGCAAGTATGTTATTACAGACATTATTGTAACTATGTAGATATAGGAGATTTTACTGATACATTTAAGCAGTGTGTGAAGGATAAAGTACATCAGGGTACCAAACAAAGATCTATGCTTGCTCGAATGACCATCAGAGCACGATCTGAACTGTAGTTGCAACACATATTTTGTTGAAATAAAAAAGTGAAGTGAGCAGTGGTGTTTTATGCATGATGCATCACTATTTCAAGCTTTGTTCCCTCTGAGCTTCACTATTTAATTATATACACTCATTTGATCATGTTAGGGAAATTCATTATCTGCAAATTCATTATCTGCATTATCTGATAAGATATTAGTTAAACAATAAGACAAACAATAAAACAGTATGGCTACATGTTCACATATACATACATTTTTTTTTTTATGTTATATAGGAATACATTAATTTCTGTATTGTTTATCTAGGTAAACAGCTTTCTATCCAGGGCAGCTCTTGTCACAAAGTACATGACAAAGGCAGGTTGGTATGACACAATACAAACCATACACTATGATGAGGTATTTCTGACTTCTAAAATGTAATTTTCATGTTATCCTTGCACTAAAGTAATTTTTGTGTTTGGTCATGTCTAACTGCAATGGTCTTTCTCATGTAAACTGATCCAATCATGCATGCATATTTTTTTGTAATCAGGGAGAGAGAATATGCTTACGCAACAGG